>NW_006921541.1:3549389-3645047 GCF_000340215.1 Pseudocercospora fijiensis CIRAD86
TGACCCGAAGTGTGAAGTGAAGGTGAGAGTACGCGTTCAGCTGGAGCTCGGACCCACTTGCGAGGCTTGGCATCTCCTGACTACATTAACTACATCTCGTCCTGCTGGAGCACGAACGACCATCTCAATCCCACACAGCACTGGCACACCTCCCTACAGCAACCAGCAAGCGCCTAACTCTCTGCATATACACAAGCATTTCATTCCAGACGCTTGAGCAGCTCCGACGAGGATAGCGCCCGGTAGATGGGATGAAATCCGCAAGTCCTACATGCAGTCAAATCTGAGGCCAGCATATCGAAGCCAGCACATCGAAGTCAGCAGCATGGCCCTGATTGCTTGACTTGAGACACCTTCAACTGACGAAATAGCGCCTGGCGTACTCACTAGCACAACTTGGGCGAGAGAGAGAAGACAGGCGAAGGTGGGAAGTGCTTCGAGAGAGGCGATGGAATGGAGCAATCTGATGGTCTATGCGTCTTCTGTGACAATGCGAACGATCCGGAGATGGACGGCTGAGACATTACCGGATCTCGCGCCTTTCGAGTGAAATCTTGACCTGCACTCTACTTCACGAGTTGAGGATGGGCGCTGAGCTTGTGGGGACGATTGCTACATTGCACTTTGCGCTGGAGTTCTTTAATGCAATGATTGGCATCGCCGAAATGGAGCGCAAACTGCCGCAGAAGTAAGTCTATTCAACCTTCTTTTCACCGCTTCTGCCTCTCTCTCCCTCGGAGTCATCTGCTTTGAAAGCCTCCCATTTCCAGTGGTCTGCTTGAATAAGGTGTCTCATCTCGAAGTCATAAACTACATTTCCCGTCCCTTTCACGCTTTGGGGGCAGCTGTCACATTCATGGCAACCTTCACATGCACTTCCACAGTCACACGCACTGCTCACTGCATGTGACTGAGCTTTCCTCGAGGCCACAGTGGCATATGCTTTGCTCCGCAATCGTGCTAGCAGCAATATTTGGACACACACCACACAAAGCTATCTCGCTACAAGCGCAAGCATTACCAGAATATACACATAACAACCAGCATTACGCACACTTCAGCAATCCTACTACGGAATCGAGAGTAGTATCAAGATGGGTAAATCATGTCCTCGCACTGATATGACTCGAGGCTGACTCCGAATAGCTTTGATTGTCAAGATCTTCTCGATCATCCTAGTCGCTCTGGCCTATCTCACCACGACCGTCTCAGCCTGGTCAGTCGCGGTCCACAACACCACTGACTGCAGTGACTTCTTTGACGAGACTTCCGGGCAAGATATTCCTGTCAGCTATTTCGCCTACAGCAACCTGCATAGCCAAGTCTCATCAAGCGCTTGCTTCGCGCTTGGCCGCTACGAAGAATCGGATGACTGTGCCTACTCCAAAGACGGAGGACGTACCTTTACGGACTGCAAGGACATGATTGACATCTTCTCTCGAGACTTCGTCGACTCACATACCTTGTCCTTCGGCTTTCCTTGCGACACGAAATGCAACGTCTATTATGGCAATGATCAGTGCGTAACGAATCCTGAGAGCTGTGAGGCCGGAAAATGCCTGGACTTGTCTGATCTGATTATGGATGATAAACTTCCCATCTCGTTCCAATGCTTTGATCAGGAGGACAAGGCGAAGATCGAGGAGTGCAGGAAGTCGGCAACTGGGCCAAGGGCAAATTTCTGGGCCGGAGTTGGCTTCCGAGACGGGGAAAAGGGATAGCAAGGAGCGCATTCACCAAGGTTCTGTGATGGGTTTACATTTACGAAGCAACGACTGCACTGATTTCGTGGCGCATTTGGGGAGGGACTTCGCTAGGTTTTTCTTTTGTTTACTCCTAGCTTTGAAATCATTGAATATATGACTTTCACTATCGTAAGTACAGGATTCATGATCGTAGTCTCATCCTCCGCTGAACGTGAAGCTGATCGCCAATGCAGCTGTCATCACAGGCACAAAGTGAAGGAAGCGAGTGAACGCACGGACTTTGGACGCCGCAGCTGGTGAACGCATGAACGCATGTGACAGACGCTAGTCACTAGCGCCGTTTCGATCACTGCGGAAACCTATTTAAGAGCCTCTACTTCGCGTCAACTTCAACCTCAAACACACACACCTCCGACAAGAACAACCTCAACCACCTTCGACCTCCAACCACTTTGCATAGCACCCATCTACAACACCCTCGACAACCTCAATACACCCTTCAACACCTATACAAGCATCACTGAGCCTTTCCGACAAGATGTTCTCAGTCAAGACCATCACCGCCCTCATCGCCTCCGCCGCCCTCATCGCACCAGCTGCAGCCTGGCAGGCGACCATCTACAACAATGGCGACTGCTCGCACGGCGGCGCCAACTACTTCGTCTACAGCGGCGCTGGACAGTCGCAGTGCATGACTGTCGGCTTCGCTGACGGCGCTGACTGCTCCTACCACGCCAACGGCGGCACTTCTCAGAGCGAATGTGGCGCGACCACATACACCACCTGGCTCCACGAGTTCTACGGCCCGGAGCGCGTCTCTATCTTCGTGCCTTCTGGGACCGAGTTGACCCACTGTGTCACCATCGGTACCAACACCTGCCAGACCAACAACGGCCCCAACTGCCGCACGTTCAAGGGCGACGCCGACGGTACCTGCATGCAGTTGAACGAGGGTACTTTCGACGCTTTCAACACCCTCCAGATGACGGCTGTCGACCTTTAAGTAAGTCAATTCACAATTTGACCTCGTGGTAATTTATCTAACCCTCTGACTTTCAGCTTCAGCCAGGGCAAGGCCAAGAAGTCTTTCAAGGCTTAGATGTGCTCGACCTGAACGACACCACCAATGACTACGCGCACCGAGACCAAACCAAGCATGAAGCTGCCAAGAACGAGCAGCGATGAGCATGAGTTACGAATACGAAAGGCATGATCAATGACCATGGAAGTTTGAGATACCCGAAAACGCTGCATCAGCAAGCGAGAGCATGAGCGATGTTTGATTCTTGACTTTTTTGATTTTTGCTTTGCATTACCACGACGCCTCGACTTCTCCGCGAAAGCTGCCACCGCGGTAGTAGCACGATTACAGAAGCGCAGGATACGAATAGAAAATGAAAATGTTTGGTCTCGAAAATCTTCATGTGTTTCTCTTATTTCGTCACTTCCCTCGAGTTCAATTCTTGACTTTTGAGGTGAGGACGTGTTGTTCGGTACCTGGTAAGTTTTGTGTTTGAGAGTTCGCACGTCGTGAGAAGACTCGATCGATAGGCGCGGAGAAATTGTGAAGATCTCGTCGTTTTTTTTTCTGCTACAGTGTACAAAACAGAGTGGCAAGTTGTAGTCAGCATGTCAAGTGTCGTCGTGCGACTTCTGGTATTATTGGCTGGTAGCCGTGGACACTTTTCTCCGGCTCAGAACCAGACACAGACAAGTTGTTAGGAACAACAGTATACTCTTTGACTCTGGCACTGAGGCTGCTGCGTGAAGCTATCACGAAAGACGACGAAGGCACCACAACATAGGCACGATGTAAGCAAGGCACTGGAGGACAATGAGCACAACATGATGACACATCCACGAAACAAAAGAGAAGGGAAGACAGCGACACGTCTGGACAAACGAAATGCATTCCCCATTGTAGTAAGCGCCCATTAGATTATCAAAATTACCGACATAGAAGTCCCCAAAAAGGTCATCCGCGGGAAAGAGAGAGATTCGTAGCCAGTCTTTCAGCAGAACGGCCATGATGTCTCTGTCCAAGCCGAGCGAGAGCTCTCTGAGGCGGGTTAATAAAGTTCTATGCCTGCTGCCACCTGTTTCTTTTGCATCATCAGTGGAGTAGAAATAAGAAGCGCCGTGCTCATACATCACAGCTTCTTCTTGAATTGGTTGTTTGTTGTTGTTAATGAATCCTCGACGCCAACAATATGCCCTGATGTCGGAATCGTCATGCGTTGCCTGCGTGCGCGTTTTACTACCCCAAGAGGCCTCCAAGACCTCCAGCCGCGCCTCCTAGACCGGGCAACCCTGGCAGAGGGCTGGAGGATTTACCACCAGCGGATCCGCCAGCGTTGTTGAGGCCTGGAAGTGGGAGTGGGAGGTTGCCAAGGGGACCGTGGCCTGGGGCGCCGACCTTGCCTCTGTGGATGAGATTTAGCCAAACTGCTTCACATCAGAGCGGACATAGCGGAAATATCACTTACCCGGGGAAGCCAGCAGGAAGTGGGACACCTAGAGCGCTGGCGGGAACGGGACCCTTGCTTGTACCTCCGGCTGCGAGTAGGTCAGCATAGATTGGCGAGGTTGGAAAGGCACAGATGTTTACCATATGGGTTGGTACGTGGTGTACCATATGATGGGTCGCTGGATCCATATCCCCATGTGCTGGAGGATCCCGAACCTCCCCACGAAGATCCCGAGCCTCCCCAAGAAGATCCCGAACCTCCCCACGAGCTGGAAAGGATGTCAGTCAGGGCGAACATCTTAAGCAGTATACAGCGCGAGTAGCTCACCTGCCAGCGGTGTTATACGATGGCGCAGATCCACCTCCGTATGAGCCTGCTGATGCTAAAGTGGAGTTAGTTACTGAAAGCATGTCGTGTGTGCGAAGTACTTACGTGCACCGTAGGACAGAACTGGCGCTGGTGGAGTCGATGGGCCTGAGGAACATGTCAGAAGATCGGCCGAAAGGTTCTCAAGAGACACTAACCGTATGTCGTTGGCTGAACAGGCTGGGCTGGGGGAGGCGATGGGCCTGAGGAACATGTCAGAAGATCGGCCGAAAGGTTCTCGAGAGGGGAGACACTAACCGTATGTCGTTGGCTGAACGGGCTCCGCTGGGGGAGGCGATGGGCCTGAGGAACATGTCAGAAGGTCGGCCGAAAGGTTCTCGAGAGGGGAGACACTAACCGTATGTCGTAGGCTGAACGGGCTCCGCTGGGGGAGGCGATGGGCCTGAGGAACATGTCAGAAGATCGACCAAAAGGTTCTCGAGAGGGGAGACACTAACCGTATGTCGTAGGCTGAACTGGCTCGGCTGGGGGAGGCGATGGGCCTGAGGAACAGGTTAGAAGATCGGCCCAAGGTTCTCGAGAGGGGAGACACTAACCGTATGTCGTTGGATGAACGGGCTGAACTGGCTCAGCTGGGGGAGGCGAGGGCGGTGATCCATAGGACAACACTGGCTCTGGTGGAGGAGAGGATGCTGGAGGGTTGACAGGGTATGACGGAGGCGGTGCGCCTGAAGAACATGTTAGAAGATCGGCTAAAAGGTTCTCGAGAGCGGAGACACCAACCGTATGTCGTTGGCTGAACGGGCTCGGGAGGCGTGGAGGGCGGAGATCCATAGGACAACACTGGCTCTGGTGGAGGGGAGGATGCTGGAGGGTTGACAGGGTATGACGGAGGTGGTGATTCATCTCCATAAGTTTTCGGCTGCGAAGGCCACACAGGCGAGGAAGGTGGTGAGCCTATCCAAGTCAGCACACGTTTCTTGCAAGACAGAGGGTGTTGCAATCGCAAAATGGAATAGAAAAGTAGTAACATACCGTAGGTAGCTGGGGTTGGAGGAGTTGGCACTGGCAAGTCGGGGTAAGACGGAGGTGGTGATGGATTCCCATATGTCACTGGAGCTTTGTAGAAACGTGTCAGCTGAAATGGCATTATACAATCAACAACGTCGGATCGTGCACGAATCGACTTACCGGGCTTGACAGGTGAGGAAGGCGGTGAGCCTGATACCAATGTTAGAATTTCGATGGGTCCATCTTCTCGATAGACACGCAACACTGACCGTAACTCGGTGGGCTTGATGGAGGCGCTCCGTAGGAATCTTGCAGCGGTCAGTGTGAAGCCAAAGCCATGGGCATGGCGTGCAGCATACCTGTGGCTGGTGCAAGCGGCGTGTTCATGGCATCTTTCGAGGCTTGGGCAGCTGGGTTTGACGCACCCTCCGGGAGGGAGTCCATGGCGTTGTCAGAAGCTTGGTCATCTTGCTTTGGCGAATCCCCGGCCATTGGCATGTTCATAGCATCATTCGAGGCTTGGGCAGCTGGGTTGGCAGAAGCACTTGTCAGAGTGTCAGTTGAGCATAATCTAATAACAGCGGTTCTGGGGCAGCTCACAGGTCAGCGTCTGCCTGGGAGCTCAGGGAAGCACCGTCGTTCCCGTTGTCGAGGGAAACATCATTGGCACCGGCTGTAAAATCACGGTCAGCGAAGTTCTTCAAATTAGTCGCACGCTGCGCATCAGCTCAATCCGGACAAGCATCGGCAGGACTTGAAAGAGCAGAACCCGAGTCAGGTGGTTTGAAATCAGGAGCAGGCTTGGAAATAGCCTCCTCAGCAATGCTTGAATCAGGAGCATGCGTGGACACAGCATCCTGAGTCGCACTGTTAGAGGCCTCCATGTACCCCTGACTAGTCGTGTCGATGGCAGCAG
Organism: Pseudocercospora fijiensis CIRAD86; assembly: GCF_000340215.1. Lineage (NCBI taxonomy): Eukaryota > Fungi > Ascomycota > Dothideomycetes > Mycosphaerellales > Mycosphaerellaceae > Pseudocercospora > Pseudocercospora fijiensis. Next base: position 3,555,818 of record NW_006921541.1, read on the forward strand.
CATGTGCTGATGGGGTTTCCGAGCTTCCAGACGAAGGAATACCGTGCTGCCAGACATCGCTTCGCCGCAGCCCTAGCAGCCTGATTTGCCGTAATGCCGGAAGTTGCACTCAGTGAAGGCCCCTTCTTCACTCTTCGCATGGCCATCTCACCAAGTGCTTCTTTGGCCACTGCAGCTGTCAGAGTTTCCGACTTCGAGATCTGATCAGAGCGGTTGGACACGTCTCCGAGCGGCCCCTTTGGAGTTCTCCATCGTCGAACCGATTGTCGGTAGTCCGTGTCGACGCTCTTCTCATCTCCAATGGGTCTCACATGCTTAGAGGCACCCTCTAGTCGATGCATCGTGAGAGGGAGATGTCACCCCAAGCTTCGTCGACGTTGCCGAATGGTTTCAAGTCTTTGAAACCAGGGAAGTTGGCCACTGGAGAGACGCATCCAACCACATCCTGAGCAACAAGCCTTACAGCCACTGCCTTCCCACCCTGCGTGCTCACCACCGCAGACAAGATACACCGTCATGGCGTACATAGCCTGGGTCGTCATGAAGTAGCGCTGATACCAGGCTGGCCAGTTCTGCTCGGATAAGGCCCCTTCGCCGCTGCCGATACTTGTGAGGGAATGAGTAACTCGGAGAGACCTACATAGGCCATCCACGCCGGAGCCATCTCGCTTGCCCTGAGGTAGAGCAGCCGCCAAAGCGGCGAAGCACAAAACTGAATGAGCGACTGATCGGACCTTCATGATTGCCGAGGAGGGGGTGTATTAACGAGTGGACGTACGAAACGAGTGTAAGAAAGAGTGTGTCCGCGCGTGCGTGCGGCTGTACGTGCAGGACCAAGCAGTTCTGAAAGGAGGATCCGTCTATATACCGCCGAGAGGAAATGGGACTGCCCAATGCGCGACAGGGCTCCTTTCTCCCGTCACCTCATCATGCTGGAGACATGGTCGGTGAAATTACATGTAATTCAAAGCTTGACAAGCACATCGTTCGCGTGCAAAGCCCTGGGTTGTCCACATCACTTACTCGCAAATCGGACCTGATGTACCGACGCGAGCTGCTGGCCAATTGCTGCACAGCGGAAGTGTGTTCATGGGTGGTTCAGCCTCCAGGAACGCGCTCGCCCTGTTGGCAATACAATCAACCTGGGGTGCGTGGTCGTGGAGATTGTCCTTTCCAGGGCCTCGAAAGGAGTCTTACGAGGCTCGTATTCTATTCAATGGATCATTGTGCAACACCATCTCAGCAGCTGGTGCCGCTTCTCCCCATCGGCATAACTCGCGTAGATTTGGCGTCGTCGTTCACAGTCCAGATGTGCTTGATAAATATGAGTTAGCGGATGATCGTCGAGTGTCCGCGAGTAGAGTCTTGGTGGACAGCGCTTGGTCTGTGAGCAGGGTGAAGCATGATCAAAGTTTGCGAGGCCCCAGGCTGTCAAATCTCTCGTTTCCAGGGACATCGTTGATGAAGCAGGCATAAGCAACCTTCTTGATCATTCTTGAAGCTGCGCGCACTCCATCACGCAACCTGCAAACGGCCTCGCGTGCTTCACACAGGATTGTGATCACCTGCGGGAACAGAATCGGCGACGACTGTTGACGACCAACCCTTCACACAGCGAGAATATTAATGTCTGCGACAGAGCAGCAACATCTGCCGCAGCGTGCATCGACGGACGTCTATCAGAGTTCCCGCCCGAGAGCCTGTTCCTGGTCGTTGCCGATCGTTCCTTGCATGAGTGGTAGGATTTTTAGATACCAACAAGTGAAGAACTCGCCAACCAGTAGGGAGAGGGCTAGAACGAGCTAGGCACGCCGCTTATTAGTATTGTATATATTGTAGCTACCCGCGGCAGTCGGGTACTATACTATATAGTAATAGGGAGGATACTATAGGAGAGAAATAGAGACCTCTATTCCTTTATTTATTTATTAAAGTATCTTTTCGAGCTTAAGATAGAGTTAAGAGAGGAATATACCGCCGCGGGAAGACTATAAATAGACTCGCCTTCTACTCGTACGCCTTACTATATAGGCAATATAGCCCTACGCCCTAAAACCTTTCTTCTAGTAATAAAAATACTAGTAGTAGCGAACTAGAAAGAAATCGAGATAGGTATTTACTATATCTAAGATAGATAATCTTAAAGAAGAAAGTACCCTCTAAAGGCGTATAGGGGAAGCCTTACTAGAGAAGCTATACTCTACTATATACTAAATTATCGCGTCTACCGCCTAAGTAGTAGATTATAATATAATCTACTTCTTCTACTAAATAGATAGTCCTAGACTCGATAGCTCTTCCTAGTCTATAATTACTAAATAAATACTAATAAAAGAACCGAAACCTTAGTAGAAGGCATCTATATAATATATAGCCCTAGGTCTTTTTAGCTACCTACCTTCTAGTTAAGAACTAGTTACTCCTTTATATTACTCCTTACTTAGTTAACTACTCTTCTATAATAAGGTTATTCTTTTTATAACTATCGCTCTCTTAAGTTTTACCTCCGCTATAGAGAATATAAACGGATTTACGATAAGGGTAGTAGAGCCTTATATATTACTAATATATAAAAAGTTTAGAATTCTTAGAGTAGTAACTTCTATTTATTCTTCGGATTATATCTAGTAGGTTTCTAAAGAACTAATTCTAGAAGCTAGGTAGGCTATCCTCTCTAATAGATAGCTCCTCGAAAGTACCGATAGATAGCCCTCCGAAAGCGCTAATAGATAGCCCTCCGAAAGTACCTATAGATAGCCTACTAAAAGTCCCGATAGGTAGCCTACCTAGCTTACTAAAAGAGACGCCTAGCTTACCTAAATCTCTATCTAGCGTACTAGGCCTACTAGGCTTACTAAGATCTCTAGGCTTGCTAGCCTTACTAGGCTTACTAGGCCTACTAGGCTTACTAGGCCTACTAGGCTTACTAGGTATTATAGGTAAGCAACGCGTACGTAGATACTAGATATAAGACTTAATAGGTTCGATAAAGAGCTAAGTCTATCTACGTAAATCCGAATAGTTTTATATAGTACGCTAAGCGCTAAGTAGTAGGTTAGAGTCGCGTAGGCCGAATACCTAAGGCTAGCGCTTTCTACCTAGGGCGTAGCCCTTTATATTACCCCCGTCCTCCTCCTCTTCCTTAGCGGGGATAGAAAGCCCTCCGTAGTTTCTATCGCTATTACTTTATCCGTTAGATCTGTACCTATCTAAGCTTCCCTAGAGTAATACGCTCGTAGTTTCCTCCTTTACGATCGGGGTTTCTACTACTTTCCGGTCGGGGTTGCCGTACCTAGGGTTTTAACGACTATAACTTTCTTCGCGACTACTAAACCGCGCTCTTTTACCTACTTACCGCCTTCTAGAACGCGCCGTAACTGCGCTTTTAAACGCTTTACTTATAATCGCGCTTTCTCTTACTTTCGCGACCTTTACTTCGGCGTCGCTTTCTAGGAGTATTAATATTTCCCTTTTCTTCTTCTTCTTCTTCTTTTCTTTATATATACCCCTACTACTACTACTACTACTACTAATACCGTAAGTCCCTCCCCTTCTTCCTTAGTTCCCTTCGTAAAATTAACTTATCCTAGATAGCTCGTCGAATTTACTATATTAGTTACTACAACTCCGGCGAAGACTACGCCGACTAATCTATAAGGTTCCCGTCCGATTTGTCGTAGGGTCCGCTAACTGTTCTTAAGCCCGCTAGCTCGAGGGCTTGCGCTAATTGCGCTTATAAGAGAATTACTTACGCCCTACTATAAGTTATCGCGATTCCTATACCGAATCTCTCGCTAACTATTTAGTCCTTAAATAGCCTACTATTAGGACTAAAGAGGTTATACGTAATTAGTATATAACCGGGCTCGAGTAAAGCTAGGGTCTTAATGCCTTAGGCAGGGCTTAGCGCTTAGCAATAGGCTAACTTACCTACCTTCCTCCCTCTCCTCCTAGCTCCTTATCGAATACTACCTATACCTACTACTACCCTATCTACCTGCTAATATAACCCTTCTTATATAGTATTCGATCTACCCTTTAAGGGCAGCAGCTAGATAGTCCTTATTTCAAGCTTTTAGCGGTATAGCTACAAATAAGACTAATCTAACTATATTGCGCCCGAAGAACGGGACCTATACGTACTATTCTATCGAAACAACCGTACTAATTATTAAGCAAGGCCTTCTATACGGCCTATTATACTAAGTTAAGCATACTAGACCGATATCTACTAATTCCGCTATATCCGCATCTTAGGGGCTAATAATATATTATTAGTGTTACCTTTTATAATAGCTAGCTTATTACGAAATAATAACCGTGCTACCGCTAGCAGCGCTAGTAACGACAACGCTAGTAGCACAGTGCCTACTAAAGTGCCTACTAAAGCGCCTACTAAAGTGCCTCCTACTAAGGTACCTACTAAAGAGCCTACTAGAGGGCCTACTAAAGAACCTATAATCGAAGAGGATAACCTATCGTTGCCCGTTAACGACATTCTTAACAATATTGTTAATCGACGATATAGCTAGCTAGCCTTTAGTCCCTAACTAGTAGCGAGACTTTAAGAAGCTACCTAAAACAGGCTTACTGCCTTGCGTTAAGAACAATAGCTAAAGGATAATCTTCTCGAGATTCGCCGCCTCTAGGAATCTCTAACAACTACTACTAAGCTAATAGTAGGACCTTCTTTATAACCTATCTAGAAGAAGGATACTAAACTCAAGGACTGTACCGTATTTAATAGCTCTAGTCGAAAGCAGTATAACGACTATATTCGTAACTGTAAACTCAACTAGCGTAACGTACTAAGAGCGCTACTAGACGACTATTCCTTAGTCGTACACGCTATACAGTATATTAATAGCGACCTAAAGCGTATATAGGATAACTATTTTAACTCCCTTAACGATTAGACCGCTGTTTAGTAGCAGACCTACAAAACTATTATACTAGATACCCTTAGAAACCCTATACTAAGGCAACAATATACTTAGGACCTATATCTTCGAGCTAAATAGAAGACTAATTAATCGGCTCGTTTATTCGAGGCCTATTTAAAGACCCTCGAGGATAACCTTCCGCCTAAGACTAATTCTATATAGATCTTAGAGATACGCCTAAAGCTTAGATAGGAGCTTATTCTCGAATTGGACCGCCGCCGTATGTTTGAACAGGCTAACCTAATACGTATTTAATTTATAGTCCAGGTAGAAACAGCTAAACGAGCTATCTAGCTTTAATAACGACTAGAATCGAGGATCCGGCTAGCTAGTACTAACTATAGCAACCGTAGTAGCCGCGGAGGAAACCAAGGTTCCTACTAGGACAATAATACTAACAATAGGAACAGTAGCGACCGTAGAAGGGGCCGTAGCCGGCGACTATACAGAGGAGGCTATAATAGGGGCCGTAGAAGGGGCTTGTATCCCTATACTACTAACTGCTCTACTAACAGCAACAACAGCTACGGTAGTCTACTAACCGGATTAAAGTGCTTTAATTGTAACAGCACTAGCTATCTACTAGGCTAATGCGACAAACCTAAGGACTAGGCCCGAATTAACTGTGCTTCCGCTAAGTATAGGAAATACCTTTTAGCCGCTAATGCTACCCTAGTCGGCTCTTTTAATTAGTCGAAAAAAGAGTAAGCGCCGTACTAACTATTAGCCTTATGCGGCGTAAAACTATCGACATTATGCTAGCTATTATACGCACCTGTCTTATATAGGACACATATAGAGACAACTATAAGACTAAGGTTATACTAGATCTAGGAAATTCGGTTAGCGCCCTTATTAATTACCGTCTAGCTAAGCAATTAGACCTCCGACAATTGCCTAGAACTAACATACCAACCCTTGCTTAGTTTAATAACGCTCGGCACTTGACCTATAGAGCCTATTATATTCCTATAGTTCTAAAAGACGACCTCGGCAATAAACGCTTACTAGACTTTACTGCCTATATAGTAGATATAGACAACCTCCTATCCGATATTGTTATTAGCAACCCTGTTCTTAAGTACTATGCTATAGTTATAGACTTAGGCAGTTAACAATAGCGATTTAGAATCGCTAGGAGAGAGGACATTAAACACATCGATATTAGCGAGTGTCCTAATAATATTAGGGTCCTGTTTATTAGCAACCTAACCCCCGCCTTAGCTAATCTAACTGCCGACCTACTCGGTAGTAATAACGATAAACCTGTGCCCCCTAATAGTATAGACCCTAATTAGCTTGCTCGTATACTAGAGCCTATTCGAGAGACCTATATTAATGTATTTAAACACTACTTGGCATCGACATTGCCTATATTTAAAGAGACGGATTATAAGATTAACATTATAGAGGGCAAGGAGGTTCCCTTTAGTCCCCTCTACAACCTTAGTAAACGAGAGCTTGCTATATTGCGTAAGTATCTAGAGGAGAACCTAGCTAATAGCCGGATACGGTATAGTAATAGCCCTACTAGCGCCCCTATCCTATTCGTACTAAAGAAGGATAGTAGCCTACGCCTATATATCGACTATCGTAGGCTTAACGCTATTACTATTAAAGACCGCTGTCTACTCCCGCTTATTAACGAGACCCTTAACCGCCTTTCTAGTGCCTACTACTATACTATATTAGACATTAAGGACGCCTATTACCGCATCCGTATTCGCAAAGGCGATAAATAGAAGACAGCCTTCCGCACTCGCTATAGCTATTTCGAGTACTTAGTTATACTATTTAGGCTAGCTAATGCCCCTGCAACATTCTAGTCCTATATTAATCGGGCCCTTTCGGGCCTATTAGACTATCTCTGTATAGTTTACCTAGATAATATCCTAGTTTATACACATTTACCTAATATTGTAGAACACTAGGCCGTAGTGCGCAAGGTCCTCGACCGCCTACGAGCCTATAGACTATATTACAAACCTTCTAAATGTACCTTTGCTACTAAAGAGGTGTTATTCCTTAGCTTCCTTATTTCAACCGAGGGTGTTAAGGCTAATCCTAACCGGATTAAAACAATTACTAAATAGCCTGTTCCTACGTCTATTAAAGAGCTTTAATTATTCCTCGGTTTTACTAACTTCTACCGCCGGTTTATTAAGGGCTATTCGAGGCACGTAATGCTATTAACTAAGCTTACTAAAACTAAGGCCAACCCGTCTAGAGAGTTCAAATAGACTAACAAAACACAAGCCGCTTTTAACGGTCTAAAGCAACGCTTTACTAAAGTGCCCTTATTGCACTATTTTATACTAAGCAAGCAGATCCGTATTGAGACTAACGCTTTACAGTTCGCTATATCGGCTATTATGTTATAGCAATTAGATAAGGACAATTACTAGCACCTAATTGCCTTCTTTTTACGAAAGATAATCGATATAGAGCGTCGTTACGAGACCTACGAGCAAGAGCTCCTAGCTATTATCGAGGCCTTTAAGTATTAGAGGCACTATCTCGATAGTGTATAGTATACTATTCAGGTCTATACCGACTATAACAACCTCCGTAGCATTACTAAGGTTACTAGGGTTATAGGTCGATAGGCTAGATAGGCCGTCTACCTCGCTAGGTTCGATTTTAATATATTATATCGGCTAGGCGTAAGCAACCCTACTAATAGCCTATCGAGGCGGCCTAATTACAATAGCGAGACTTAGCAATCTATCAATTTATTATTTCTAACCCTATAGCATAAGATTGCTATAGCCCGTATTATTAATAAGCAAGCGTAGGATAAGCGGACTTCCGGACCCCGCGGCAGTAATAAATACTATAGCGGAGTTATCGTTCTTCTAGTATACGTTAAAAGAAAGGACGTAGATCGCTCGAGCTACGATAACTCGATTAAGGACATTGCTATTTACAGTAATAGTCTATATAGCGACAGCACTATAGAAGAGGTTATAGTAGTTCCGGCTACTAGTGCTATTAGATATATATAATACGTACCTCGTTTAATAGCGAGGGTGCTATTAAATAACCTTGCAAATAGGGATAGTTAATCGTTTATAGATAAGCTGTTACGTGCTTAGTAGAGGGACGCCTTTGCTATCGAGCGTATTAATAGGCTTGTAAGTAGACGGGCGACTCGATCTAGTAAGAGTAACAGTTAGTCGATCGACGACAAAGGTTACTTAAAGTTTAAGGGCAGATACTATGTCCCCGCTAAACAATCGATTAGATAAGAGCTTTTAAAGAGGCACTATAATAGTGAACTCGCTAGTTACTATAGTATAGAGAGGTCGCACGAGCTACTATCGCATATATACTACTAGCCAAATAGTAAGCGGTATATAAAGGAATATATATAGACCTATATAGTATACTAGCGAGTTAAAGCACTAAAGCACTTACTATTTAGCGAGTTGTCTTTACTTCCTATTCCTAGGAAGCCATTTGCTAAACTTATAATAGACTTTATTATAGGCCTTCCGCCTACTAAGCGTAGAGGCAGCAAGGATATATATAATGCTATCCTTGTTATAGTAGACCGATTTACTAAGGGCGCTCGATACATCCCGGCGCGGAAAGATTAGACTGCTATTAATATAGTAGAGGCGCTATAGAACAATATCTTCTATACCTATTAGGGAACCCCTAAGGGGATAGTGTCTAATCGTAGATCGACACTAATATCGCACTATTAGAGCGAAATATGCCTACAGCTAAGACTAAAGCATCGGCTATTAACAGCCTTCTATCTATAGACTAACGGTTAAATAGAGAGACAGAATGCTACACTATAGCAGTACCTACGCAGTTACATTAACGAGAACCCTAAGGATTGGGTTAATCTCCTACAGCCTACGGAATTCGTATATAACAATAGTATGCACTTATTAACTAAGGTTTCACTATATATAGCTATAATAGGCTAAAACGCTACCCTGCCGCAAGATCTATTTACCTCGCTCGAGGCCGAGCGTAAGGAAAGGGAAGCGCGTTAAGTACTAGAAACACTAGTAGTAATAGAACGTGTCTAGAAGATGCGAGAAATCTATACCAAGATAGCTAAGAAGCTAACAAAGGCTTAAGAGTATTAAAAGGCCTACTACGATAAGCGCTATATACCGATAACCTTTAAACAAGGCGATATAGTTATACTTAGTACGAAGAACCTCCGTATCCGCAAACACCTATTACCTAATAGCAAAACAAGACCCAAGCTCGCACCGAGATACATTAGCCTATTCCGTATTCGAGAAGTTAAGGGCTCTTCCGTATAGGCCTATTAGTTATAGCTTCTACCCTATTATACTATCTATAATACCTTCTATATATCCCTCCTTAAACTATACTACTAGCGCGAAGGCGATAAAGCGCCTACTAAGTTAGAAGAAGTCTTAGCTAATAGTAAAGAACTGTAGTCTATAGAGCGTATACTAAGGCATCGGACTAGGCAAGGCAAGAAGGAGTACCTCCTAAGATAGCAAGGCTATTTACCTAAATAGGACTCGTAGGAGGCTAAAGACTCTTTTAAGGATATAACTAAGTTATTAGACGAGTATTAAACTAGTGTAAAGGACAAGAAGAAGGCTAAGAGGCTATAATGTTACTATTAGGGTCTAGGATTAATACTACCCCCGGGGTGCTATTAGCTAACTAATTAGAGGCCGGCAAACTAGGACAATAAGACTATACTAGGCGCGCTACGACGCGTTAATTAATTAATCGTATGCTCTTTTAAGGGCTCTACCTCTTTACTAACGCGCCCTATAGGTCCCCCTCTTGTTCCCTTATTCTATCGAGGCCTCGAGGCCTAGGCAATCGGCGAGGACGGCGCGGCCGGCGCGGCTATATTAGTAACAGTATTACGGAGTGTATTACTATTAAGAAAGGAAGGATACAGCTATATTAGTAACGGTATTGCCGAGTTGTTATTAGTTAAAGAAGGAAATTAGAAGAAGGTAAAGTTAGCGCTAAGACGACTAGCGCCGCTATTATTAACATTACCTACTATTATTACTATACCTACGAAGACAACCTTACCTATACTACGAGCCTAAGGCACCTTTAATCAAAACTTTAATTAAAACTTTGAGGCTAAGTTAAAACTTTAAGCCGCTTAAAAGATTAAGTAGACTAATAGACTAACTAACTAAGGGCAAAAACTATAGAGCTAAGCTAGCCGGGGTCGATCTTGCGGACAATAGGTTACTCCTCGATCTTTCCGACCCTTTAAGCGAGGCGAACCTCTACTACTATACTTATAATAGCCTTTACCTATAGAAACTAGAAGAACTGAGTTTTTTGAAAAGATATAATTAGTTAACACTTAAAGGCTGCCAAACCTAACTAATTAGGGCTAGCGAAACTACGATAGTAAATAATAGCCCTCGTAATAATAAGAACAAATCCTCGGAAGCGGACAACCCTCGGAAGCGGACATTGCTAGGTCTTTTAAGAGTAGACGTAAAGAACTCGATACGACATTACTTAGAACGGAGGCAGGGCTATAATACCTCGTACGTCTACCTATTACAGTAGGGAAGACGCGCTCGTATTATAATTAGTCGAAGGCCCTCAATTCTTATAGATATATATTACTTTATAGTTTATTATATATAGGGATAGCGTAGTTAGAGTTAGACATTGTGCTATATTAGAGGTAAGGTTTGACATAGTTACATAATCGGTAGTTATACGTTCAATTTAGCGCGGACTAAGCGGCTTATTAGACCTACTAAGTTAGTAGTAATAGAGGTTAAGACTAGAATAAAGACCGGCTACGAGGGCGCGGCCTTTAGAAGGGAAGCGTATATTAGGACTAAAGAGGTTATACGTGATTAGTATGTAACCGGGCTCGAGTAAAGCTAGGGTCTTAATACCTTAGGCAGGGCTTAGCGCTTAGTAATAGGCTAACTTGCCTGCCTTCCTCCCTCTCCTCCTAGCTCCTTATCGAATACTACCTATACCTACTACTACCCTATCTACCTACTAATATAACCCTTCTTACACCTACGTAGCCTACGCTAGCTATATCCGCGCGACCCGCGCTAATGTCGCCGAGAAGTACTCCGAGCTTCTTAAGGTTCTTAAGGTATAGAAAGCTCTTAAGTCTCTCTAGCCGTAGGGGTTATTATCTAGGTAAGATTCCCCGTTTCCCGCGATAAAACCCTCGCTAACCGTTTGTTTTAGCGCTATCGCCTCGGAGGTAATAAATACCGTCGCTAATGTCGTAGCTTAATAGACTTAGATATAAGTTCCTCGCTACCCTTCGACTTTCTCTCGCTAACCTCTCTCTTTTAGTAGCGTTCCGACTACCCTAGTACCCTCTGCCTTAGTAACAATCGTCTAGGTCCGCTAGAGGAGTAAAGGTTTCCGTAGGTTCTCTAGTAGGCTCTAGGTAGTTTCGGATATATTATTATTATTTTTATTATAGTCCTAAGGTAACCTTCTAATTTCGGGTAGAGACCCGATACTTACTTATAAATACCTAAATAAAATTCTTTTTAACTCTAAATTATGTTTCTCTTCTCTAGTATTCTAGTAAACCTAAGTCTAATAAGTTAGTAAGAAAATCCAAACTCTAGAAGTTAGTAAAAGTCCCTAGAATCTATAAACCCGTTACTCTACGGAAAAACTCTAGGTTCCTACGTTATTTCTTCCGTTTTTCTCTCTTCTCCTAATCTCCTAGAGGCCCGTCGTTCTCCTCGATTTGTCTATATTTCGCTTCGAAGTCGTCTAGCGTAGAGGTATCCGCGATATAGTCTAGGGGTTCCTACGTAGGTTTATAGTACCCGCTCTATTTTACGAGTGCTTCTCGCCCTCGGCTCTACTTCTTTTTCCGGGCGTATAGGATTTCTTCGACTTACTACTCTTTATACGTCTCGAATAAGATAGGGTCCGGCTATTCGTCGTCGGTTACCTACCCTAGAAGGGGATCCCGGCTCGTAAGTCTTAGAAGGTCGGTATAGAATACTAGGTAAATATTACTAGGTATCCCTAAGAGTTATACTAAGATAGGCGATAATACCTCTTCTACTATATACTTAGCGTACTTCGAGTCGAGGCTCTTCTTTAGTCTACCGGTCTAGTAATTCCTTAGGTCGAGCTAGACCTTGTCTCTAATACGATATACCGGCGCTAAAGTTCTAGTCTTATTCGCGCTATCCTCTTGTTTCTATACGGCTTCTGCTATTTATACTTAGTATAGATCTAAGATCTTCTTAATCTTGTCTACGAACTCCTCTACCCGTTTCGCTATAGTTAGCCGTCTATCGATAGCTAGGTCCTTTTCTAACGTAATAGGGGAGGTAGATTCGTAACCGTAAGTCGTAAAAAAAGAGCTTATTCTTAACCCCGCTTAGTGTCTCCCGTTAAACGCTAGTTCTACCGTAGGAAGCTATTAGTTCTAATCGGACTATATCTAGTTAATATAGTTCTATAGGTAAGCTTATATATCTTAGTTTACGTGCTCCGGACCCCCGTCGGTTTATAGGTAGTAGGCGGAGCTTAACCTCTACTTTACGACGAGTAGTCGATATATCTCCCTCTAGAAAGTGCTTATCTAATTCGTACCTCTGTCGCTAGTAATAGTACGAGGTAGTCCGTAATACCTAACCTAGTATTTTAGAAACAAAACCGCGTATTCCTCTGCTTTTATAGAGGGAGTACCGATAAGGGCGATCTATTTACTAAGGCGGTCTTTAATTACCTATAGATACCGGTTCCTATCTAACTCCGGTAGGTTAGTTATAAAGTCTATCGAGATTTCCTAGAAGAAACGGTCGGGTACTAGTAGTAGTTTTAGGAGGCCGTGTTTGTATTCCCTCTATACCTTATTACGTCTATAATAGTTGTAGTTCCGTAGGAATTGCCGTACCTGCTTCGACTATAGCGGCTAGTAAAAGTCGCGACCTAGTATAGAAGTAGTAGAATCCTAGCCGGGGTAGCTATAGAGCGGCGAGTCGTAGATCGACTAGATAATCTTCGTACGTAGTATATCCTACTATAGTTCCTCGGCCCCTATATCTTTGTATTCGGTTTCCGTCGTCGCTAGGGCTCCTAGAACCTAGAGCTTACCGTAGTAGCGAAGGAACCCCTTAGGGTCTATTATATAATCCCCGATCTAAATTTTTGCTTTAACTTCCGGTTGTAATGTTCTATATCCCTTATAGACTTTCCGTACTACCGTCTAGTATACTATATCTTTCTCGATAATGCTCTTCTATATATCGTTTATCTCTAGGTCCTAGAATAGTTTAGCGCTTTCCGGCGAAGGCTACGCGGGCTCCGTTTCGTTCGCGAATAGGGATAACGGGCTCGCCTTTATTATACGTAGGAAGCTACGGATAGTAGTACTAGAAATCTAGACGTTTTCCGGCTAGTTTAGAGAGAGGTCCGGCTCTAAGAATCTCCGGAACCTCGAAAGCTTATCGTCTTAGCCTAACGTATCTTATTCTCTCCTCGATAAGGTATCTAGTAGGATAGCTTCGATTCCCAGCCGGTAGACTAGGGTAAACTAGTACTTCGCTAGTTCTTCCTACTATCGGATCTGTCTTTTAGATAGCTAGCGCTTTACTATAAAGTATTCTAGGTTCTTATAGTCCGTCTAAATCGTAAAGGGGCTATATAATTTTTAGACCCCGTAGTAGTTCGGGTTAGTTTAGTTTAGTTTACTAAGCCGAAACTCTAGTTTGGTTTAGGTTGGTTTGCTAAGCAACTATATAAGTAGCTAGTTCGAACTATATAATTTATCGGTTTTTAAGAAGTGTACGAATGTATACGTAGCTTTAAGCAAGCCCTTTATAAGACTTAGTAGTATAGCCGGCAGCGTAGCCGGCATTTTTAGTCCTTAGTACTTATAGAATTTTCAAATCCTACTTAGGCTACGTAGTTGTATAAAGGTACTTATATAACCTTAAATCTATAGACAATTAGCTAAGGGTACTAACTAATTAAAAGCATATACATATATATAAGGTATTATAGTTCAGTTCGGAAACTATACTCCTTAGGTATGAATTTTATCCTTTCGTTTACGGTTTAATTCCCTAACTGCTTAGTAGAATATCTTTATCTAGATCTAGGTAGAACTTATCGATTTCCGTCGAAGCTCTCCTTAAGAAGTTCTAGCACTTTCCTACTAAACTATACTCTAATATTAAGTACTAGGATAGCTCCTCCCTCGACATCGGCACTATATACAAAACAGCTATAAGGCAGCTCTATAGGGCGTTCTACTAGTTACTCGCTATACTACGGCCGAATGCTAGTTCGTTCCTTAGAACTCTAGGTTATTTAGTAGATATTAAGGATAGGGCAGGCAGTAACTTCGTATTATATAAGGAAGTAGAGGCTACTATAGAGGAGTCCTTTAACCTATAGAAGATAGTAAAAGATATAGAGGCAGCTATAGGTCTAGGTACCTAGTTAAATTTCTAGTAGGTAGAGTATAAGGATATTTAGTAGGAGTATTAGGTAGAGTTGCGAAAGCAGGTATATAATATAGTCTAGAGAATAGGGATAATACCTATAACTATAAGTATTAGGTTCTTTAATCTTCCTCCTTTTTTCCTTGTTTTCTTTTTATAAAAATCCAAACTAATACAAATTAACTAGAATGTCTATCTTCTTTTAGTTCTTTATAAGACCTAGTAGCGTAGCCGGTAGCGTAGCCGGTAGCGTAGTCGGCCTTTTTACTCCTAAGTACTAACGGGTTTTTCGAAGACTTCTATTCTATACGGCTAATAAAGCATACTATACTATATAGGTATACTTAGAGAGTATTTAGAGCGCGGTATACAGCGCCGTATAATAGCGGCTTATTTCGTATATAGAAAAGCTTATAGACGATACTACGAACATCCTTCCTACTAGTATATCTATCCTATCTAGCACTATCTCGAATATAGACATTCTAGCCTTTTAGAATCTAATCGAGTGCTTTAAAATCCTTGTCTATAATCGTTATACGCTTCGCGTAGATAGCTATAAGGTTAACCGCTAAAATAGTATTAGTATAGTCCGAAAAGAGGTAGAAGAGAAATATATATTCGAAGATACGAACTAGGTAGGCTTCTATAGCCTTTTAAAGGGCGCCTATCGCGGAGGCTTAGAAGCGAAGGTCCGTTCTATAATCCTAGGCAATTTCGCGAATAAGTCGTTAGAAAGGAGCTTTACGGATTAGGAGCTTAGAACTCTTCTAATACTACCGAATCTTACGGAGGGCTACGGCTAAAGAAGGATTAGTAAAAAGACAGTAAGAATACCGGCTACGCTACCGGCTACGCTACCGGCTACGCTGCCGGCTATAAATAGGACTTACTTTTTAAGCGCTATCGACGCTTCGTACGATTACTACTAGTAGTAGAAGCGCTTATTATCGTCTTACGTAGAGCCTTGCCCGCCGTTGTCTTACGTAGAGCCTTACTCGCGACGCCCTTTCTAGCACCGGAGCTAGCGGTAGTAGTAGTAGCCCTTTTACGTTAATATACTATACTCGTTCTATTATTTCCGATCTTATTACGATCCGTAGAAGTAGTAGGTCCCTTCTTGCGAGGCGTCGTAACTTAGTTAAGTAGACTCGCTATTATAAAAGTCGTCGAATTAAGGAAAAAAGTACGTTACGAAGGTATACGAAGGCGCGCGTAGAGCGAGGGTATTACGGAGGTAGTAGATATAGAGCGTAGAGGTATAGGTATCGATACGAAGGTTAAATATAGCGAGAGAGGTAGTATCGCGGTATCGCTAGGTAATAGAGTAAGCTTCGCGCAAGCCTATATTATAGTAACGTTAGAGCAAGGAAAGAAGGTAGGTACGGCTAAAAAAGGCAGGTACAGCTAAAAAAGGCAGGTACGGCAGACTTTAAAATATAGCCGGCATATATAGCTGGTATAGTAATAGGCGAAAGCCTCCTTTTAATAAATAGCCGGCGTAATAATAGTATCCTACTATAGTATAGATATTCTTTAGTAATGCCTTTACTAGCTATAGTAATCTTATAAGTAACCTAGGCCTATTGCTAGTAAATATAAGAAATATCAGGTAGGCTATACTAAACAAGCTAGTTATTTAGTAGGAAAAGGCCTACTACCGTCTCTATATACCGGCTACGAGTGCCGGCTATCGCTCTAAATTCAACTCCGCCCTATCTCGGAGGCTAAGGTACCGAGCGGAAACCCTATAGCTTATATTTACTCGGTTATCGCGGAGCGCTTATAGGTAAGGTATTAGAAAAGAGTATAAAAAGTACGAGAAGAGTATCCTAGGATATAGGTCGTAAGTAAATAAGAGTAGTACGCCTAGTTATTTATATAGTACGTTACTCTATACGACTAAGAGCCTATATTATCTTATACTTCGCTTATAAGACCTCGACTCTACTAGTATACTATCGATCTCTTCCTCGGTCGCTAATACGCTGTCTTAATTCTTCTTCGAGTTGCCGGACTTAGTACGTATCTATAGCTATATAATAGCGCTACGTATTATAGAGAATTAACTCCGCCGTATTTCGAAGGCTAAGGTACCGAGCGGAAATCCTATAGCTTATATTTACTCGGTTGTCGCGGAGCGATTATAGGTAAGGTATTAGAAAAGAGTATAAAAAGTACGAGAAGAGTATCCTAGGATATAGGTTGTAAGTGAATAAGAGTAGTATACCTAGTTATTTATATAGTACGTTACTCTATATGAGTAAGAGCCTATATTATTGTTAGAGGCTACACGTAATTAGCATATAACTAGCTCGAGTAAAGCTAGGGTCTTAGTGCCTTAGGTAGGGCTTAGCGCTTAGCGTTAGGCTAACTAGCCTACCTTCCTCCTTCTCCTCCTAGTTCTCTATCGAATACTACCTGTACCTACTACTACCCTATCTATCTGCTAATATAACCCTTTTTATATAGTATTCGATCTACCCAGCGGTATAGCTACGAATAAGACTAATCTAACTATATTGCGCCCGAAGAACAGGACCTATACGTACTATTCTATCGAAACAACTATACTAATTATTAAGCAAGGCCTTCTATACGGCCTATTACACTAAGTTAAGCATACTAGGCCGATATCTACTAATTCCGCTATATCCGTATCTTAGGGGCTAATAATATATTATTAGTGTCGCCTCTTATAATAGCCGGTTTATTACGAAACAACAACCGTACTACCGCTAGCGGCGCTAGCAACGACAACGCTAGTAGTACAGTGCCTACTAAAGTGCCTACTAAAGCACCTGCTAAAGTGCCTCCTACTAAAGAGCCTACTACTAGACCTACCGAAGAACCTATAGTCCTAGGTAATAATCTAGAATTGCCTATTAGCGACATTCTTAGCAATATTATTAACCGTCGATATAGCTAACTAGCCTTTAGCCCCTAGCTAGTAGCGAGACTTTAAGAAGCTACCTAAAATAGGCTCGCTACTCTACGTTAAGAATAATAGCTAAAGGACAACCTCCTCGAAATTCGCCGCCTTTAGGAGGCCCTAATAACTAATACTAAGCCGATAGTAGGGCCTTCCTTACTATTAGTCCTAGTCTAGAAGAAGGATGCTAAACTCAAGGACTGTACCGTATTTAACGGCTCTAGTCGAAAGCAATACAACGACTATATCCGTAACTATAAGCTTAACTAACGAAACGCACTAAGGGCTCTACTAAATGACTATTCACTAGTCGTCTATGCTATACGGTACATTAATAGCGACCTAAAACGTACCTAGGATAACCATTTTGACTCCCTTAATAACTAGACTGCTGTTTAGTAGCAGACCTATAAAACTATTATACTAGACACCCTTAGGAACCCTATACTAAGGCAACAATACGCTTAGGACTAGTACCTTCGAGCTAAGTAAAAGACTAATCAATCGGCTCGTTTATTTAAGGCCTATTTAAAGACCCTCGAGGATAACCTTCCGGCTAAAACTAATTCTATATAGATCTCCGAAATACGCCCTAAATTGAGATAGGAATTAGTCCTTAAACTAGACCGCTGCCGTATATTCGAATAGGCTAATCTAATACGCATTTAATTTATAGTCGAAGTAGAGATAGCTAAACGAGCTGTTTAGCTTTAGTAACGGCTAGAATCGAGGATCCGACTAACTAGTACTAACCGTAGCAACCGTAGTAGCCGCGGAGGAAACTAAGGTTCCTACTAGAACAACAATGCTAACAATAGGAATAGTAACAACGACCGTAGAAGAAGCCGTAGCCGGCGGCTATATAGAGGAGGCCGTAATAGGGGCCGTAGAAGGGGCTCGTATCCCTATAGTACTAATCGCTTAACTAATAATAACAGCAATAGCGGCTATAGCAACCCCCTAACTAGATTAAAGTGCTTTAATTGTAATAGTACTAGCTATCTGCTAGGCTAATGCGACAAACCTAAGGACTAGGCCCGAATTAACCGTACTACCGCTAAGTACCGGAAGCACCTTTTAGTAGCTAACGCTACCCCTATAGGCTAACCTCCGAAAAAAGAATAAGCGCCGCACTAACTGTTAGCCTTATACGGCGTAAGACTATTGACATTGTACTAGCTATTATACGTACCTGTCTTATATCTAGGCACGACGCTAACTATAAAGCTAAGGTTATACTAGATCTAGGAAATTCAGTTAGCGCCCTTATTAGCTATCGCCTAGCTAAGTAATTAGACCTTCGACAACTGCCTAGGACTAACCTACCAACCCTTGCTTGGTTTAATAACGCTCGGCACTTAACCTATAGAGCCTACTATATTTACATAGTCCTAAGAGATAACCTCGGCAACGAGCGCCTACTAGACTTTACTGCCTACGTAGTAGATATAGACAACCTATATAGGGGAGCTACTATTGTTATTAGCAACCCTGTTCTTAAGCACTATACTATCGCTATAGACTTAGGCAGTTAATAATAGCGATTTAGAATCGCTAGGAAAGAGGACATTAAATATATTAATATTAGCGAGTGCCCTAACGATATTAGGGTCCTGTTTATTAGCAACCTAACACCTGCCTTAGCGGATCCGATAGCTAACCTTCTCGGTAGAGATAACGATAAACCTGTGCCCCCTAATAGTATAGACCCTAAACAACTCGCTCGCGGCTCGTATACCTTAGCCTATTCGAGAGACCTATATTAATATATTTAAACACTACCTAGTATCGACATTGCCTATATTTAAAGAGACGGATTATAAGATTGATATTATAGAGGGTAAGGAGGTTCCTTTTAGCCCCCTCTATAACCTTAGTAAACGAGAGCTTGCTATATTGCGTAAGTATCTAGAGGAAAACCTAGCTAATAGCCGGATACGGTATAGTAATAGCCCTGCTAGTGCACCTATCCTATTCGTACTAAAGAAGGATAGTAGCCTACGTCTATATATTAATTACCGTAGGCTTAATGCTGTTACTATTAAAGACCGCTGTCTACTTCTGCTTATTAATAAGACCCTCGATCGCCTTTCTAGTGCCTACTACTATACTATATTAGACATTAAGGACGCCTATTACCGCATCTGTATTCGTAAGGGCGATAAATAGAAGACAGCCTTTCGCACTCGTTATAGCTATTTTAAGTACTTAGTTATGCTATTTAGGCTAGCTAACGCCTCTACAACATTCTAGTCCTACATTAATCGGGCCCTATTAGGCCTATTAGACTACCTCTATATAGTTTATCTAGACGATATCCTAGTTTATACCTATTTACCTAATATTGTAGAGCACTAGGCCGTAGTACGTAAGGTGCTCGACCGCCTACGGGCCTATAGACTATATTGCAAGCCTTCTAAATGCACCTTTGCTACTAAGGAGGTGTTATTCCTCGGCTTCCTCGTATTAACTAATAGTGTTAAGGCTAATCCTAATCGGATCAAAACTATTACTAAATAGCCTGTCTCTACGTTAATTAAGGAGCTATAGTCGTTCCTCGGCTTCGCTAATTTCTATCGTCGCTTTATTAAGGGCTATTTACGGCATGTAATGCCCCTAACTAAGCTTACTAAAACTAAGGCTAATCCAACTAGAGAGTTTAGATAGACTAATAGAGCATAAGCCGCTTTTAACGGTTTGAAGCAGCGCTTTACTAAAGTCCCCTTATTGCACTATTTCGTACTAAATAGGCAGATCCGTATTAAGACTAACGCCTTACAGTTTGCTATATTAGCTATTATGTTACAACAATCGGACAAGGACTACTATTAGCACCCGATTGCCTTCTTCTCGAGGAAGATAATTAATACTAAGCGTCGCTACGAGACCTACGAGCAAGAGCTGCTAGCTATTATCGAGGCCTTTAAGTATTAGAGGCACTACCTCGATAGGGCTTAATATATAATACAGGTCTATATAGACTATAACAACCTCCGTAGTATTACTAAGGTTACTAGGGTTATAGGTCGATAGGCTAGATAGGCCGTCTACCTCGCTAGGTTTGATTTTAATATATTATATCGGCTAGGCGTAAGCAACCCTACTAATAGCCTATCGAGGCGACCTAATTACGATAGCGGGACTTAGCAATCTATTAATTTATTGTTTCTAACCCTATAGTATAAGATTGCTATAGCCCGTATTGTTAATAAGCAAGCGTAGGATAAGCGGCTTACCGGACTCCGCGACGGCTTAAAGCATATTAATGCTCTTGCTATATTAATAGTGCGTATTAAGGCAAGGGCTAAGGATATAGATAGGAGAAGTTATAATAACTCCCTAGTCGACATCGTAATATATAGTAACAGCGATAGCACTACTATAGTTAATCTAGCTACTAGTGCTATTAGATGCATACAATACGTACCTCGTTTAATAGCGAGGGTGCTATTAAATAACCTTACAAATAGGGATAGTTAACCGTTTATAGACGAGCTATTACGTGCTTAGTAGAGGGACGCCTTTGCTGCTAAACGTATCGATAGGCTTGTAAGTAGACGAAAGACTCGATCTAGTAAGAGTAACAATTAGTCGATCGATAACAAAGGTTATTTAAAGTTTAAGGGCAGATACTATGTCCCCGCTAAACATTCGATCCGATAAGAACTTCTTAAGCGACACTATAATAGTAAGCTTGCCGGTTACTATAGTATAGAGAGGTCGCACGAGCTACTATCGCGTATATACTACTAGCTAAATAGTAAGCGGGATATAAAGGAATACGTTAACATATATGCCGTATACTAACGTATTAAGGCACTAAAGCATTAGCCTTTTAGCGAGTTGTCCTCTTTACTAATCCCTTACAAGCCGTTTATAGAGCTTATAATAGACTTTATTATAGGCCTTCCGCCTACTAAGCGTAGGGGCAGTAAGGACGTATATAATGCTATCCTTATTATAGTAGATCGATTTACTAAAGGCGCTCGATACATCCCGGCGCGTAAGGATTAGACTGCTATTAATATAGTAGAGGCGCTATAGACTAATATCTTCTATACCTATTAGGGAACCCCTAAGGGGATAGTCTCCGATAGAGGCTCGACATTTATATCGCACTATTAGAGCGAATTGTACCTATAGCTAAGACTAAAGCATCGGCTATTAACAGCCTTCTATCTATAGACTAACGGTTAAATAGAGAGGCAGAATACTACCCTATAGCAGTACCTGCGCAGTTATATTAATAAGAACCCCGAGGACTAGGTCAACCTCCTATAACTAGCTAAATTCGTATATAATAACAGTGTCTACTTATCTACTAAGGTCTCCCCTTATTTCGCTATAATAGGCTAGAACGCTGCCTTACTATAAGATCTATTTACCTCGCTCGAGGCCGAGCGCAAGGAAAGGGAAGCGTGTTAAGTACTACCCCCTAAAACACTAGCGGCTATTAAGAGGGTTTAAAAGATGCGAGAAATTTACGCTAAGATAGCTAATAAAGTAGCGAAGGCCTAGGCCTATTAGAAGGCCTATTATAACAAACACTATACGCTAATAACCTTTAAGCAAGGCGACCTAGTTATGCTAAGCACTAAGAACCTCCGTATCCGCAAATACCTATTACCTAATAGTAAAACAAGGCCTAAGCTCGCACTAAGATACACTAGCCTATTCCGTATTCGAGAAGCTAAGGGCATATAGGCTTACTAGTTATAGCTTCTACCTTATTACACTATCTATAACACCTTCTATATATCCCTCCTTAAGCCGTACTACCTACGCGAAGGGGATAAAGCACCTGCTAAATCCGAGGACATACTAGCTAATAGCAAAGAGCTGTAGTCTATAGAACGTATCCTAAAGCATCGGACTAGATAAGGCAAGAAGGAGTACCTCCTAAGATAGCAAGGCTATCTACCTAAATAGGACTCGTAGGAAGCTAAAGGTTCCTTTAAGGACATAACCGAGTTGTTAGATAAGTATTAGACTAGCGTAAAGAACAAGAAGAAGGCTAAAAGCTTATAATGTTACTATTAAGGCCTAGGACAATGCTACCCCCGGGGTGCTATTAGCTAACTAATTAGAGGCTAGCAAACTAGGACAATAAGACTATACTAGGCGCGCTATAACGCGTTAACTATTCGCTACTCTTTTAGGGAACTACCTCTTTATTAGCGCACCCTATAAGACCCTTCTCTTAGCGCCCCTTATTCTATCGAGATCTCGAGGCCTAGGCGGTAGGCGAGGACGGCGCGCGCGTAAATAGTAATAATAATAATAACGACGGCGCGGCCGGCGCGGCTATATTAGTAATAGTGTTACGGAGTGTGTTGCTATTTAAGAAAGGAAGGATATAGCTATATTAGTAACGGTGTTACCGAGTTGTTATTAGTTAAAGAAGGAAATTAGAAGAAGGTAAAGTTAGCGCTAAGACGACTAGCGCCGCTATTGTTAACATTACCTGCTATTGCTACTGCACTTACGAAGACAACCTTACCTATACTACGGCCTAAGGCCGGAAGCGCGCTATACTAATTAAGTTAAAAGAATAGCTATATTAAAGGTTTAATTAAAACTTTAATCAAAACTTTAAGCCGCTTAAAAGATTAAGCGACTAATAGACTAGCTAACTAAGGGCAAAACTATAGAGCTAAGTTAGCTAAGGTCGATCTTGCGGACAATAAGTTACTCCTCGATCTTTCTAACCCTTTAAGCGAGGCGAACCTTAACTACTACACTTATAATAGCCTTTACCTATAGAAACCGGAAGAACCGTGTTTTAAAAAGATAAGATAAGATTGACACTTAAAGGCTACTAAACCTAGCTAATTAGGGCTAGCGAAACTACGATAGTAAATAATAGCCCTCGTAATAACAAGAACAACCCTCGGAAGCGGACATTTCTAGGTCTTTTAAGAGTAGACGCAAAGAACTCGGTACGATATTACTTAGAACGGAGGCAGGGCTGCAATACCTCGTACGTCTACCTATTATAGTAGGGAAGACGCGCTCGTATTGTAATTAGTCGAAGGCCCTTAATTCTTATAGATATATATCACTTTATAGTTTATTATATATAGGGATAGCGTAGTTAGAAGTTAGACATTATGTTAGAAGGTAAGGTTTGATATAGTTATATAATTAGGTAGTTAAGTGTTCAATTTAGCGCGGCTAAGTAGCTTATTAGACTTGCTAAGTTAGTAGTAACGGAGGTCGAGGTTAGAATATAGAAAGGCTACAAGGGCGCGGCCTTTAGAAGGGAAGCGTATATTAGAGGCTATACGTAATTAGTATGTAACTAGCTCGAGTAAAGCTAGGGTCTTAGTGCCTTAGGTAGGGCTTAGCGCTTAGCGTTAGGCTAACTAGCCTACCTTCCTCCTTCTCCTCCTAGTTCTCTATCGAATACTACCTATACCTACTACTACCCTATCTACCTACTAATATAACCCTTTTCACAATTATCTTATACTTCGCTTATAAGACCTCGACTCTACTAGTATACTATCGATCTCCTCCTCGGTCGCTAATACGCTATCTTAATTCTTCTTCGAGTTGCCGGACTTAGTACGTATCTATAGCTATATAATAGCGCTACGTATTATAGAGAATTTCTCGTTAAAGTTTCTCTCTCGTAGGCTTACTATCTGCCTCGTAGTATAGAGGATTAAAGTGCTAATACTAAAGAATCTCCGTATAGTTAGGATACTAGGGCTCCTTAGGACCTTTATGTTTTAGGTCTAAATAGAGACGTATTATAAACGTTCTATCGCCCTTTCGCTTACTACCCGCTAGGTCGCGATATACGAAGAAACTAATCTAAATATAGCTCGTCTCTGTAATAGCCGGGTAAATATAGAGCGCTAGATTTCTACTTCGTACCTTAGATTTAGGGACGGCGCGGAGATAAAATTAGAAATATAGCCGGTACCTATAGCCGGTAAAAGGATGCGAAAATAGGCCTCCTCCTAGGTTAATCTAACGACTAAATATAATTTCTAACTAATCCGCTATAAACCGACGCCGAATTTGAGCTAGAAGCTATATATCTTTATTTTAAAGAGTAACCCGCTTCGTATAGATAGTAAGGAGGTTTAAAAGCTTAAGCTCGGTTACGAGAAATGCCTCCGTAGCTTCCTAAAGAGCACTAATCGCCTTAGCCGTAAATCGTATACTAGACCGAAAATCTAATATAATTTCTCGAACGAGTCGCTAGAAGGGAGTCTTAGGGATTAAAAGCTCGGTCCCTCTTTTATTTTAGAAAAGCCGGATCTAGCGAAGGGTAATAGTACCTAGTTTAAAGCGCCGCTTCTTTATCGTCGAGTCCTACCTTATTCCCTTTCTTTTAATAGAAAGATAACTTTTCTTCGCGATAGTCTTCGTCTACCTACTCTTTTTAGCCTTCTCCTATCTACTTATAGCCTTCTTGTTTTTCGGTACTGTTTTCCGAGGAACCCCCTTCCTTTATATATACTATAGAGAGCCTTACTCTTCCGATATCTCGTTCTCGCTACGGTCTCCCTATACTTAGCTTGCTTTACCCTTACCCTTTAGCCTCTAAAGATATTTATCTACGCGTTTAGGCGACGAAGGTATATCGGGAGGACCTAGAACATTAATAAGTATATAATCGTAAGGAGACATTAATGCTTCTTGCCTTCTAGAACAAATAGTCTTCTATTAAACCGCCTTAGTAGGTTATCGTTAGATTCGAATAAAGGATAGTAGCTTAAGGAAGGGGAGGTAGCCGGCTTAGGAAGGCCCGAAGAGCCGAATCCTTAAGGTATATTTATCTTTAAGAATATAGGGAAAGGGAAGAAGGAGAGGAAGAGCGAATAGAGAATTAGAAATAGTCCGTAGGTAAGCGGGGTTAGTTACTATAGCAACTAGTCTGTTTAGGTCCTAGGAATTCGAAACACATTTCGGATATATACCGGCTATATATACCGGCTATATTACCTTATACGTAAACGCTTCGTCTCCTTAAAGCTACTCTAAGCCTATATACGTTTCCGCTTTTCGACCCGGTATCGCCTTCTACCTCCGCCCTCCTCCTCTTCGTTATCGCTAATTAGAGTTTCGCTTAAACTAAATTTCGTATTCTCTTCGCGCTCCTAGGTTTCTTCGATCTTAAGGTTTTCTAATTCCTCGATTAACTCCTTTAGTATAATCTTTAGTAACCTACCTTAGCGATTCTAGTAGAGGAGATAGTATCGGAATACTATAATAGATTCGAAGGTAGTAGGTAAGTATATTCGATTAAAGCGGCCCTAGTAACGAGCGATACTAAAAGACCTCTTATAGCCTATACTTACGCTCGGGATAGCGAGGACGTCCTAAGCGACCGACGCTATCGTTAGAAACTTAGGCTCTAACCGCTACTATATAGCGAGAATATCGTCTCCGAATTCGTCTAGAAGACCGGTAAGATCTAGAGATTATTAGCCCTCTTTCCGAGCCTACGGGTTTATACTTACTCGCGCGCCGATAGAGATCGAACTCTTCTTTATTTACTTTAGTAGTTGCTTCCTCTTCTGCCTCTACTTCCTGCCTACGAAATAGGTATAATATCGGAGCCTTCTAAACCTTCTTTTTCTTTATAGGAGCTGCATTTAGACTAGTTTCTTTCCGACGCTCGTAGAACATCTTTTCTAGAACAGTCTAGTAATGCTTCGGCTATACCTCGTCTGCCTTCTATTCTAGCCTCTACTAGTATATATCCTTTTCTACCGGGTTAAGCAAGTACGTAACGCTATAGATATCCCCGAACGACTTAAAGGTAGTACTATAATATTTATACAACTTAGTATAGGAGGTATCTATAGCTTTCGTTATAGCTATTTTCTAGGGAACGCTCTTCTTAGCTAGCTTAGCTACGGTTTCCTCGAGCTCGTTAAAGAGCTAGTTATAGTACGTAAAGATAAGGTAGATCGTCGGTCCTCGGGTTCTTCTAATCGTAGTAGTAACCTTCGCGTAATGCTTACTAATATCGACGAGATACTCTACTTAGCGCTATTCGGCGGCGGTAAGGCCGAGCTACTTAATACCCTCGGAACTCTAATAGATCTCGAGAGCGGTACGTAAAGTAAATCCCCTCGTAACTATATAGAAAGTCGAATCGAACCGGGTCTTAACGTCTTAGGTAAAACGGAGTAGGCGCTAAGGAGGCCGCTTTTACTATCGCTTATTCTATACGATATTCTAGGTATCGGTTTTAGGGCGCTCGATTAGGTTCTTTTAAATAGCCTCGAATCGGTTATATCTCTATAAGCTCGAGTTTGTATATATTACTAGACGACGAAGCTAGAGAAAAAGAGTTAGAACTATACTAGGTTGCCGGCTATAGGTGCTAGCTACGGACAAAAGTTATACTTTATATAAAACGAGAGCGAGGCTCTCTACCTTATTCCGTCTTATTACTATAATAAGTTTCTTAACTTTCGACTTTGCTTTATCCTTATCTAGGATCTTCTATTAGTCGTCGTTTAATAGTGCAATTTTAAGCGTCTTAAAGAGGGCTCGGATCGCGATTTAAACTATATAAGCGAGGTAGGGAAACTTCTATAGGGATGTAACTAGTAACGACGTCAGCTCCGATTTAATAGGGCTAGGGCTATTAATAGGCTCCTCTTTATCGTTATTATCGTGCGTATTATTGTGCGTATCCGGAATCGTAGCGAGCTTAATATTCGGAAGATTAAGCTAGATTATAGTCCTTGTAATCTCCTCTACGCACTCGACCCTATCGATATAATTAGTAATTTTAAAGATATATACGAGTAAATTGTATATATAACGCCTTATACAATGTTCGATTATTACTAGCGTTATCCGTAGTAATCGAGATTAGTTTCGTTATTACGCTAACCCTATCTATTGCCGTATAGACAAGCTTCGCCACATCCTTACTAGTATAGGAACCTAGAATTTTAGGGAATCCGATTATAAGTTCCTAGAGTTTCTAATCTAAATTAATAAAGTATAGTATAATCGAGAGGAAGGAGGCTCTTATAGTCCGGCTTAACTAGCTATCGATAGTAATAGCTACTTAGCGAGTATTACGGAGGATCTCCCGAATATCGTCTAACGTAGCCTCTTTATTCTTTTCGAATATAATACGCTAGGTTATTGCGCCGAGAAATAGGGGAGGGTAGTTTATAAAATATAGGTATATCTTCTATATAGACTCCCTTTCGTAGAAGTCTTCCGGAAGACCGTTTATAGCTAGCATTTCGTTTGCTAGTTACTTAAAGTCTTCGGGGGAGAAATCGGTAGCCTTTAATCCTAGAGCTTCCTTAAGCGTAGCCTATAATAATTAGCTAGACATCTACGGTTGATTTAAGTAGCCGGAATCTATAGCCGGAATCTATAGCCGGCAGCTATAGCCGGTAGCTGTAGCCGGTAGCTATAGCCGGCATTTTAGAAGACGTACCTCTTTCTAGAACGCTATATCTATATCAACTCTCCTCTCTCTTTAAGATTCCCGATATCGTTTAGAATAGAGATAGTTCGTAGGCGATAAGTTCCTATCCCCTAGTTTCGGGTATTTTAAAATTGAACCGTAGAAGTTATAGACAATTACTAGTTAACCTTTAAGTCGAGAAGTCGTATAACGGTACAATACCCCCTCTATAAAGAACTTCTAGAATATATCCGTTCGCTCCTTACTCCCCTATCGCATCGAGTACTTCCGGAGTTTATACTCCTTTAAATATAAGTATAAAGGGAACTATATCTTATAGACCTATTAATTAAACTACTCTATATACTCGGGTTTCTAAAGATACGCCTAGCTAGCCTTTTCGAAGATTTCCGGGTTAATACTCGATATTCTTATATCTCCGAACAACCTTCTACTTAGACTTTATAAAGGTAAGGACTAAGTAGTAGTACCCTATAATAAATTCCTACTACTAGGATTCGGAGAGGATAAATCTAGCCCTAATCGTCGTCTAGGACTCGATAGGCTCGAAGGTAAGTATACGACCTCCTCTCGACGTTATCGCAATCTCGCTCGTATACTAGACTGTTTCGACTATCGTCTCGTTATTACCCTTCCTAGTATAGCGCCTAGTATATATATAATATCGGTCGGCATGTTTTAAGGTTTCGTACGGTAAGGTAAGGACTTAGGAGTAGTAGATATATACTAGTAGCTATAGGGAAACACCCTTTCTTTTATAGTATCGTATCGTTAGGAATAGCTAGGTAGTAAATAGCTAGCTACCTTTTTTTTGTTTCCTAGCTACCTAACTACTAGATTTTTTTTTCCTAGCTACCCTAGCTAGCCTAACTACTAGAATTTCTTTCCTAGCTACCCTAACTACCTAAATTTTGCCTTCTATACGGCGGCTCTCTCCTACTAACGGAACCGAGCTACTATACCTAACGAATCTAAGCTCGTTTTTAGTCTTAATCTATCCTCTTTCGGTATAAGACACTCGATAAGCAAATGCTTAGGCCGAGTCTAACTACGAAACCTAAGACTAACTAATAGCTCTATTAACTAATCCTAATCCTCGAACTCCTTCCGCTTCTTAGTAAAGACCTTAAAGAGCGCTCGAGCTTCTTCGGGTACCTACGGAGTAGTCGAGATAAAGCCGTATCGCTGAAATAGGTAATCCTTCGGAGGCTTATATAGAGATTTAGAGAATTCTAACGCTAACCTATCCTACTAGTAGCTTAGATTCCGGATACAAGCCCTCTCTGCCTTAGTAAAGATTTTATATAGTAGTAGCACTCTGCCTTCGAGAAACGCTTTCTATTTAACTATTAGTATCTACCGGCTACGAACGCCGGCTATATATACCGAGTATAGAATAATTACCTATATCCCTTCCTCCTATAGTAACACTTCTACTATCCCTAGATACCTAGCCCCGATCGTATTAATCGTAAGCTACTTTGCCTTTATAGACGTAAAGGCTTCGCTCTAATACTAATAAAGAAACTTCTACTCTATATCGAGGATATAAAGACGACTAGTCTCGATTCTAATCCTTACTAGCTTTTTGTAGTAGCTTTAACTATGATTTTCTAGATTAATAGGACTTATGCCTTAGCCCTTTACTAGTATCTCGTCTCTTTAACTATACTCGATCTACTCCTAGCGCTTATCGTCTATAGCGTTAGGCCCTAAGACTATACCTATTACTAGATCGACGTATAGTATCTCCTCGCTTTTTTTAGTTCCTTTATTCGTAGTATTAAGCTCTATCGCGGTATCCTAAACTCTAGTATTGTTATTCTCGGCTATCTAAATATCTCCGTTACTATCGGTCGTATCGATAGAGGTAGCGGCTATAGGTCTAAATGCTATTAGTTAACGTGTTAAAGAAAAATATACCGGCTATAGCTACCGGCTATAGCTACCGGCTATAGCTACTAGCTACGGCCGCTAGCTAGATTGACTTACGCTACTAGAACTTTACGCTCGAAAACTAGCCGCAATTCTTTCCTCCTCTTAGTCTTCTCTTAGGTTGTCTTCTTATTCTAACCTTTACTTTTTTCTATAAGCGCTAGCTATCGATAGAATGCCTTATTCCGCGCCTTTCTTCTCTTATCCTTAGCTCTTTTATCCTTATCTATCTTCTCCTTTCTCTCGCGGTCTCGTACGGAATTCTTCTTCGTAGAGTACTCCTCTTTAGTCTTGCGCTTTTTAGTTAGACGCTTAGGTAAAACAAACTCGCGGTCTTTAGTTCTATCTTCTATTTAGCGCGCGGCGCGCTTCTCTCTTACTATTATAAGGGAAAGGGGCGGGGGCGTAGCGTATAGTAGTTATTATCGGTATAGGTATAGAGGAAGAAGTTAAAAGTATAAGAATATCGCGAAGCCCTAATTATTACCGCCTACGTAACGTTATATAGGCAAGCTTTCGCAACTACAGTAACTACGCCCCGGCAATAGCAACTACGCCCTAGTAACGGCAACTACGCCCTAGCAACGGTAACTACGCCCTAGCAACGGTAATAAAGCGTAGCAAATATAACCTAGTAACTATTATAGCCGGTAATCGTAGCCGGCAGTCGAACAAGAGTGTCCTTATAGCAAAACCACGCCCTAGCAACGGCAACTACGCCCTAGCAACGGCAACTACGCCCTAGCAACGGTAAAAGAGCGTAGTAAATATAATAGAGTTACTATTATAGCCGGCAATCGTAGCCGGTAGTCGAATAAGAGTATCCCGATAGTAAAACTAATATAGTCTCTAGTTTAAACTAGGAATCTATATAGTTCGAAAAAACTAAACCGGAACTAGGGAGCTAGTTCGCCGCTAAGAAACCAAACTATATACGTTTAGTAGTTCGGAAACCGAACTACTACGGGGTCTAATAATTTTAGCTCGGAGTCCTAAAACTTAACACGAGATACGACTACGAGCATTTCCTTATCGTAGATATCGTAATTAATCTCCGCTTTGTTTAGTTTCTTCGAAAAGAAGCCTACCGGTCGGCGGATTCCCGCCTTTTCTTAGATAAGGGCGCCCCTAATCGCGAACCCGCTATAATCCGTCTTAAGGAAGGTAGGAAGGGACGGGTCCTACTAGGTAAGTACCGAGGCGCGGTAGAATTTGTCCTTTAGCGTCTCGAACGCTTTATCCTATTCTTCTCCCTAGGAAAACGGGGTTCCCTTACTAGTAAGCGCGGTTAAAGGTACGGAGATCTTAGAATAGTTCGGTACGAATATACGGTAGTAGTTCGTAAATCCTAAGAAACGACGAACTTCCTTTTAGGTCTTAGGTGCTACCTATTTTTGTACGGCTTCTACCTTTTCGGGGTCGGCTAACACTCCTCCTCCGTCGGCGTAGACGATAAATCCTAGGTACTTAATCTTTTTCTAAGCGAACTCGCTCTTTTTAATATCGAGGTAAAGGCCTCCGTCCTAAAGCTTCTTAAAAACCGCCCTTACTTTACGGAAATAGTCTTCCTTCGACCCGCTCGAGTAGATAACTACGTCGTCTATATACGCTAATATAAAGTCGTCTAGATACTCCCGTAGGAGAGTGTTAATATACCGTTAAAATATAGCTAGGGCTCCGAACAAACTAAACGGGTATACTAGCTATTCGAACGAGCCTAGCCTAGTCCGGAAGGCCGTCTTATACTCGTATCCTTTTGCTATTCTAATCTTGTAAAAGGCCGAGACTACGTTAACCTTAGTTAACTACCGGGCCTCCGTTAGGTTCCTTATAGTGTCCGGGATTAGTAGAAGGGGATATCTATCTTACTTCGTTAGAGCGTTAAGCGCCCTATAGTCGTAGTAGAACCGGAGCCTACCGCTAGGTTTCTTAATAAATAATATAGGCGCCGCTACCTCGGAGTTCGCGGGTCTAATAAATCCCTTCTTTAGGAGTTCGTTAAGTAACTTTCGTAAGACTAAGAGCTCCTATTTCGATATACTATAGAGCGGGCCCTAGGGGAGCTACGGCTAGGATCCGTTTAGGTTTTTACGGAGTTCTATTATATAGTCGATACTAGGGCGATAGGGCGCTAACTTATCGGCTTCCCTTTAATAAAATAGCGCGGCTATATTACGAACCTCCGGAGGTAGCTTTTTCTTTAGCTCCTCGATCGTCGGATATTCTTTTATCTTTAGGGCCTTTTTAATATCCTTGGCGATTATAGCGGTAAGTAGGCTCTTAGTAGCGTCGATCGTAGCGATATTCCCGCTTATATCGAATTCGCGGTAGTAACGCCCTTCGTTAACCTAATACCGGGCCCTCCCGTAATAGTACCGACGCTTTTCGGGCGCGGTCCTAACCTTATTATATACCTTCTATAGATTCCCTAGAATAAGGGGGAAGGCTAATCCCGGTACGACGTAAGCGTATACTATCTACCGGAACCTATTAATTTCTATCTAGAAGGCGACGACTCCGACAATCTTCGCGTCCTATATTATAGACGACGCTCCTTTTACTTCTCGGGACTCTCGGCTAATATAGCTAAGCCTAAGGCCTTTAGCTAGGCCCGTATTAATTATAGCGTAGTACTAGTATCCTTCGTCGATAAGAGTAGAAGTTCCGACGTTATTTTCGAGGACTATATCGGTATATATAAGGTTCCTGTTTATATGCTTTTTAACTTCTTCCTATTTCCTTACCTATACTTTATCTACTCTCGACTCCTAACTCTAAGCGAGAGTTACTCTTTTCCCGAGTCGGAACTACTTAAGTCCGACTAATCCTCCGCGTCTTCTAGTATAGATTATACGGAGGTAACGCTAATCTTAGTAGGTTAAACCGGCGGTATATATAGGTAGTCGCGAATATAGTACCCGCTCGCTCCGTAGCGGAAGTAGAGCCTTTTCTCCTTACGTCTCTCTCTCTTTATAGAGTCGACCTATTTAGCCCTAGGCTTCCTTACTATTCCTTATTAATCTCCGCGGTTCTTCTTATAGAAGGCGTTTGTTTAGGCGGGGTTTATAACTACGTCCCTATCGGAGTCGACCTTCGAGTTCGCCGCGGGAGCCGTATAGGGTAGGATAACTACTAAAGGGCTCGTAGTCTCCTTCTTCCTTTCTTACTAGCGTTTCGTAGCCTATTTAAACTAGTCTGTCGATTCGAGGTTTATTATAATTCGCTCGACTTCCTCTATATAGAGGTAGTAATTCTTAATCTTTAGTACGGCGGCGGTATAAGTCTTAGCCGCGTTCGAGAAGGTATTCTTTAAGTATCCGATTTTTATATCGTCGGTCTAGCGGTCTCCGCCTACGCTTAGTAGGAGGCTGTCGAATTCTAGCTAGTAGTTGTACTAGGGTTATTCCTAAGTATATCTTAGGGCTTAGAGTTGCTCTAGCGCCTTAGCGGCTTCGTTACTATCCGCGAATACGTCCTCGAGTTGCTAGAAGAAAGCCTCGGGATCCTTTCCTTTCGTAAGGCTTCCTTTTTCCTAGAAGTAGCGTATTCTAGCGCGTTCCTTCGCCGGTAGGGTATCGTAGATAGTATCCTAGTAGTAATCTTCGGAGAGCTTTAGTTTTAACCCGGAACGAACTCGGTACGAACTTCTTAGTCGTAGTAGATAGTCCCGAAACGTCTTAGCTTTTCTGTTCTACGATAGTAGCTTCTATTCGCGTAACGCCGTTACGTTTTAGCCGGTAGCTAAGAGGGTTTCTAGGAGTCCTTTTAGGATCTCGTTCGTAGACTAGTCTCGCGTCGTACTAGGTTCGGTAGACCCGGCCTAGCGAGATACTTCCGCCTATTAGAGCGTAGAGCGCGTAGCTTATAGCTAGGCTTCTATTGTCTATTGCCTAGTATAGAGACTCTCGAAGGCGCGATAAATCTTATCCCTAGTTATCTTAGGCGTAGTAGGGGCAGCGTTCCCCTAGCCTTCTTACTTAGGTTCCTAGTAAACCTTAGCGTTTCCTATAATAAAGATTAGACCCCGCAGTAGTTCGGTTTGCGAACTATAGAACGTATATAGTTTGGTTTCTTAGCGGTACCCCTCCGGTTTGGTTCCGGTTTGGTTTTTTACCCCGCTAGTCTAAGCTAGTTTCCGAGAAAATCCGACTAAACTACGACGATATACGACGACATGCGACGACCTCGGATTCAGTCCCGGACGCGATAGGGGCCCTATATTGTATACGCTATACGATTGCATCTGTGTTTCGGGCCATTTAGACGTGTTTTAGGATAGGTTTTTGTCCGTGGCCGGCACGTGGCCGGCAAACCGGTCCGTGCACCGGTTGCTTAGCAAACCAAACTAAACTAAACTAGAATTTCGGCTTAGCAAACCAAACCAACCTAACCCGGACCACTGCGGGGTCTAATAAAGATCGAACCTAATATTATAGGTAAGTAACGCGTACGTAGATGCTAGATATAAGACTTAATAGGTTCGATAAAGAGCTAAGTCTATCTATGTAAATCCGAATAGTTTTATATAGTACGCTAAGCGCTAAGCAGTAGGTTAGAGTCGCGTAGGCCGAATGCCTAAGGCTAGCGCTTTCTACCTAGGGCGTAGCCCTTTATACTAGGCTTACTAGGCTTACTAGGCTTACAAGGCTTACTAGGCTTACTAGGCTTACCTAAATCGTCGTCTAGTAGTTATAACCTTTCGCGTTCGAGCTATAATACTAGCTATATACTAAACTATATAAACGGAAAACCTAATTACTACGTAAGTAATATTAATAATTAGCTATAGTTGCTTAAAGTTTTACTAGCCTAAATTAGTATATAGCTAACTAACCTAAAGGCGGCGTATAGCGGTAGTACTACGTAGATCGGATTAAACGGCTAGGAATACTATAGCTATAGTAGCGCTAGAGAGTTAAAGGTAGTAGCGACGGTTTACCTTACTTATACCTATAATATATATATATATAGAGTTTAGCCGAGTATATAGTTTAGTCGAGTATAGCGCGTTAGTATATCGGAGTAGGAGTACTAGGTTCCCTAATCCTAGGTTTTATCGTTTATAATAAATTAGAAATCTTAATTCTATAGCTGTCTAGTATCTACTTATATAGTATTATACTCCGATACGAGAAAGCGCTATATATAGTTTAGGCGATTTATATATATATATATATATATATAGTTTTACTAAGTATACTAATCTAAGTAATCTTTATAGGAGTTCTAGGCTATACGAGGTATATTCTTAGGTATTATATATAGACTAAAATCTATCTCCCTTTAGGCCCTTATATATAGTATAACTATATAAGGCAATAGGGTAGTAAGCAATCCGAGTATTGTTATTAGAAGGAAGTTAAGAGCGCCTAAGAAGGAGGTAGTTTGTAGTTAGAAATAGACTATAGTCCTTCTTCTTAGATATAGATAGTATACGCTATATACTTACTAAACTATCGTATACTACGACTAGGCCGGTACTACGATTAAATCATAGCCTACTTTTAAAACTTATATCGGAGATTTTTACTATACTCTTTTTCGAGTATCGAGTATATACTTATAGCGCTATTAATAAAAATGTTCTAAGATCTAGTAATTTTACTTATAAGGTTTAGCGAAGAGTACGAAACGTCGTATAGCTCTAAGCTATTAAGATACCTTATTGCTAAGTATATAGCTCTTAAGCCGCTTTAATATCTATCGCTATATATTAATATCGAGTACGTAATTAATTTTTTTCCTACTAAAATCGGAGCCCGAGCTAGATTTTATAAGGGAGTACCTTTACTAGTTTAAACCTAGAAAAGGTAGAACTCTAGCTTTTGTTTCGCCCTCGCTTAAGATATCTTCTATAACCTAAGGAGCTTACGACGAGAATTGTTCTATATACCTTCCGCTTCGCTAGAATAAGTAGTTTTATTCTCCTAAGTACTAGTATAGTAGAGTACCTTAGTATAGCTTATAGATCTATATTTAATAGCCTTATAGATTACAGCTCCGCTACTTTCCTAGTACTGCTATATCTATAACTATACTCTACTATAGATAACGCTACTAATATTAGAGAGAATTATTATATCTATATAATAATATAAACTCGTAAGATTTTATTCCCTATATATTAAATTATTACCGAGCGTTACGCTATCCTCTCTCGGTTTTCCTATCTAAAGCGTTAGGAAGGGACTAAAATATAATACCGGACTAGCGTCTATACGCCTAACCTACTAAGAATAGCCTCTATAGACTTTACTAAGCGGCGGTCGGTATAGATTATATACGCTTCCGCTCTAGCGCGTTAACGCGCTTTCTATTATTTAGGCACTTACTTTATATACCTATCCTAGCCTTACTATCGCTTACTACTTAGCCCTCTATAGCTAGTATTATATTATTAATTCTATCTCTTCTAAGTTCTAATATAGCCGTATCTACTAAAAATACCTACTATTAGTAACCTCGTCGGAGAAAGTAGTAGTATACTTATCTTATAGGCTTAGTCTTTAGAGCGATTTCGTACTAGAGGGCGGTATATACTATATAGGTTTCGCTCGATAGTAGGTAGGTTAGAATTGCTAATATATTAATATATACCTTAGGGGAGAACGATATAGTTAATTCGAGTAAGTAGTAGTAACGAAGATACGTTAGATTTTCATTTTCTAGAGTTCTTTTCGCTATTTAGCCTATAGTCTAGGCGTATTTCTCGGATTATCGTAAACCTAGAAACTATATACGCTTCCTTACTATACTTTAATAACCTCCGCGAATAGCGCGAACGAGCTATTCTTTACGGATTCGACGACTCTTTCGAAGTATCGGCTAAATAATAGTACGCGCTACTACTATATATCGGTAGTATATAGGTAAAGGATAGGGTTTACGTTAAGAAAAACGGATTAAAAATAACGCGTTTTATTTACCGCTTTTGTAAATAACCGTACTAGAAATTAAACTAGAGGTAAAGCCTCGATCGTTAGAGAAATAATAAGATTCTAAGAAGATAGAAGTAGCGCGTTACTATCTAGTTCTAATAAAGGTTATAAGCATTTATAGTCTAACTAATAATAGTAGTTGTTTAGGCTAAAGAGGCTATATGTAATTAGTATATAATTAGGCCGAGTAAAGCTAGGGTCTTAGTGCCTTAGATAGGGCTTAGCGCTTAGTAATAGGCTAACTTGCCCGCCTTCCTCCCTCTCCTCCTAGTTCCTTATCGAATACTACTCGTACCTACTACTACCCTATCTACCTGCTAATATAACCCTTCTTATATAGTATTCGATCTACCCTTTAAAGGTAGTAGCTAGATAGTCCTTATTTTAAGCTTTTAGCGGTATAGCTACGGAAACTATCGATTTAACTATATTACGCCCGAAGAACGGGACCTATACGTACTATTCTACTAAAAACAACCGTACTAATTATTAAGTAAGACCTTCTATACGGCCTATTACACCAAGTTAAGTATACTAGGCCGATACCTACTAATTCCGCTATATCCGTACTATAAGGGGCTATAATACATTATTAGTCCTACCCCTTATTATAATAGCCGGCTTATTACGAAGCAATAACAACCGCGGCGCTACTAGTAGCGCTAGCAATAATAATACTAGTAGTATAGAGCCTACTAAAGGGCCTACTAAAGAACCTATAGTTCTAGGTAACGATCTAGAATTGCCTATTAACGACATTCTTAACAATATTATTAATCGACGATATAGCTAACTAGCCTTTAGGCCCTAACTAGTAGGGAGACTATAGGAAGCTACTTAGAACAGGCTAACTGCCCTGCGTTAAGAACAGTAGCTAAAGGATAACCTGCTCGAGCTTCGTCGCCTTTAAGAAGCCCTAATAACTACTACTAAACTAATAGTAGGACCTTCCTCGCTATTAGCCTAGAAGAAGGATGCTAAACTTAAGGACTGTACCGTATTTAACGGCTCTAGTCGCAAGCAATACAATAACTACATTTGTAACTGCGAGCTTAACTAGCGTAATGCACCGAGAGCGCTACTAGATAACTATTCCTTAGTTGTTTACGCTATATAGTACATTAATAGCGACCTAAAACGCACCTAGGATAACTATTTTAACTCCCTCGATAATTAGACCGCTGTTTAGTAGCAAACCTATAAAACTATTATACTAGACACCCTTAGAAACCCTATACTAAGGCAATAATATGCTTAGGACTAGTACCTTCGAGCTAAGCAAAAGACTAATTAATCGGCTCGCTTATTCGAGGCCTATTTAAAGACCCTTAAAGACGACCTTCCGGCTAAGACTAATTCTATATAGATCTCGGAAATACGCCTAAAGCTTAGATAGGAGCTTATCCTCGAATTAGACCGTCGCCGTATATTTCAATAGGCTAACCTAATACGTATTTAATTTATAGTCGAGGTAGAAATAGCTAAACGAGCTATCTAGCTCTAATAACGACTAGAATCGAGGATCCGACTAGCTAGTACTAACCGTAGCAACCGTAGTACCTACGGAGGAAACTAAGGTTCCTACTAGAATAACAATACTAATAATAGGAATAGTAACAATAACCGTAGAAGAGGCCGTAGCCGACGGCTATATAGAGGAGGCCGTAATAGGGGCCGTAGAAGGGGCTCGTATCCCTATAATACTAACCGCTCGACTAATAATAATAGTAGTAACAACGGTTATAGCAAGCCCCCGACCGGATTAAAGTGCTTTAACTATAATAGTACTAGCTATCTACTAGGCTAATATAACAAACCTAAGGACTAGGCCCGAATTAACCGCGCTTCCGCTAAATATAGGAAATACCTTTTAGCGGCTAACGCTACCTCTATAGGCTAACCTTCGAAAAAAGAGTAAGCGCCGTACTAACTATTAGCCTCGTACGGCGTAAAACTATCGACATTGTACTAGCTATTATACGTATCTAGACCCCGCAGTGGTTCGGGTTGGTTTAGTTTGGTTTGCTAAGCCGAAACTCTAGTTTGGTTTGGGTTGGTTTGCTAAGCAACCATATAAGTAGCTGGTTCGAACTATATAATTTATCGGTTTTTAAGAAGTGTACGAATGTATACGTAGCTTTAAGCAAGCCCTTTGTAAGACTTAGCAGTGTAGCCGGCAGCGTAGCCGGCATTTTTAGTCCTTAGTACTTATAGAATTTTCGAATCCTACTTAGGCTACGTAGTTGTATAAAGGTACTTATATAACCTCAAATCTATAGACAATTAGCTAAGGGCACTAACCAATCAAAAGCATATACATATATATATAAGGCATTATAGTTTAGTTCGGAAACTGCACTCCTTAGGTATAAATTTTATCCTTTCGTTTACGGTTCAATTCCCTAACTGCTTAGTAGAATGTCTTTATCTAGATCTAGGCAGAACTTATCGATTTCCCTAGAAGTCCTCCTCCTTAAGAAGTTTATACACTTTCCTACCGAACTATTCGATAATATTAAGTACTAGGATAGCTCCTCCCTCGGTATCGGTATAGTATATAAAAGAGCTATAAGGCAGCTCTATAGAACGTTCCACTAGTTACTCGCTATACTAAGGCCGAATGCTAGTTCGTTCCTTAGAACTCTTAGTTATTT
Source organism: Pseudocercospora fijiensis CIRAD86 (assembly GCF_000340215.1). Lineage (NCBI taxonomy): Eukaryota > Fungi > Ascomycota > Dothideomycetes > Mycosphaerellales > Mycosphaerellaceae > Pseudocercospora > Pseudocercospora fijiensis. Next base: position 3,595,083 of record NW_006921541.1, read on the forward strand.
AGGAGATATAAAGGGTAGGGTAGGTAGTAACTTCGTATTGTATAAGGAGGTAGAGGCTGCTATAGAAGAGGCCTTCAACCTATAGAAGATAGTAAAAGATATAGAGGCAGCTATAGGTCTAGGTACCTAGTTGAATTTTTAGTAGGTAGAGTATAAGGATATTTAGAGGGAGTATTAGGTAGAGTTGCGAAGGCAGGTGTATAATATACTCTAGAAAACAGGGATAGTGCCTATAACTATAACTATTAGGCTCTTTAACCTTCCTTATTTTTCCCTGTTTTCTTTTTATAAAAATCTAAACTAATACAAATCAACCGGAATGTCTATCTTCTTTTAGTTCTTTAAAAAACCTAGCAGCGTAGCTAGTAGCGTAGCCGGCAGCGTAGCCGGCAGCGTAGCCGGCCTTTTTACTGCTTAGTACTAACGGGATTTTGGGAGACTTCCATTCCGTACGGCTAATAAAGTATACTGTACTATATACATATACTTAGAGAGTATTTAGAGCGCGGTATGCAGCGCCGTATAACAGCGGCTTATTTCGCATATAGAAAAGCTTATAAATAACACTACGAACATCCTTTCTACTAGAATATCCATCCTACCTAGCACCGTCTCGAATATAGATATTCTAGCCTTTTAGAATCTAATCGAGTGCTTTAAAATCCTTGTCTATAATCGTTATACGCTTCGCGTAGATAGCTATAAGGTTAACCGCTAAAATAGTATTAGTATAGTCCGAAAAGAGGTAGAAGAGAAACATATATTCGAAGATACGAACTAGGTAGGCTTCTATAGCCTCTTAAAGGGCGCCTATCGCGGAGGCTTAGAAGCGAAGGTCCGTTCTATAATCCTAGGCAATTTCGCGAACAAGTCGTTAGAAAGGAGTTTTACGGATTAGGAGCTAAGAACTCTTCTAATACTACCGAATCTTATAGAGGGCTACGGCTAAAGAAGGATTAGTAAAAAGACAGTAAGAATGCCGGCTACGCTGCCGGCTACGCTACCGGCTACGCTGCCGGCTATAAATAGGACTTACTTCCTAGGCGCTATCGACGCTTCGTACGATTGCTACTAGTAGCAGAAGCGCTAGTTGTCGTCTTACGTAGAGCCTTACCCGCTATTGTCTTACGCGGAGCTTTGCTCGCGACGCCCTTTCTAGTACCGGAGCTAGCGGCAGTAGTAGCAGCCCTCTTACGTTAATATACTATGCTCGTTCTACTATTTCCGGTCTTGTTACGACCCGTAGAAGCACTAGGTCCCTTCTTGCGAGGCGTCGTAACTTAGTTAAGTAGACTCGCTATTATAAAAGTCGTCGAATTGAGGAAAAAAGTGCGTTACGAAGGTATACGAAGGCGCGCGCGGAGCGAGGGTATTGCGGAGGTAGTAGATATAGAGCGTAGAGATATAGGTATCGATACGAAGGTTGAATATAGCGGTAATATCGCGGTGTCGCTAGGCAATAGAGTAAGCTTCGCGTAAGCCTATATTATAGTAACGTTAGAGTAAGGAAAGAAGGCAGGCACGGCTAAAAAAGGCAGGCACGGCTAAAAAAGGTAGGTACGGGAGACTTTGAAATATAGCCGGCATATATAGCCGGCATAGTAATAGGCGAAAGCCTCCTTTTAATAAATAGCCGGCGTAATAATAGTATCTTACTATAGTATAGATATTCTTTAGTAATGCCTTTACTAGCTATAGTAATCTTATAAGTAACCTAGGCCTATTGCTAGTAAATATAAGAAATATTAGGTAGGCTATACTAAACAAGCTAGTTATTTAGTAGGAAAAGGCCTACTACCGTCTCTATATACCGGCTACGAGTGCCGGCTATCGCTCTAAATTCAACTCCGCCCTATCTCGGAGGCTAAGGTACCGAGCGGAAACCCTATAGCTTATATTCACTCGGTTATCGCGGAGCGCTTATAGGTAAGGTATTAGAAAAGAGTATAAAAAGTACGAGAAGAGTATCCTAGGATATAGGTCGTAAGTAAATAAGAGTAGTACGCCTAGTTATTTATATAGTACGTTACTCTATACGACTAAGAGCCTATATTATCTTATACTTCGCTTATAAGACCTCGACTCTACTAGTATACTATCGATCTCTTCCTCGGTCGCTAATACGCTATCTTAATTCTTCTTCGAGTTGCCGGACTTAGTGCGTATCTATAGCTATATAATAGCGCTACGCATTATAGAGAATTTCTCGTTAAAGTTTCTCTCTCGTAGGCTTGCTATCTACCTTATAGTATAGAGGATCAAAGTGCTAATACTAAAGAATCTCCTTATAGTTAGGATGCTAGGGCTCCTTAGGACCTTTGTATTTTAGGTCTAAATAGAGACGTATTATAAACGTTCTATCGCCCTTTCGCTTACTACCCGCTAGGTCGCGATATACGAAGAAACTAATCTAAATGTAGCTCGTCTCTATAATAGCCGGGTAAATATAGAGCGCTAGGTTTCTACTTCGTACCTTAGATTTAGGGACGGCGCGGAGATAAAATTAGAAATGTAGCCGGTACCTATAGCCGGTAAAAGGATGCGAAAATAGGCCTCCTCCTAGGTTAATCTAACGACTAAATACAATTTCTAACTAATCCGCTATAAACCGACGCCGAATTTTAGCTAGAAGCTATATATCTTTATTTTAAAGAGTAACCCGCTTCGTATAGATAGTAAGGAGGTTTGAAAGCTTAAGCTCGGTTACGAGAAATGCCTCCGTAGCTTCCTAAAGAGCACTAATCGCCTTAGCCGTAAATCGCATACTAGACCGAAAATCTAATATAATTTCTCGGACGAGTCGCTAGAAGGGAGTCTTAGGGATTAAAAGCTCGGTCCCTCTTTTATTTTAGAAAAGCCGGATCTAGCGAAGGGCAATAGTACCTAGTTTAAAGCGCCGCTTCTTTATCGTCGAGTCCTGCCTTGTTCCCTTTCTTTTAATAGAAAGATAACTTTTCTTCGCGATAGTCTTCGTCCGCCTACTCTTTTTAGCCTTCTCCTATCTACCTATAGCCTTCTTATTTTTCGGTACTGTTTTCCGAGGAACCCCCTTCCTTCGTATATACTACGGAGAGCCTTACTCTTCCGATATCTCGTTCTCGCTACGGTCTCCCTATACTTAGCTTACTTTACCCTTACCCTTTAGCCTCTAAAGATATTTATCTACGCGTTTAGGCGACGAGGGTATATCGGTAGGACCTAGAAATTAATAAGTATATAATCGTAAGGAGATATTAATGCTTCTTACCTTCTAGAACAAATAGTCTTCTATTAAACCGCCTTATTAGGTTATCGTTAGATTCGAATAAAGGATAGTAGCTTAAGGAAGGGGAGGCAGCCGGCTTAGGAAGGCCCGAAGAGCCGAATCCTTAAGGCATGTTTGTCTTTAAGAATATAGGGAAAGGGAAGAAGGAGAGGAAGAGCGAATAGAGAATTAGAAATAGTCCGTAGGTAAGCGGGGTCGGTTGCTATAGCAACTAGTCTGTTTAGGTCCTAGGAATTCGAAACATATTTCGGATATATACCGGCTATATACGCCGGCTATATTACCTTATACGTAAACGCTTCGTCTCCTTAAAGCTGCTCTAAGCCTATATACGTTTCCGCTTCTCGACCTAGTATCGCCTTCTACCTCCGCCCTCCTCCTCTTCGTTATCGCTAATTAGGGTTTCGCTTAGACTAAATTTCGTATTCTCTTCGCGCTCCTAGGTTTCTTCGATCTTAAGGTTTTCTAATTCCTCGATTAACTCCTTTAGTATAATCTTTAGTAACCTATCTTAGCGATTCTAGTAGAGGAGATAGTATCGGAATACTATAATAGATTCGAAGGTAGTAGGCGAGTATATTCGATTAAAGCGGCCCTAGTAACGAGCGATACTAAAAGACCTCTTATAGCCTATACCTACGCTCGGGATAGCGAGGACGTCCCGAGCGACCGACGCTATCGTTAGAAACTTAGGCTCTAACCGCTGCTATATAGCGAGAATATCGTCTCCGAATTCGTCTAGAAGACCGGTAAGATCTAGAGATTATTAGCCCTCTTTCCGAGCCTACGGGTTTATACTTACTCGCGCGCCGATAGAGATCGAACTCTTCTTTATTTACTTTAGTAGTTGCTTCCTCTTCTACCTCTACTTCCTACCTATAAAATAGGTATAATATCGGAGCCTTCTAAACCTTCTTTTTCTTTATAGGAGCTACATTTAGACTAGTTTCTTTCCGACGCTCGTAGAACATCTTTTCTAGAATAGTCTAGTAATGCTTCGGCTATACCTCGTCCGCCTTCTATTCCGGCCTCTGCTAGTATGTATCCTTTTCTACCGGGTTAAGCAAGCACGCAACGCTATAGCTATCCCCGAACGAGTTAAAGGTAGCACTATAATATTTATGCAACTTAGTATAGGAGGTGTCTATAGCTTTCGTTATAGCTACTTTCTAGGGAACGCTCTTCTTAGCTAGCTTAGCTACGGTTTCCTCGAGCTCGTTAAAGAGCTAGTTATAGTATATAAAGATAAGGTAGATCGTCGGTCCTCGGGTTCTTCTAATCGTAGCAGTAACCTTCGCGTAATGCTTACTAATATCGACGAGATACTCTACTTAGCGCTATTCGGCGGCGGTAAGGCCGAGCTACTTAATACCCTCGGAACTCTAATAGATCTCGAGAGCGGTACGTAAAGTATATCCCCTCGTAACTATATAGAAAGTCGAATCGAACCGGGTCTTAACGTCTTAGGTAAAACGGAGTAGGCGCTAAGGAGGCCGCTTTTGCTATCGCTTATTCTATGCGATATTCTAGGTATCGGTTTTAAGGCGCTCGATTAGGTTCTTTTAAATAGCCTCGAATCGGTTATATCTCTATTAGCTCGAGTTCGTATATATTGCTAGACGACGAAGCTAGAGAAAAAGAGTTAGAACTATACTAGGTTGCCGGCTATAGGTGCCGGCTACGGACAAAAGTTATACCTTATATAAAACGAGAGCGAGGCTCTCTGCCTTATCCCGTCTTATTACTATAATAAGTTTCTCGACTTTCGACTTTACTTTATCCTTATTTAGGATCTTCTGTTAGTCGTCGTTTAATAGTGCAATTTTAAGCGTCTTAAAGAGGGCTCGGATCGCGATTTGAACTATATAAGCGAGGTAGGGAAACTTCTATAGGGATACAACTAGCAACGACGTCGGCTCCGATTCGTTAGGGCTAGGGCTATTAATAGGCTCCTCTTTATCGTTATTATCGTACGTATTGTCGTACGTATCCGGAATCGTAGCGAGCTTAACATTCGGAAGATTAAGCTAGATTATAGACCTTGTAATCTCCTCTACGCACTCGACCCTATCGATACAATTAGTAATTTCAAAGACATATGCGAGTAAATTGTATATACAACGCCTTATACAATGTTCGATTATTACTAGCGTTATCCGTAGTAATCGAGATTAGTTTCGTTGTTACGCTAACCCTATCTATTACCGTATAGACAAGCTTCGCTATATCCTTACTAGTATAGGAACCTAGAATTTTAGGGAATCTAATTATAAGTTCCTAGAGTTTCTAATCCGAATTAATAAAGTATAGTATAATCGAGAGGAAGGAGGCTCTTATAGTCCGGCTTAACTAGCTATCGATAGCAATAGCTACTCGGCGAGTATTACGGAGGATCTCCCGAATATCGTCTAACGTAGCCTCTTTGTTCTTTTCGAATATAATACGCTAGGTTGTCGCGCCGAGAAATAGGGGAGGGTAGTTTGTAAGATATAGGTATGTCTTCTATATAGACTCCCTTTCGTAGAAGTCTTCCGGAAGACCGTTTATAGCTAGTATTTCGTTTGCTAGTTGCTTAAAGTCTTCGGGGGAGAAATCGGTAGCCTTTAATCCTAGAGCTTCCTTAAGCGTAGCCTATAATAATTAGCTAGACCTCTACGGTTGATTTAAGTAGCCGGAATCTGTAGCCGGAATCTGTAGCCGGAATCTGTAGCCGGAATCTGTAGCCGGCAGCTGTAGCCGGCAGCTATAGCCGGCATTTTAGAAGACGTACCTCTTTCTAGAACGCTGTATCTATATTAACTCTCCTCTCTCCTTAAGATTCCCGATACCGTTTAGAATAGAGATAGTTCGTAGGCGATAAGTTCCTATCCCCTAGTTTCGGGTATTTTAAGATTAAACCGTAGAAGTTGTAGACAATTACTAGTTAATCTTTAAGTCGAGAAGTCGTATAACGGTGCAATGCCCCCTCTATAAAGAACTTCTAGAATATGTCCGTTCGCTCCTTACTCCCCTATCGTATCGAGTACTTCCGGAGTTTATACTCCTTCGAACGTAAGTATAAAGGGAACTATATCTTATAGACCTATTAATTGAACTGCTCTATATACTCGGGTTTCTAAAGATACGCCTAGCTAGCCTTTTCGAAGATTTCCGGGTTAATACTCGATGTTCTTATATCTCCGAATAACCTTCTACTTAGACTCCGTAAAGGTAAGGACTAGGTAGTAGTACCCTATAATGAATTCCTACTACTAGGATTCGGAGAGGATAAATCTAGCCCTAATCGTCGTCTAGGACTCGATAGGCTCGAAGGTGAGTATACGACCTCCTCTCGACGTTGTCGCAATCTCGCTCGTATACTAGACTGTTTCGACTGTCGTCTCGTTGTTACCCTTCCTAGTATAGCGCCTAGTATATATACAATGTCGGTCGGCATGTTTTAAGGTTTCGTACGGTAAGGTAAGGACTTAGGAGTAGTAGATGTGTACTAGTAGCTATAGGGAAACACCCTTTCTTTTATAGCATCGTATCGTTAGGAACAGCTAGGTAGTAAATAGCTAGCTACCTTTTTTTTTGTTTCCTAGCTACCTAACTACTAGATTTTTTTCCTAGCTACCCTAGCTAGCCTAACTACTAGAATTTCTTTCCTAGCTACCCTAACTACCTAAATTTTGCCTTCTATACGGCGGCTCTCTCCTACTAACGGAACCGAGCTACTATACCTAACGAATCTAAGCTCGTTTTTAGTCTCAATCTATTCTCTTTCGGTATAAGACACTCGATAAGCAAATGCTTAGGCCGAGTCTAACTACGAAACCTAAGACTAACTAACAGCTCTATTAACTAATCCTAATCCTCGAACTCCTTCCGCTTCTTAGTAAAGACCTTAAAGAGCGCTCGAGCTTCTTCGGGTACCTACGGAGTAGTCGAGATAAAGCCGTATCGCTAAAATAGGTAATCCTTCGGAGGCTTATATAGAGATTTAGAGAATTCTAACGCCAACCTATCCTACTAGCAGCTTAGATTCCGGATATAAGCCCTCTCTGCCTTAGTAAAGATTTTATATAGCAGTAGCACTCTGCCTTCGAGAAACGCTTTCTATTTAACTGTTAGTATCTGCCGGCTACGAACGCCGGCTATATATGCCGAGTATAGAATAATTACCTATACCCCTTCCTCCTATAGTAACACTTCTACCGTCCCTAGATACCTAGCCCCGATCGCATTAATCGTAAGCTACTTTGCCTTTATAGACGCAAAGGCTTTACTCTAATACTAATAAAGAAACTTCTACTCTATATCGAGGATATAAAGACGACTAGTCTCGATTCCAATCCTTGCTAGCTTTTCGTAGTAGCTTTAACTATAATTTTCTAGATTAATAGGACTTATACCTTAGCCCTTTACTAGTATCTCGTCTCTTTGACTATACTCGATCTACTCCTAGCGCTTATCGTCTATAGCGTTAGGCCCTAAGACTATACCTGTTACTAGATCGGCGTATAGTATCTCCTCGCTTTTTTTAGTTCCTTTATTCGTAGTATTAAGCTCTGTCGCGGCATCCTAAACTCTAGCATTGTTGTTCTCGGCTATCTAAATATCTCCGTTACTATCGGTCGTATCGATAGAGGTAGCGGCTACAGGTCTAAATGCTATTAGTTAACGTATTAAAGAAAAATATGCCGGCTATAGCTGCCGGCTACGGCTGCCGGCTACGGCTGCCGGCTATAGCTGCTAGCTACGGCCGCTAGCTAGATTGACTTACGCTGCTAGAACTTTACGCTCGAAAACTAGCCGTAATTCTTTCCTCCTCTTAGCCTTCTTTTAGATTGTCTTCTTATTCTAACCTTTACTTTTTTCTATAGGCGCTAGCTATCGATAGAATGCCTTATTCCGCGCCTTTCTTCTCTTATCCTTAGCTCTTTTATCCTTATCTATCTTATCCTTTCTCTCGCGGTCTCGTACGGAATTCTTCTTCGTAGAGTACTCCTCTTTAGTCTTACGCTTTTTAGTTAGACGCTTAGGCAAAATAAACTCGCGGTCTTTAGTTCTATCTTCTGTTTAGCGCGCGGCGCGCTTCTCTCTTACTATTATAAGGGAAAGGGGCGGGGGCGTAGCGTATAGTAGTTGTTGTCGGTATAGGTATAGAGGAAGAAGTTAAAAGTATAAGAATGTCGCGAAGCCCTAATTGTTGCCGCCTACGTAACGTTATATAGGTAAGCTTTCGCAACTACGGCAACTACGCCCCGGCAACAGCAACTACGCCCTAGTAACGGCAACTACGCCCTAGCAACGGCAACCACGCCCTAGCAACGGTAATAAAGCGTAGTAAATACAACCTAGTAACTATTATAGCCGGCAATCGTAGCCGGTAGTCGAATAAGAGTGTCCTTATAGCAAAAACACGCCCTAGTAACGGCAACTACGCCCTAGCAACGGCAACTACGCCCTAGCAACGGCAAAAGAGCGTAGTAAATGTAACAGAGTTACTATTATAGCCGGCAATCGTAGCCGGCAGTCGAATAAGAGTGTCCTTATAGTAAAACCAATATAGTCTCTAGTTTAAACTAGGAATCTATATAGTTCGAAAAAACTAAACCGGAACTAGGGAGCTAGTTCGCCGCTAAGAAACCAAACCATATACGTTTAGTAGTTCGGAAACCGAACTACTGCGGGGTCTATACGTATCTATCTTATATAGGATACGTATATAACTAACTATAAAACTAAGGTTATACTAGATCTAGGCAATTTAGTTAGCGCCCTTATTAGCTATCGCCTAGCTAAGTAATTAGACCTTTAACAATTGCCTAGAACTAATATACTAACCCTTGCTTAGTTTAATAACGCTCGGCACTTAACCTATAGGGCTTACTATATTCCTATAGTCCTAAGAGACGACCTCAGTAACGAGCGCTTACTAGATTTTACTGCCTATATAGTAGACATAGACAACCTTCTATCCGATATTATTATTAGCAACCCTATTCTTAAGTACTATACTATAGTTATAGACTTAGGCAGTTAATAGTAGCGATTTGGAATCGCTAGGAGAGAGGATATTAAACATATTAATATTAGCGAGTGCCCTAACGATATTAGGGTCCTGTTTATTAGCAACCTAATACCTGCCTTAGCTAATCCGATAGCTAACCTTCTCGGCGGAGATAACGATAAACCTATGCCCTCTAATAGCATAGACCCTAATTAGCTCGCTCGTATACTATAGCCTATTCGAGAGACCTATATCGATATATTTAAACACTACCTAGCATCGACATTGCCTATATTTAAAGAGACGGACTATAAGATCGATATTATATAGGGCAAGGAGGTTCCTTTTAGGCCCCTCTACAACCTTAGTAAACGAGAGCTTGCTATATTGCGTAAGTACCTAGATAAGAACCTAGCTAATAGTCGAATTTAGTATAGTAATAGCCCTACTAGTATACCTATCCTATTCGTACTAAAGAAGGATAGTAGCCTACGTTTATATATTAATTATAGAGGGCTTAATGCTGTTACTATTAAGGACCGCTATCTACTTCTGCTTATTAATAAGACCCTCGATCGCCTTTCTAGCGCCTATTTCTATACTACGTTAGATATTAAGGATGCGTACTATCGTATCTATATTCGCAAGGGCGATAAATAGAAGATAGCCTTCCGTACTCGTTATAGCTATTTTAAGTACTTAGTTATGCTATTTAGGCTAGCTAACGCCTCTACAACATTCTAGTCCTATATTAATCGGGCCCTATTAGGCCTATTAGACTACCTCTATATAGTTTATCTAGACGATATCCTAGTTTATACCTATTTACCTAATATCGTAGAGCACTAGGCCGTAGTACGCAAGGTGCTCGACCGCCTACGGGCCTATAGACTATATTACAAGCCCTCTAAATGCACCTTTACTACTAAGGAGGTGTTATTCCTCGGCTTCCTCGTATTAACTAATAGTGTTAAGGCTAATCCTAATCGGATCAAAACTATTACTAAATAGCCTATTCCTACGTTAATTAAGGAGCTATAGTCGTTCCTCGGCTTTGCTAACTTCTACCGCCGCTTTATCGAGGGCTATTCGAGGTATATAATGCTATTAACTAAGCTTACTAAGACTAAGGCTAACCTAACTAGAGAGTTTAAATAGACTAATAGAGTACAAGCCGCTTTTAACGGTCTAAAGCAACGCTTTACTAAAGTCCCCTTATTATACTATTTTGTACTAAGTAAGTAGATCCGTATTAAGACTAACGCTTTACAGTTCGCTATATTAGCTATTATATTATAATAGGCTAATAACACCTATTAGTACCCGATTGCCTTCTTCTTACGAAAGATAATCGATATAGAGCGTCGCTACGAGACCTACGAGTAAGAGCTCTTAGCAATTGTTAAAGCCTTTAAGTACTAGCGTTACTATCTCGATAGTGCTTAGTATACTATCTAGGTCTATACGGACTATAACAACCTTCGTAGAATTACGAAGGTTACTAGGGTTATAGGTTAATAGGCTAGATAGGCCGTCTACCTCGCTAGGTTTGATTTTAATATACTATATCGGCTAGGCGTAAGTAACCCTACTAATAGCCTATCGAGGCGGCCTAATTACGATAGCGAGACTTATTAATCTATTAATTCATTGTTTCTAACCCTATAGTATAAGATTGCTATAGCCCGTATTATTAATAAGCAAGCGTAGGATAAGCGGACTTCCGGACCCCGCGGCGGTAATAAATACTATAGCGGAGTTGTCGTTCTTCTAGTATACGTTAGAAAGGACGTAGATCGCTCGAGCTATAATAACTCGATTAAAGACATTGCTATCTATAGTAATAGCCTATATAGCGATAGCACTATAGAAGAGGTTATAGTAGTTCCGGCTACTAGTACTATTAGATATATATAATACGTACCTCGTTTAATAGCGAGGGTGCTATTAAATAACCTTACAAATAGGGATAGTTAATCGTTTATAGATAAGCTATTACGTACTTAGCAGAGGGACGCCTTTGCTATTAAACGCATTAATAGGCTTATAAGTAGACGAGCGACTCGATCTAGTAAGAGTAATAGTTAGTCGATCGACGACAAAGGTTACTTAAAGTTTAAGAGCAGATACTATATCCCCGCTAAACAATCGATTAGATAAGAGCTTTTAAAGCGATACTATAATAGTAAGCTTGCTAGTTACTATAGTATAGAGAGGTCGTACGAGCTACTATCGCGTATATACTACTAGCCGAATAGTAAACGGTATATAAAAGAATACGTATAGACCTACGTAGTATACTAGCGTATTAAAGCACTAAAGCACTTGCTATTTAGCGAGCTGTCTTTACTTCCTATTCCTAGGAAGCTATTCGTAGAGCTTATAATAGATTTTACTATAGGCCTTCCTTCTACTAAGCGTAGGAATAGTAAGGATATATATAATACTATCCTTGTTATAGTAGATCGATTTACTAAAGGCGCTCGATATATCCCGGCGCGGAAAGATTAAACTACTATTAATATAGCAGAAGCGCTATAGAATAATATCTTTTATACCTATTAGGGAACCCCTAAGGGGATAGTATCTAATCGTAGAGAGACACTAATATCGTACTATTAGAGCGAAATATGCCTATAGCTAAGACTAAAGTATCGGCTATTAATAGCCTTCTACCTATAGACTAACGGTTAAATAGAGAGATAGAATGCTACCCTATAGTAGTACCTACGCAGTTATATTAACGAGAACCCCGAAGACTAGGTTAACCTCTTATAGCCTATAGAATTCGTATATAATAACAGTATATACTTATTAATAAAGGTCTTACTATATATAGCTATAATAGGCTAAAACGCTACCTTACTATAAGATCTATTTACCTCGCTCGAGGCCGAGCGTAAGGAAAGGGAAGCGCGTTAAGTACTAGAGACACTAGCGGCGATAGAACGTATCTAGAAGATGCGAGAAATCTATGCTAAGATAGCTAAGAAGCTAACAAAGGCTTAAGAGTATTAAAAGACCTACTACGATAAGCGCTATATACCGATAACCTTTAAATAAGGCGATATAGTTATACTTAGTACGAAGAACCTCTATATCCGTAAATACCTATTACCTAATAGCAAAACAAGGCCTAAGCTCGTACTAAGATACATTAGCCTATTCCGTATTCGAGAGGCTAGGGGTATATAGGCCTACTAGTTATAGCTTCCTCCTTATTATACTATCTATAATACCTTCTACGTATCCCTTCTTAAACTATACTATTAGCGCGAAGGCGATAAAGCGCCTACTAAGTTAGAAGAAGTCTTAGCCGATAGTAAAGAGCTATAGTCTATAGGGCGTATACTAAAGTATCGGACTAGGTAAGGCAAGAAGGAGTACCTCCTAAGATAGTAAGGCTATTCGCCTAAATAGGACTCGTAGGAGGCTAAAGACTCTTTTAAGGATATAACTGAGTTATTAGACGAGTATTAGACTAGTATAAAGAACAAGAAGAAGGCTAAGGGCCTATAGTGTCGCTAGAACCGCTAGAGAGACCTAGGGCTAATACTACCCCTAGGGTACTATTAGCTAACTAATTAGAGGCAAGCAATTATTAGTAACGAAGGATAATAAGACTATACTACTATAGCGAACGCGCGCCGAGCGTTAATAAGCGCGCTATAACTATTAACTAATCGCCTACTCTTTTAAGGAATCTACCTCTTTACTAATACGCCCTATAGGTCCCCCTCCTATTCCTCTATTCTATCGAAGCCTCGAGGCCTAGGCGATCGGCGAGGGCGGCGCGCGTACGCGTAAATAGTAATAATAACGTTAACGACGGCGTCGCGCTTATACTAAAGGCCGGCGCGGCTATATTAGTAACAGTATTACGGAGTATATTGTTAGTCGAAGAAGGAAATTAGAAGTAAGGTAAAGTTAGCGCTAAGACGGCTAGCGCCGCTATTATTAATATTACCTACTATTGTCGCTATACCGCAAGAACAACCTTACCTATACTATAGCCTAAGGCTAAGACACTAGGTTAAAAAGGGTTAAGCCGTTCGAAGGACTTAGAGACTAAAAAGGTTAAGCGACTAATAGACTAACTAAGGGCAAAAATATAGAGCTAAGCTAGCTAGGGTCGATCTTGCGGATAATAGGTTTCTTCTCGATCTTTCCGACCTTTTAAGCGAAACGAACCTTAACTATTACACTTATAATAGCCTTTACCTATAGAAACTAGACGAACTGCGTTTTTAAAAAAATAAGATTAATTAACAATTAAAGGCTACTAAACCTAACTAATTAGGGCTAGCGAAACTACGAACAATAATAGCCTTCGTAATAATAAGAACAACCCTCGGAGCGGACATTTCTAGGTCTTTTAAGAGTAGACGCAAAGAACTCGGTACGATATTACTTAGAACGGAGGCAGTGCTATAATACCTCGTACGTCTACCTATTATAGTAGGGAAGACGCGCTCGTATTATAATTAGTCGAAGGCCCTTAATTCTTATAGATATATATTACTTTATAGTTTATTATATATAGAGATAGCGCAGTTAGAGTTAAACGTTATATTGTGTTAGAGGTAAGGTTTGATACGGTTATATAATTAGGTAGTTAAGTATTCAATTTAGCGCGGGCTAAGTAGCTTATTAGATTCGCTAAGTTAGTAGCGGAGGTCGAGGTTAGAATATAGAAACTTATTAGAAAGGCTACGAGGGCGCGGCCTTTAGAAGGGAAGCGTATTATAGTATATTAGGGCTAAAGAGGCTATACGTAATTAGTATATAATTAGGCCGAGTAAAGCTAGGGTCTTAGTGCCTTAGGTAGGGCTTAGCGCTTAGCAATAGGCTAACTTGCCCGCCTTCCTCCCTCTCCTCCTAGTTCCTTATCGAATACTACTCGTACCTACTACTACCCTATCTACCTACTAATATAACCCTTCTTATAGCAGTAAAGAGATTATTATATATCGAGTATAGTATATTAGTCGCGAGGACTACTCGGACTACTATAAATTAGATAACTTTAACCTTTTCTAATAGTATAGCGCGTTATTAACCGCCGTAAGTTAAGAGGTATACTATAGATATACGGTAAGCTTAGTATAGAAGATATAAAAGGCGGTATACGACCTAGTTAGGAACGCGCTCTTTAAGGCTACTAGTAGTAACTTTATAATAAAGTACGACGTACTAAACTCTAGGCCGCCGGTAGAGCTTTTTAAAAGATATATAGGGACGGTAGGCTCGGCGGCGCGTTACTAGTATAGTAGGCGTAAAAGGAAGACTTATACGAGTAGTATTAATAAGATAAGTTAGAATTATTATTATTACGAAGGTTAAATTACGAGCGAGTAGACTGTCGCGTTCGCGTATTCGGACTCCGATCGACTAATAGAATAACGCGACAGTCTACTAACTTATTAATCGATAGGGGAATATATTAGACTTAATTGTCTATATATACTATACTAAAAGGCTAAAATTTCGAAGAACCTAAATAGTTTAAAGTTCTTTACTTAGGGCGGAAGCGCGGCTTAGCGCTATAGAGCTTTAGCTTCGAGCTAATTAGAAATTTAAGAACCTATAGTAATAGTAATACCTCGGTCTAGCTTCTAGCGCGCCTTAGTAAACCCGAACCCTAGGCTTTAGATTCCGCGGAATTCTATTTTTTTAATTTTCGTTTTTAATAGTAGTAGTAATAACTAGTATATTGCTATAGAATATCTATTTTATAGGAATATAACTACCGTACGCTTAATTAACGGCGAGACTTCCTAGTAGTACCTACGGCGTTATATTTGCGTCTAAAACTAGCGTAAAACGGTAAAACTACTTAAATCCTATACTATAATTGCCTTTATAGACGCGATATATAAAACTAACTTCCTTAGCTACTTCTTTTATACTATTATAGTAAAGAATAGATATAGTATATCTCGTATAGTATAATATATACTTTCGCCTACTAATAATAGCAATATTATTATAGAGCTTTTAAGTATAGTAAGCAAGTATATAGGCGGTAAATAGCTCCCTAAATTCCTCTTTATAAACGACTCGGTAGTAGAGCGACGCGCTATTCGAATAGTATTTCTATCGATAATATACCTTCTTTGCTACGTATTCGTATAGCGTACTATTAAGAGATATTTTAGCGCTAAAATCTACTAAGATTCTAAGAAACACGTTAATATACCCGCGCCGCTATTATTTATCGCCGCTTACCTATAAATATATAAGAGTCGCTATAGGCTACTACCGATTGCCTTATAAAGAACGCCGATTACGAGTCTAATAAGACCTACTTAGAGCGTAACTTTAGTAGTAATACTTAGCTATAGGCTAGTTATAATCGCGTCTATAACGTACCTACTATCGTTAGCTAATATAAAGATATAAATATAAACTAGAGCTTCTACGTATATCTTAAAATAGATCGTAATAAGTCGCTAGTAGCGGCGGACTTTATACTTAACTAGGTAGCAATATAGAGTATATAAAGAGGTTAGCTTAGGGACCTTCGGTCGGAGATTACTTTATAATAGTAGGCTTTAGGTATATATCTACTTACGCGTAGTAATAACGAAGAGCTCTATACCTAGCTTCTATACCTACTATAGTCTATTTAGCGTAAGATTAGTACTTAGATTAATCTTATAAACGATAAACTAGTATACTATAATTTACAGCTATTATAGATAGCGAGTAAGGAAGGCGCGTCTATTTATAACTATAAATTCTTCCGCTAGTATTATATAACTTACGCTAATCTCTATATAAGGCGGAAGCCGAGGAGACTTAGCGCTAAGTACGTAGCTAGCCTATAGCCTATAGGTACGCCCGAGATCTACGCTTAGTAAGTATAGATACTTTCGATCTTTTATCGCTATATAATACTAGTAAACGGGCGCGCTAGTATAGTAGTTTAATACTTTAGTACTACTATATTATACTTAGACGCGTTATTATTAAGGATTAATACTAGTAGTCGTAGGTAAATATATTTACTAAACGCGCCTTCGAGGTCTATAAAAAAGATATTACTAGATTAGTAGAAGCGTAAGGTAAGGACGTCGCAATCGGCGC
The DNA here is from genome assembly GCF_000340215.1 of Pseudocercospora fijiensis CIRAD86. Classification (NCBI taxonomy): domain Eukaryota; kingdom Fungi; phylum Ascomycota; class Dothideomycetes; order Mycosphaerellales; family Mycosphaerellaceae; genus Pseudocercospora; species Pseudocercospora fijiensis. The sequence continues at coordinate 3,611,432 of NW_006921541.1, forward strand.
GTCTAGTATATCTATCTACTAACTTAATATATATAACATCCCTTATAACGCCTCTAAACTAATCTTTTAACTCGAGCGCTTATATAATAGGGAAGGTCTTAATAAGACTAACGAGAAGCGCGAGGCTATTATCTTAAAGATACTAGAAGTAATCGCGACGCGCTATAGTACAGAAATTACGGTTTCTATAGTTACGTATACTATAGAGCGGATACTAAGATCTTACCGACTCCGAAAGCATAGGCACGACCTACTCTAGCGCACGGCCGCTAGCATAGTGTTATATTTAGGCCCTTAGGAAGCGCCAATCTACCGAGTATAGGTAGCGCAACTGCTCTATTAAATTGCTATAGAACTATACAGAAAGTTAGAAACTAGCGCGAAGACGCGTTTTGTTATCTATCGCTTTTCTCTTGTTATTCGGTTAAGAACTGCTAATGTATCGCTTATAGCCGCTGCTACGTTTCTCGATGAGTAATCTCCTTAATTGTAATCGGCCGCGAGGTTCAAATATTATTGCCGACTCTTAGGAGTTGTATGTCTAGGTTCTTAGGCCCGAAAAAGGCAACTAGCCTCTAGCGTAAGGCATATCGGTTAGCTTGCGAACTTATGCTTTACGGCTTTATAGTAGACTACCGTATTCGATAAGCCGCTTGTGTTTCGGATACGTCTATAGTAGCTACTACGGCTTCTATCGGATCGGAGGTCGGCGCATACTAAGAATCCGTTTCTACTACTAACCCCTAGCAAAACCGTAATCTACGTAATGTTGTCGCGTCGCGTAGGGTAGGGGTAGTATTAGACCTTACTGTCGCCAAAAATAAAGCTAAAGAGATAGCGTAGAAATAGCGGTATAGACTAAAGTTAGGTATTGTTAGTTCATATTGCAGTAGATAGATATATAGACTTATTTACGCTTCTTGCTAGACCTTACCGTCGCCGGCGCCTTCCGCTTGCCTAAGGTAGAGGCAGAGGCAAAGTCGTAAGAGGTAGTTATATTAAAGGAGATAGATTGTAAAGGCCGTAGAGGTAGACCTATTGCCGCGCCTACCTACGTAGAGAGCGGAGGCTCGTACGGATTACGCTATAGAGCGACCTACGCCTCCGGCATCGCCGGTTATATAGCAGCTAGTATAGCAGACTCGATCTCTAAGGCCGCTAGCGCTCTTAAGGTAGTCGCTAAGGTATCTGTTACCTCCGCCGTCGCCTCTTCTATACCTACCTCGCGAACCTTACTATATAACCCTTCCTCTTTAACTATCGCCTTACTCTTACCTTTGCGGGACTTCTTAGTCGATAGACTAGCGATTTGGCTAAGATTAACGCAGTATTAACTTAATAGTACCCCGGTAGGCAGCGGCTATTACGATAGTTACGGAGGAGGCGTATTTAGTAGCAATTCGAGGCCGAAGTAATCTTCTATAGCGAGGCGCGCGGCTTTAGCGCGTTAAGGTCTACTTATATCGTTAAGTCGCTTAATAAAGCGCTTCTAGTCTCGTTGTCGGTCTTTAAATAGTACCTAGTTGTCGGCGTAGCGCTGTTTAATAGCATATATCTAGCGGCGGATGTCGTCGCTATACTCGCGTACGCGCTCGCAGTATAAGAAGTTAGGTGCGCTCGGCGCACTAATATCGTCGTAGAGCTCTTTAATAGCGTAGGAAGTCGTTGCTCGGTTATAGATTAAGAAGCCGCCGCCGTTATCGTATTTAGCGTCTTTAAACATAAATAGCTAGTGCTAAAAGTCGTAGTCTTAGATTACATTCTAACCGAGTTAGAAATAGTAGTACTATAGGTTAGCGCAGGCGACTTAGTATTGTAGATAGAATCTATACTCGCACGTTGTCTCGTTACTAAGTAAGCGCGCTGCGACAAAGTTAGGTTAAGTGCCCTTCTAGTATTGCTTACTAATTAGCTATTATAACCGCTATAGAAACTCTAGCAACTAACGCTTTAATAGCTCGTTGTCGCTAGTAGCGAGAGGGTGAAGTTTGCTGTCCTTACTCTTAGTATAATTAAGTAAGCGTTAGTCGTATTTGCAGTCCTTTACCTCTACGTACATTGCCGTACTATAGAGGGTGTATTCGCTAGCCATTTGCGCCTTGTTCTTGTACTTGTATTTGTTGTAATAACCTTCGAGGGCATTAGTATCCTTTACCTGCATAAGAATAGCAGAGTCTATACGATAATAGAGCGCCTAGTAGCGAATGTTATCCTTTAGCTCCTTCGTAATATATTCTAACCTCTCGTTAAACTTATAGTCCTTTAGAAGGCTTAGAATAGCGCTTTGTAGGCTATCTATACAACTAGCGACGGAGCGCCTGAATTTGACGGTAGAATAGAGGTAATAGCGTACCTTCTTAGCTGATTTACCGCTAAAGTAGCGCTTAATAGATCGTAGGAGGTAAACGTAGCAGAGGAGATAGTCGGTTTGATACGGAGGTTCGAAGTTATCGTCGTCGGACTCGGAGTCCTCGATTTTAGTAGCTTCTATAGCTGTTTCCGCGGTGTTCTCGTCCGCCGGCAATGCTAGAGGCTATATTAATCGAATAGCGCGTCTCTCGGCTGCTAAGTCGTTAGTAAGGAAGAATCGTAGTCTATAACTACGGCGGCCGCTAGACTATCGGATAATCTGTTTAAGGCACGCTAATACGATATCGCTATTATTAGTAACACTTAGAAAGTGCGCAACAGGTCGCTAGAGGCCGTTCTCGTCGCGTACTATTATAGTATACAAGAACTAGCTAAGGTAGTTAGTTTTATAAGTCGCGTCTATTAGTAAGAGCTATCTACGCTATACGAGTAGCGCGAGTCGGTCTTTATAGACCCAAACTATCGCATATATTCGCTTCTTGTCGACGGCGCGTATTACTAATACGTTAGCGGCGTAGAAGTTGTCTAGAAAAGAAGAATTAGCTGTTTTGTTTTAGTTTCTAAAATATAAACAAGTCGGAGGTTCGGTGTTCCTCGCTAAGCCGCGCTAGAAGCCCGGCCCGCCTCGGATTATTAGAATTGATTAGCTAATTCAATAATTATGCGGGGTAAGCGGCTTTATCCGAGAATTCTAGGAACTCCGAGCTTTAGTTTTTTTGCTAACCGAATAGCGGAGACCTAAAGAATTCAGTCGCCTAGATAGCTCTCGAATTCGAGACGAATTCGAGAAAGAATCCGTAGATCTAATTAGCTACTCGGAATACGGCGAGCGTAACCGAGCGGCCCGTAATACTAATTCTAACCTTATCTTATCTACTTTATCCTATCGACTTACTTTCTCTTAGCTATAACAACAGCTCTTCTTGCTAGTCCTGCTATATACTAACCTGTCTACTAAGCCTCGTATCTTAATATACCTCGCGGAAAGCCTTGCTAGCGTTATTGTAACATTTCCTAGTTAAATACGCGCCGCTAGCGGCGAGGAAGACTTCGCGGGCTCTAGGGTCGTATCGTGCGGTAATAGTATTATATACTACGCTTAGTTTGTATCCTTTATATACCTATAGTCTAACCGCCTTTATTAAAGCGTCGTATCGCTTCTATAGGTCAAATCGCCGCATAGTATAGTAATTAGTGTACTAAGCGGCGTTATTGCGGCGCACCTTAATACTAATAACTTCTAGGTCCCCTCGCTCTCTAACTTACTCGATAAACACTACCTTTATCGTTACCTAACAACTACGCGCCTTCGCAATCTTCTTCGGTACCGGCTTCTTGCTATATCCCTTCGTCGTACGCTGCTTTCCGCTACTATTCCGATACGTCTAAAACTCTACTAATAACTCCGTCGATAGCTCGCGCCGACTATCCTTACGATACTAAAAGTTAGACTAATACGGCATTAATTAGCGCTACGCGTCGATCGTAAATATTAGCTCGGTAGGCAATTCAATTATCGCTTAGCGCTAGCGTAGGAGGTCGTTAGGCGCGTCGAGTATAGCGTAGATACCTTGAATAACTTCGACACGCCTTCTACGCGTAGATCTACGCCTACGAGGCGCCTCGCCGCCATTCTCCTTATCCGCGGACTGCTCTTCGTCTAATAACTCGTCCACTTCGACGCGCGCTATCGCCTACGGCGGAAGACGCGTAAATTCCGCCGGCGGTGGTAGTGGTAGTAGTAGTGGTAGTAGTGGTGGCGGCGGTGTAGTATGCGTAGCATTAAACTCCTAAAGAGCGGCAAGGGCATCAATGCTTATAAGGTCAGCTATTTTAATAGAAAGCAAGAGCAGCGGATCCTAAATCGATAGCGGCGACAGCAAGGTCGATAAAAACAGGCGACAGCGAGGTAGATAAACAAGGAAAACAACCAAGAACGCGTTCATAACTAAGGCGGACGGAGCGACAGCAAATCTACACCGAGTCCGGTCCTTGGCTGCACTTCCGGATTTGGACTGATTCGCAGTGGCTACTATAGACACGAGCTGTGTTTCATCAGCTACAGGCCTTGTGATGGCAAGACTTGTCCCCGTATAAGATAGAATATGGCAATCCAGCCCCGCGTGGGAACTCCGTCAATCGTCGAGCTGCCCCCATATCATGGTCGAAGTTGCGGACGCATCGGCATCAATCGATCCCTTACCCGCATTGCTCCCAGCCCACGATGTCGAGACATCGCATGGAGAATGGCTGATGTGATGCAACACGCCATGCCCTGGATGTCACAAGAGCCGTATTGAGATTGCTGTCCTAGTTGTGCTCCCGTCTTCGATGGCCATCTAGGGCAATACAACCAGTACGGGCAGGCCTAATCAGAAAGATCTGTCGAGGAGATTCCAAATAGCTAAGACGGCGCGAGCATGACCATCTATTCTCAAGGCACCGAGGAGAACACGTGCGGGTCGAGCTCCCAGCATGTATTCGACACAATCCGCTTGGCAGTTTGCGGCAAGTATGAGCAGTGCATATGGGCCCGAGGAGAGTCGCGCGGCTCGTTAAAAATGACGGCCTCAGGTTGGTCGAGCGAATGCCGGCTATGGGACAAAGTAGGACCAGGTCAATGACAAGCCTGCAGATGTGGCGCATGCCTCCTGTCCAGACGAAAGCTCCTGAAGACAGCATCGTGCCTCGCAGAACGTAGGCGAATGGCAGCGTGGTCAACAGGTCTGACACATCTCCCTCAACCGAATGACGCGCGAAGCGAAAGGGTCCTGAAGACAGCATCGTGCCGCCGTCCAATGCCGATAAAGAGGGGATGATACCGCTCTTGCAACCCGGAGAAAGCACCTATAATTCCGGCTGGGTGACAAAGATTTCAAGATGCATTTGGAAGACTCTGAAGCAGCGAAGGGACGAGGCTCGTAGAAGTGAGTGGTATCATCCCGAGCATTCTTGTCACCGACACCCTCCACGACATGATCTTATCCGCTGCATTGTATGCCTATTCATACTTCGCTCTTTCAAGCAGAGCACCTAAACCCGGACCTTACTGCTACTCGTACTCGTGCGTGAAGCCATATTGGCGCAGGAGACATGCTGATGTCAACATGGGGCTAACAGTACTGAATCGAGCAACGTGGGTGTACTGCTTTCGTTCGACTTGTTCCAAGATGTGTGATGGGATGGAAAAGAAGATTCAGGTTGCGTAAATCTGATTGATGCGTGCCGGTCGCTCACATACTGGGGATGCGTAGACGTCAGAGAGTGATCGTAGTTTCATGTTCCGTCGAATAATAATGGTGGACGGAGATGAAGTTTGCGCTCTCGCTTCGCCAAGCAATCGTGACCTCACCTCCCAAGCTCCTAAGCTCCGCCCCTTCGAAAAAAAACGATCATCACACCAACAGGACCAAGAATCATATCAACGCACTCGAACAGTATAGATAATTTGCTTCCTCAATCACCTCTTTCATACTCTCTATAATTCTCACCACATCTTACCACCCCTTCGAAACCTACCTACCACCAAGCATCAGTCTACGATTTTGACCACCTTGCAGCATTAGACAACAACTCGACGTTAGATCTAAGGCCGGAGCAAGAGCAAAAAACAATCGCCCGCAGCTCAACGCGAGCCGCGAAGATAAACATCGTGCCGCTCAAGATCCCGTTGTTCTTGAGCCCACGACGGAGAACTTCGCCGGTTTCCGCCGTCAAGCATCATGAAGAGCCATGATGACTTATAGACCGCTACGCCATCGAGCCACGACTGATTGTCGAGAAGAGGGGATTTGGGAAAGATATTTATGGTCTGTCTGCTTCAGCCAGCAAGAGCATGTGTGCGCCCGAGTCAAACTTGACTTGAGTCGATGCTTCTGGAGAGCTTTGATGACATGGACACTGTAGAAAATATGTATATCTAGATCTGAAGAACTGCTCTAAAAATTTCGAAGCGAAAAATTCCGATGTACAGTAAAAGCTTCCTGGGTATCTAACAAGACTCATAGCCGCAAATTCTCCATCTACCACGGTCCAAGCGGTTTCAAAACCAAATGCATCCCATTCTTCGGCTTCGTAGTAACAACACCATGCGGCACGACCTTCTCCTCGGGATTCGCCAGCGTCATCTCAAAACTGCCCACAATAGCAGCAACCAAACATCTCAACTCCGCCTTCGCAAAGCCCTGTCCAATACAGCTTCGTGGGCCATGCAAGAAGGTCAAAATCGCATAATTGCTCGGCGCACCACCGGAATTGTTGGGCCGCTTCTCGCCAGTTTTCTCATCCGTATCGATCCAGCGATACGGCGTAAACTCGTCAGCGTCTGCGCCCCAGTATGCGGGATTGCGGTTGATGGCCCAGGGTGAGAGGAGGAATTGGGTGTTCTTGGGAATAACGTGTCCGGCCAGAGTGGTAGGTTTTGGGTTGATGCGGACGGTGATGGGGACGGTTGGGTATAATCGGATAGATTCATTGCAGACGCCGTTCAAGAGTGGTGCGGACTCGAAGATTTGTGCAAGATCTGTGTCGGATGGAGGTGGCTGGTTTGGCGATGGAATGGTTCTGTGGATCTCTTCTCGGAGAGCGGTTTGGATCTCGGGGTGCTTGGCTAGCAAGTAGCAGGTCCATGTTAAAGCGGAGGAGGTAGTCTCGTGGCCGGCTGCTAGGAATGTCAGAAGCTGGTCGACGAGCTGTTCGTCCGAGAAGTTGTTTGAGCGAATGCAGAGAGACAGAATGTCCTTGTGGTCGGCAGGTTCGGTCTTGATCAACTCCTTCTTTTCACGCACAAGCTTCAAGCAGATGTCCGTCAGTGTCCTCACGATGACCTCAGAACGCTCATTAAGCTTCAAGGGCAGCTTTCGAATGAGCTTCGCGGGTCCAAGGATTTGCGATACGAAGTAGACCTGTTTCTCCATAGTCGGCTCGAGGAGTTCTTCGTAGACCTGAATGAGAGGATCATCACTGTTCTTCAAGGCTTGGAAGTCGCGACCCATTGCAGCCAGACCGATGATATCGACAGTGACTTTGGTAGCCCAGTGATTGATTTCAACAACGGAAGTCTTGCTTTCACCAGGTCCGGCAGACTCCCTAACCTGCTGAGCGATCCCATCGATCATTTGAGTAGACTTGCTCCAGAAGATGGGATACAATTCCTTGATATGCCGAAAGCTGAAGACGGGCATAAGATTCTTGCGCAAGAACTTGTGACTGTCGCCCTCGACAATGATCAAACCATCTCCCAGCACGAAACGAAGAAAGTTGCGCAAGGGTTCTGGCTTCTCAAACTCGTACGCTTTCGTGACTAGTATCTCCTGCAGAGCTTTTGGGTCGGCGACCAGAACGCGATCGGCATTGAGGAACGCGCGGAAATGAATGAGGCCGTCGTTTGGGATGGTCTTTAGCCACGTCAAGAAGCTTGCGCCGGCTGGCTTTTCGAACATGGTCATGCCATGGCCGATGATTGGGTTCCGGCTCTGCAGAAGGTCAATTTGGATGCTTCTAGGAGAATGAGGGCATTAGACTCACCTTCGGGCCTGGTAAATGCCTCAACGGTGAGAGGAAGAATGGCCATATAAAGATCGAGTAGATGGCATATGCTACCGTCTGAACGCCAAGCAGGCGTACGAAAATATAAAGAAGCGGGTGCTCCGGAAGGTGTTGTGGAAAGAGGGCTACAGCGACAGCAGACTCGACTGCTGACGCTAGTACCAGCACCGCCGATGGTGGAAGGGAAGTCATGTTGCTGTACACTCACATCAGGGTTGTCGTATATTGGACAGAGGGACGACGCCTCTTAAGACTTTGATATCAATGACATCGGGCCAAGCATCGGCAGTCCAAGTCTCGGCGGCTCCCGTGGCTTGAGAAGTACAAATCGACCTCTTTGATGATGACGATCGCTCCCAAGAATGTGAGCGCGGGGCCCCGCAATCATCACATTCTGTCCATTTGGAGGCTCTGTTTTGTTTTGCGTACCTCGGTTCCATCCCAACGCGGACACTGAAGTCATATGAAAACACCGACAATGTCGTTGCCTTGCCTTGCGCATGTGAATAGTGGTAATACAGGAACGCAGAGACGGCCGAACACGATAGCGACCATCTACCAACCCACCCTGGGCAGACCCATTCTCCACGACAATCCGTCTGCCGTTTGACGAAACATCTCAAGACCTGTGCTACCACTGTTCACATGCCGAGTTTGTGCCCTCTAACCAACTGGCTTTCTTTACGGACTGAAATCATGATTGGACCATGTCCTTTCAAGCTCGCGCCGAGCCGTGCTTATTTTCACATGACAGCTCTTCGGACAGCCATCACCGCCTGACTCTGCTCTTAATTTCGCTGCCTTCGGTCGGAGAAGAACCCAACAATCCAAGCACCGAGCGCGATGCATTTCTATGAGTCGCTCGATTGTCGTAGCCCATGCGCCACGCCGACGCCGACTCGAAGTACAGAAACAGTCGAGGCCATCGGTGCGGAATAGCGGTCGATCAAGGTTTCTGCCATCTGCAGATGGGAAGAAGACAGTGCTGGTACACTGCTGAGTGCAAAATCTATCGCGCCGGGACTGCTGAGGAGGAGTGTTGGACACAAGGGGCAGAAGTCACAGTCGCAATTTGAAAGGATTTGAAAGCTTGGCGGTGAGCGTGCATGCATGCCTGCAAAGCGATGACGAAGAGCATGGAGTGAAGAGACGGATTGAACGAACGGAGAAGAGCAAGTGTTGGGTACATCCTGCCTCAGTTATAGGTACTGGCATAAACTCGATATGTGAGATGCCATCGCGAAACCAATCGACTCAATGATATGTCATCGTCCCCATGACGCAGCCTTGTACTTTCAAGCGATTCCTTGTTCGGCAGAGGACTCGAGGTAGCATAACGATCCCCAACAGCATGATGCTCACCGATTGAAATCATGCTTTCGCCAAACTGATGGATCCAGTCTTTCGCAGAAACTTTCGGTCCCACATGACCCAGTTCAATAAGCATCGAGTAGATCCTTCCAGGTTGGAGACCTTGGATATGGTGCTTCAATCGCTGAAAGCCACCCAAGCCATTGCAAGGGAAGATAGCTGATGCTACTGCGCCTAGCACAATGAGAAGGAGCATGACAGCTGCGATGAAAGCTGGAATAGCATACGGCAGATGCTAGCGGACAGTAGAGACGATGGGTCGCACTGAGATGGTGGCTGAAGAGATGCCAGAATTGCCTGGCCCGAGAACTCCTTTCGTCCCGACAACGGTGTTTGCCGCTGCATCCGTGAGGATCAAGTTTGGGATTAGAGATACTAGATCGGCGCAAGCCTATTACGTATAGCGCAGTGGATTACTTACGTAATACTGCCTTGCTAGCGGTTTAATATAGCTTCGTTAATCGCCTATATTCTCTCTATTCTATAGTCTAAAATATAGTATAAAAATCCTTCTTCTACTAAGAAGTTATATAGATAGATAGATAGATAGATATTTCATTTGCCTATTGTAGTGCCTTTCGGCCTATGCAGGTCTGTTTCTATATATTGTTTTAGGTAGGAAACTAACTTAGTTAGTAAAAACCTCCCTCCTATCCTATTTATAAGTATTAATCTTCCTCGTTTCCTTGTTTTCCTTCCTTTAGGGTATACTAGTATTATAGTTGTTACCCTCTAACTACCTTGCCTACTACCCTACCCTTCTTTCCCCCTCTTCTTCCCTCCTTCTTATCTACTCCTTAGTTTCCCTTGCTAGTGCGAATTGTTATATAAATCCCTGTTTAATAATCTACTTTACTATTCTCTTTAGGTCTTCTTTACTCTAGATTAGCTTGTCGTATTCCCTTTCTATTGCTTTTAGTCTCTAATTACTTCTGCCTTCTAACTACTAAGGGTAGACTAGTAGTATATACTTAGGGTTCTAAGATTGGTAGCTATATTAGTACGCTCTACTTTCAATTCCTAGGACGTTTCTTCTAAACAGATAAGACCTAAGTCTAATATACTTAGATCTGATTTAGATAGCTAGGCTTGCCTCGGCCCTATTTAGGTCCTTATAGAGCTAGTAGTTGTATTGACCAAATTTGATTAGTGCCTTTAGGGTTCCTAGTCTAACTTGTATTTTGTTCTATTCCTACTCCTATAGGTATCTAGCAATTAACTCTACTAGGCTTTGTTTCTCTCCCTTTAGCTTATCTTCCTTTAGCCTTATATTTAGTCCCTAAAGCTCTTTCTCTAGTATTTCTCTTATTAAGACTCTATATTGCTCTAGGTCTTTGACTTTCTAGGGAGTCATTTATAGTCTGTCTCGCCTCCTAGTCCTAATATACTAGGCTTTTATCTTATCTAGTGCCTTTTAGATAGTCTATTAGACTAGGTATTCTATTATCTTTGCCGCATATTAGTGTCTTAGTCCCTTAAAGTATTGTTTAACTAGTAGGATCCCTAATTCCATTTCTACTACCCTTATTAGTATAGTTTTATATGCTCCTAGGATTTTCTTTAGGCTCTAGGTTTAGGACCTGCTAACTAGTTGCTTAATCCTCTTTAGTGTTTTCTCCTAGGCTGTCTATATCTATGCTCTATATAGCATTGCTAGCTTAATAATTGCTTTGTATATAACTTTAGCTTTCTCGAATATAGCCCCCTATATAGAGGCTATAAGTCTATTAATAGATTATATATTTGCATCTACCCTCTACTTTACCTTCTTTACTTATAGTCCCTAATTCAGTTTTAGATCTAGCTAGATCCCTAGTACCCTAAGCTCTGCTAATAGTTAGGTTTCAAAGCCTTAGATAGTAATTGATTGCTTTATATTATAGGTTAATTTAGCCTTACTAAAGTAGATAAGCTAGTACTTTTCTAGGGCGAATTTTGCTCTATACCTCTTTGCCTATTTTTTATACTCCTAGTGCTTCTCTTCTAGGATCTTACAGTTGGTTTCTATTGTCCTAGACTAGGCTAGGATGTTTGTATTATCTACAAACCCTAATGCTAATATGTTTTTTAATTCTAGGAGTAGGAGTAGGTCTGCTATAAAGATAAGGAAGAGGATTAGGGAGAGTGTTAATCCTTAAGGGATTCCCTTTTTAGTTAGTATTAGGTCTAATTTGAATTTGCCTAGAATAAGCTATATCGATCTTTCCTATAGGAAGGACTAGATAAATTGGACTATCTAGTTTAGTATAGCTTTCTGTTTAAGTATATATAGGAGTCTTTTATAGGAGACATTATTAAAGGCTCCTAAGATGTTAAGGGAGAGGAGGGTTGCTACCTAGTTTTAACTATAGTGCCAGATATGCTTAATCTGTTCTATAATTAGTTCTATAGCTGTTAGTATTGACCTCTTCTTTCTTCCTCCTATCTAGCCTTTAGGAAGGATATTCCTTTCCTCAGCAAAGGTTGTTAGCCTTTTAGCGACAATTTTCTCTAGCACCTTACCTATTGTATTAAGTAGGGCTATTAGTCTATAGGCCTTAAGCTATATATAGTCTTCCTTCTAAGGCTTCCTTAGCACTACTGTTAGGGACTTCCTAAATAGTCTTAGGTAGTATCCTAGTACTAGGCTTTATAAAAAGATATTAGCTAGTGCTAGGGCTAGCCCCTTCCTACATACTTTTAGAAGTTTGTTATAGACCTTGTCTTCTCCTAGTGCCTTATTACCTAGAATTTTCTTTAGGATCCTTTTAATAGTTTCGGGTTTAACCTAGGTATCTCTTAGTATACCTAGTAGTAGAGTCTCTTGTTCTTCCTCCTTTATATCTAATAGGTCTGCTTATACTTTTCTATAGAAGAAGTGTTAGCCTAGGGCTCTTACTTTCCCTTCTATTGTAGTCTACATTTGTCCTTATTAGTCTATAATGTCTAGGAATTATAGTAGCATATTCTTTTCCTATTTAGGCCTCCTTGCCTATTTAGCTATCCTCTATATCTCCTCTAGTTTCTTTGTAATCATTCCTATTATAGATCTCTATTCTTGTATCTTATCTTTCTTAATCTAGATCTTCTTTTCCTAGCAGGCTTTGTTGTGGTTATCCTATGCTTCCTAGATATAGGTTTGTGTCTGTAGCCTCCTAGCCTTCCTTGCTACTTTAACCTTCCTTATACACTTACTAGTCTAGTATAGTTACTAGTATAGTGAATGTTTCTTTGCTAGGGTATGCTTTCTAGCTACTTGTTTTAGGATTCCTATTAGTTCTTCTACTGCCTTGTTAATGTCCTCTAGCCTTAGTAGGTACTTTATTAAGAGTTCCTCTAGTTTTAGGTCCCTTTCTAGTTCCTCCCTAATCCTGTCCTATTTAGTACCTTTCTAGTTAAGCTTCTCCTCTAGTTCCCTTTCCTAATTAGCTTAGACATTTAGCTTAATCTATACCGGGAAGTAGTCTAACAATTCTTCTAGTTCCTAGTTAACCCTGCATCTTGTAATCCTGTTCCTAATCTAATATAATACAAAGTATAGGTCTAGTGTGCTACTGCTTCCTCTTGCCTCCTAAGTGATTAGTCCCTTTAGGGTAACAATTTCTGTTCCTTCCCTCTCTAATACATCAATTAGTCTTCCTACTAGGAAGTAGTAAGCTAGGGTAAAGTCTAAGCCCTAGAGGGGGTAGTAGAGGTTAAAATCCCTAAGTAGGATTTAGTAGGTGTTCCCCTAGATAACTCTAGGTAGTCTTTCTAGGGTTTTCAGTTAGGTACTGCTTCTCAAGTCTAGTAGTAGGTTGTATATATAGTAGACTTAGAGTATACCTTAAGATGTCTCTACTTGAACTAATATTAGGTCCCTATCCTCCTATAGTATAGCCTGCTAGGTTTCTATATCTATCTCCTTGCTAATATAGATGTATATCCTTAGGGCTCCCTAGTTGTAGATAATTAGGTAGTATCTTAGGTCTTTAACTATTACTAGTCTCTTTGTATATAGGTTAAGCTAGGGCTCTTAGATTGCAATAATGTAATATTCTTTTAGGTTTAGTGCTTGAAGGAAGCTCCTCTATACCTTATCTTTACTCTTATTAACATTGTACTATATAATGTTTAGTAATGTTGCAATGTTTATTAGGTTTCATCTATATTATTTCCCTATAAGTTTTCCTTTAGTCTTCCCTTACTTTAGACTAACATTTAACTAAGCTTTGTCTACCCTACTTCCTTTCCTATAATATTAAGGTATCTTAGTCTCCCTAGTTGCTAGTAACTCTCTTGTGCTAGTAAGGCCCTAAATGTGAACCTATTATCTTGCCTAGACCTCTTTTATAGTACTTAGCTAGGTTGCTTCTGTACCTAGCTGCCCTAGCTTGTTATGTATCTTTTTAGTATATTAATTCTAGCTTCCTTTACCTTCCTAGCTGCCTATATTCTTACCGGGTATTCCTTCGCCTAAGAGGGGTGTCTTTTAGTGCAGTATATATATCTTACTTCTCCCTTATATACTTTGCATTCTTTAACCTAGTAATCCCCTATACAATAGGAGCAAGTGTTAGTTGTCTTTATGCACTTAGCTACTAAGTATCTATAGTGTTGACATTTGAAGCACTATATTATCCTATAGTTGCTTCTATATATCTCTGTTTCTAATCTTTTAAAGTCCTAGAACAACCCCTAGTCTAGCACTATATTAGCTTGCTCTGCACTCCCTACCTAGATAATTAGGGAAGACTGCTTCTTAGTCTCTTCGATTTTCCTTTTGATCTATACCACTTTTATAATCTTTAGGCCTAGGTATGTAGCTTAGTTTTGTCTCTATAGGCTCTTAACATCCCGTTCTTCCTTAAAGCTTCTTGTTATACTATAGGCTATAATTATAAACTGCTGTTAGGAGACCTTTACTATTTTCCCTATCTTAGTTGTCTATTCTTTTTGTATTTCTAGCTTCTTTTTGTCCTACTCTTATACTATAAACAGCTTAATTACCCCTTTACCTTCGTTCCTAGCCCTAATTACCTCTTTAACTGTAATTCTTTCTACAATCTCTTTCCCTATAAGTCCTTAGATTTCCTTTTACTCCTATAGGTCCGTAATGTAGACTCTAACTACTGTCCTCGGGGGTTTTAGCGCCTCCTAACTAGCTACTGCTGCCTAGGTACGGTAGTTTAGGCTTGTCTCCTATTATTTCTTCGTAATCTTTGCTGCGACTATATTAGCTACCTTTGTAATTACGTAGCTTGCCTAGTTATAGATTGCTTTCAGTCCTCTAAGGAGTTCTGAGATTATTATCCTATATGCCCTCTTAGGGGTTCTTCTATCTTCCGCCTTTAGTACCTCCTCTGCCCTAGTATATAGTGCTTTCTATTCGTCCTCCCTTCCTTCTTAACTATCTTCCCTTCGTCTCTGATTGTTCGCTGCCATTTTGAAGTCTCGAATATCTTACTAGCCTAGGCGAAGTTAATAAGGCTCTTAGGAAGACTACTTAGTCCTCCCTAATATTCGAAGGCCTAGTCGAGGGTCTTAAAGCGCAAACGAATCTAGGTACCGGCCGTCTCGAGGCTATAGACGATAGGAAAGGCTTGTTCGATGTCTATTAAGAAGTTATATAATAGTTATATAACTAAGCTAACGCGTTATATATCCCCTTAGCTTATATAAAAGGGGTATACCTTCTATTTTAGGTAAGGTAGCTAATGCTTCTTTATATAAAAATAAAAGAAAATTTAATCTTTTTAACTTCTTATATAATACTCTATTAAAATAATAAAAAATTAGTTTAAATCTATACTATATATAAGAGATTCTTATTTTATACTCCGAGTACCCTAAAGGATATCGTTATATAATCTAGACTACTTATATAACTTTATATACGGTCCCTACTACTAGGAACTATTTACTTCCTACGTAGTTAAAGTATAAACCGATAACTAGAGCCTTATTCGAGAACTCGTATCGTATAGTTAGGTTATTAAACTAAGCCCTTTATATTATACTATTAGTTACTATAGTAATCGTATAGTATACTTGTGGTAAAACTAATATAGTCTCTAGTTCTAAGTAGGAAACTATATAGTTTAAAGAAACTAAACCGGAACAAGAGAGCTAGTTTGCCGCTAAGAAACTAAACTATATACGTTCTATAGTTCGTAAAGCGAACTACTTCGGGGTCTAGGAGGTATTAGATTCTTATAATATAGTTAGCTCGCTTAGAGAAACTAGTAAGGTTTAAAGTAACGTTTTTAAACGGTTTAGATACCTGCGTTTTATACCTATAGAGCCGCTTCTAGTATATTCTATCTATTACGTTAGTTAATCCCCTACGGTATATACTAATATATAGACGTTATACGGACGTAGCTACTTTAAAAAACACTACTATACTGCTGCTTCGTCTAATAGTAGACAAAGCAGATTGTGCCTATATTAAGTTAAAAAGCTGCTGCTCGGGCAGGGGACGCTACTACACGGGTGTTGGACGAGGGTATGTGTCTAGCGTGCGAGACCTAGTCGCTAGGCTGTAGCTCGGGGAAGTGGTTAGGGATAGAAGTCCATTTTAAGATCCAACAACTCTATTACATCGGTAGTGAACTGTTATTTTTCCGGATGCGAGTACAAATACATAGCTCTTCTTACGATCGCCAGCTTTTAATAGTTAGTATATAATACTAGGGCTTATGTAGCTCGAAGAGCCATACGAGAAGCCTAAGGCGACGAGTAGCTAAAGTCTTATCTAGACGCCTATAGTAGGCCTAATCTAAAACGCGTATAGTAAGTTATATCTAAAACGCTAATACTAAAAAGTAATATTAATCCGGAACGCATTATAGATATTAGAAAGCACTATTTAGAAACGCTTATAGCGAGCACTATTAGGAACGCTTATAGCAAGATAGTCTTAAATATCTATAGTAACTACTTCCGGAATATGCCTATAGTAATTACTATCCGGAATACCTATAGCGAGTACTATTCGAAATATCTATAGTAAGTAGTTCTTTCCGAGTTAGAACGCTTATAGTAAGTACTACCTATAAGGCGTATAGTAAGTACTACCTATAAGGCGGATACTAAGTCTAATCTAAAACGCCTATAGTAATTTTAATCTAAAACACTTATAGGGATTCTTATTTAGAACGCTTATAATACTAAGTACTATTCGGAACGCGTATAGTAAGTCTAATCCGGAGCGCTAATAGTTAGTACTACTATCTATAACGCCTATACTAAGTTTTATTTAGAACGCGCTATATAGTAATTCTAATCCGAAACGCTTATACTAAGTCTTATCCGGAACGCGTATAGTAAGTACTATCCGGAACGCGTATAGTAGGTCTAATTCGGAACGGTAATAGTAAGTACTATTACGAACGCTTATAGTAAGTAGTACTTTCTAAAATACCTATAGTAAGTACTATTTAGAATACTTATAGCAAGTTATATCCGAAACGCTTATAGTAAATACTACTAAAAACGCCTATAGCGAGTAGTAATATTCGAAACGCCTATAGCGGTAACTATCTAAGATATCTATAGCGAGTAGTACTATCCGGAACGCGTAGAACAAGCCTTATTTTAAACGCTTAGTATAGTTAGTTCTATATAAACCGGAACGCGTATAGCAAGTCTAATCCGAAACGCTTATAGGTATTCGAACTGCTTATAGCGAGCGCTAAGTACCCTATATAACGCCTACTACGAGTACCTTATAAAACGCCTATAGCGAGTACTCTATAGAATACCTATAGCGAGTAGTACTATCCGGAACGCGTAGGATAAGCCTTATTTTAAACGCTTAGTATAGTTAGTCCTATATAGGCCGGAACGCGTATAGCAAGTCTAATTTAAAACGCTTATAGAAAGTCTTATCCGGAATATATATAGTAAGTCTAAGTCTAATCCGAAACTAAATACTTATATTAGGTACTACCCGGAAGGCCTAAAGCGAGTAGTACTATCCGGAACGCTTATAGCAAATACTATCTAAAACGCCTATAGCTAAATAGTATTCGAACTATTTATAGCAAGTACCCTATATAACGCCTACTACGAGTGCCCTAAAAAACGCCTATAGCGAGCCGGAATGCGCCTATAGTAATTGCTATCCGGAATACCTATAGCGAGTACTATTCGAAATATCTATAGTAAGTAGTTCTTTCCGAGTCGGAACACTTATAGCAAGTACTGCCTACAAGGCGTATAGTAAGTCTAATTCAAAACGCTTATAGCAACTTTAATCGAAAACAACTATAGGAATTCTAATTTGGAACGCTTATAATACTAAGTACTATTCGGAACGCGTATAGTAAGTCTAATCCGGAGCGCTAACAGTTAGTACTACTATCTATAACGCCTATACTAAGTTTTATTTAGAACGCGCTATATAGTAACTCTAATACGGATCGCCTATACTAAGTCTTATCCGGAACGCGTATAGTAAGTACTATCCGAAACGCGTATAGTAAGTCTAAAATAGAACGCTAATAGTAAGTACTACTAAGAACGCCTATAGCAAGTAGTACTTTCTAAAATACCTATAGTAAGTACTATTTAGAATACTTATAGCAAGTTATATCTGAAACGCCTATAGTAAATGCTACTAAAAACGCTTATAGCGAGTAGTATTATTCGAAACGCTTATAGCGGTAACTATCCGAGATATCTATAGCGAGTAGCACTATCCGGAACGCCCACAGCAAATACTATCTAAAACGCCTATAGGCTATAGTAAACAGCATTCGAACTATCTATAGCGAGTACCCTATATAACGCCTACTCTAAGTACCCTATAAAACGCCTATAGCGAGTACTCTATAGAATACCTATAGCGAGTAGTACTATCCGGAACGCGTAGGACAAGCTAACTACTATCTATAACGCCTATAGAAAGTCTGATTTAGAACGTTTATAATAGTAACTTAGTAAGTACTATTCGGAACGCGTATAGCAAGTCTAATCCGGAGCGCTAATAGTTAGTACTATTAGCAAGTGCGCTATATAGCAATTCTAATCCGAAACGCCTATACTAAGTCTTATCCGAAACGCGTAGAGTAGATACTATCCGGAACGCGTATAGTAAGTCTAATTCGGAACGCTAATAGCAGGTACTACTAAGAACGCCTATAGCAAGCAGGACTATCTAAAATACCTATAGTAAGTGCTATTTAGAATACCTATAGTAAGTGCTATTTAGAATACCTATAGCAAGTTATATCCGAAACACCTATAGAAAATACCACTAAAGACGCCTATAGCGAGTACTCTATAGAATACCTATAGCGAGTAGTACTATATAGAACGCGTAGGACAAGCCTTATTTTAAACGCTTAGTATAGTTAGTCCGATATAAACCGGAAGGCGTATACTATACGCAAGTCTAATCCGAAACGCTTATAGAAAGTCTTATCCGGAATGTATAAAGTAAGACTAAGTCTAATCCGAAACTAAATACTTATACTAAGCACTATCCGGAAGGCCTATAGCGAGTAGTACTATCCGGAACGCTTATAGCAAATACTATCTAAAACGCCTATAGTTAAATAGCATTCGAACTATTTATAGCGAATACCCTATAGGGCCTATATAACGCCTACTACGAGTACTCTATAGAATATCTATAGCGAGTAGTACTATCCGGAACGCGTAGGATAAGCTAACTATCATCTATAACGCCTATAATAGGTCTAATTTAGAACGCTTACAATACTAAGTACTATTAAGAAGGCGTATAGTAAGTCTAATCCGGAGCGCTACCTGTTAGTACTACTATCTATAACGCCTATACTAAGTTTTATTTAGAACGCGCTATATAGTAATTCTAATCCGAAACGCTTATACTAAGTCTTATCCGGAACGCGTAGAGTAAGTACTATCCGGAACGCGTATAGTAGGTCTAATTTAGAACGGTAATAGTAAGTACTATTACGAACGCTTATAGTAAGTAGTACTTTCTAAAATACCTATAGTAAGTACTATTTATAATACTTAGAGCAAGTTATATCCGAAACGCTTATAGTGAATACTACTAAAAACGCCTATAGCGAGTAGTAATACTCGAAACGCCTATAGCGGTAACTATCTAAGATATCTATAGCGAGTAGTACTATCCGGAACGCGTAGGACAAGCCTTATTTTAAACGCTTAGTATAGTTAGTCCGATATAAACCGGAAGGCGTATACTATACGCAAGTCTAATCCGAAACGCTTATAGAAAGTCTTATCCGGAATATATAAAGTAAGTCGAAGTCCAATCTAAGACTAAGTACTTATACTAAGTACTACCCGGAAGGCCTATAGCGAGTAGTACTATCCGGAACGCTTATAGCAAATACTATCTAAAACGCCTATAGCAAACAGCATTCGAACTACTTAGAGCGAGTAGCCTGTATAGCACCTACTACGAGTACCTTATAAAACGCCTATAGCGAGCACTCTATATAATACGGTATATCTATAGCAGTAGTACTATCCGGAACGCGTAGGACAGGCCTTATTTTAAACGCTTAGTATAGTTAGTTCTATATAAACCGGTACGCGTATAGCAAGTCTAATCCGAAACGCTTATAGAAAGTCTTATCTGAAATATATAGAGCAAGTCTAACTATCTAAGTCTAATCCGAAACTAAATACTTATATTAAGTACTATCCGGAAGGCTTATAGCGAGTAGTACTATCCGGATTGCGTATAGTAAGTCCAATCCGGAGCGCTAATAGCAAGTACTATTAAGAACGCTTATAGCAAGTAGTACTATTAAATTACCTATAGTAAGTACTATTTAGAATACTTATAGCAAGTTATATCCGAAACGCTTATAGTAAATACTACTAAACCCGATTATAGCGAGTAGTAATATTCGAAACGCTTATAGCGGCAACCGTCTAAGATATCTATAGCGAGTAGTACTATCCGGAATGCCTATAGCAAATACTATCTAAAACGCCTATAGTTTAATAGTATTCGAACTATTTATAGCGAGTACCCTATATAACGCCTACTACGAGTACCTTATAAAACGCCTATAGCGAGTACTCTATAGGATACCTATAGCGAGTAGTACTATCCGGAACGCGTAGGATAAGCCTTATTTTAAACGCTTAGTATATTTAGGCCTATATAAACCGGAACGCGTATAGCGGGTCTAATCTAAAATACCTCTATTTAAAACGCGCTATATAGCAATTCTAATCCGAAATGCCTATACTAAGTCTTATCCGAAACGCGTAGAGTAAGACTATCCGGAACGCTAATAGCAAGTACTACTAAGAACGCTTATAGCAAGTAGGACTATCTAAAGTACCTATAGCAAGTGCTATTTAGAATACGTATAGCAAGTCTAATCCAAAAGTTGAACCGAAACGCCTATAGCAAATACTACTAAAAGCGCTTATAGCGAGTAGTAATATTCGAAACGCTTGTAGCGGTAACTATATCATCCGAGATATCTATAGCAAGTAGTACTATCCGGAACGCTTATAGCAAACACTATCTAAAACGCCTATAGCAAACAGTATTTTAACTACCTATAGCGAGTACCCTATATAACGCCTGCTACGAGTACCTTAGAGAACGCCTATAGCGAGCACTCTATAGAATACCTATAGCAAGTAGTACTGTCCGGAACGCGTAGGACAAGCCTTATTTTAAACGCTTAGTATAGTTAGTCCGATATAAACCGGAACGCGTATAGCAAGTCTAATCCGAAGTACTGCTAAGAACGCTTATAGCAAGTAGTACTATCTAAAATACCTATAGTAAGTACTGTTTAGAATACTAATAGCAAGTTATATGAACTTATATCGGAAGCGCTTATAGTAAATACTACTAGCGAGTAGTAACATTCGAAACGCTTATAGCGGTAACTATTTAAGATATCTATAGCGAGCAGTACTATCCGGATCGCCTATAGTAAAGACTATCTAAAACGCCTAAAGCTAAACAGTATTCGAACTACCTATAGCGAGTACCCTATATAACGCCTACTACGAGTACTCTATAAATATAGGAATTTCAATTTAGAACACTTATAATCCTAAGTACTATTTGGAACGTATATAGTAAGTCTAATCCGGAGCGCTAACAGTTAGTACTACTATCTATAGCGCCTATACTAAGTTTTATTTAAAACGCGCTATATAGTAATTCTAATCCGGAACGCTTCTACTAAGTCTAATCCGGAACGCGTAGCGTAAGCACTATCCGGAACGTATATAGCAAGTCTAATTCGCAACGCTAATAGCAAGTACTATTAAAATTTAAGCACGCTTATAGCAAGCGGTACTACCTAAAGTGCCTATAGTAAGTACTATTTAGAATACTTATAGCAAGAAGTACTATATTATATCCGAAACGCTTATAGTAAATACTATTTCAAACGCCTATAGGAAATAGTATTCGAACTACCTATAGTAAGTACCCTATATAACGCCTACTACGAGTATCCTATAGGGCGCCTATAGCGAGTGCTCTATAGAATATCTATAGCGAGTAGTACTATCCGGAACGCGTAGGACAAGCCTTATTTTATACGCTTAGTACAGTATAAACCGGAAGGCGTATAGCAAGTCTAATCCGAAACGCTTATAGAACGTCTTATCCGGAATGTATAAAGTAAGTCTAAGTCTAATCCGAAACTAAATAATTATACGAAGTACTATCTAGAAGGCCTATAGCGAGTAGTACTATCCGGAACGCTTATAGCAAATACTATCTAAAACGCCTATAGTTAAATAGCATTCGAACTATCTATAGCGAGTACCCTATATAACGCCTATAGCGAGTACTCTATAGAATATCTATAGCGAGTAGTACTATCCGGAACGCGTAGGATAAGCTAACTATTATCTATAACGCCTATAATAGGTCTAATTCAGAACGCTTATAATACTAAGTACTATTTAGAACGCGTATAGTAAGTCTAATAACTCTAATCCGGAGCGCTAATAGTTAGTACTACTATCTATAACGCCTATACTAAGTTTTATTTAGAACGCACTATATAGCAATTCTAATCCGAAACGCTTATACTAAGTCTTATCCGGAACGCGTATAGTAAGTCTAATTCGGAACGCAAATAGCAAGTACTATTAAGAACGCTTATAGCAAGTAGTACTATCTAAAATACCTATAGTAAGTCCTATTTAGAATACTTATAGCAAGTCTAATCCGAAACGCTTATAGTAAATACTACTAAAAACGCTTATAGCGAGTAGTAATATTCGAAACGCTTATAGCGGTAACTGTCCGAGATAGCTATAGCGAGTAGTCCTACTATCCGAAACGCTTATAGCAAATACTATCTAAAACGCCTATAGTTAAATAGGATTCGAACTATTTATAGCGAGTACCTTATCTAACGCCTACTATAAGTACCTTATAAAACGCCTATAGCGAGTAGTACTATCCGGAACGCGTAGGATAAGCCTTTCGAGCCTACCGCTCCGAGCAAATGCCGCCGGATTAGGCGTAAACGATACCGCCTCGAGTAAAAAACGCCGCCGGATTAGGCGTAAACGACGGAGACGGCCTCGGAAACACTGCTATCGCGGCGCCGGAGCGTTATAGTCGATCCTACGACTCCTACGCCTTCCGGACCGCGCGAGAATCGAGAAATTTTGAAGTTCCTCGCCGCCGACCAATCAGAGTCGGCTTTTCGGTCGTTTTGAGCCGCACTAAGCCTAAAGGGGCCCCAACTTTTGTTGAGTTGTCATATTATAGAGATAGACAATATTATAGACAACCTAACCTCTACAGTCAACATCGTGAACTACACAACAAGAACAATATGCGGCCTACACTTATCACCTTCGCTGCTACTATCGCCTTCGCATTGAACGTATGGGCAACAACATCTGGAAGTCAATGTCTTTGCCGAGATATGGGCCACTGCGGAAACCAAGGAGCTTATGGATGTATACAAATTGAAGGTCCAAACTGTGTCGTTCCGACTAGTGGTCAAGCTTGTCAAAGAGAATGCGCCGGTTTCAAGCATCGCTACCACAAGTATCAGTAAGTAGCGTAGCGTATTTGCGAATTGTCGAACAGTTCTTAACATCTTGATAGGTCATCGGATCCACAGTGCGTTTGTAGCGATGATGATGCTAGAAGCTGCGCTTAGTGCTGTTCTGCTCTTCTCAATAAGTGCAAGTCCGAAGGCGCCTAGAGTGCAAGTTGATAATGCGGTATACGGGCTGTGACCAGGCTTGCGATACAAGAAGCCGCTGTATAGCGCTTCTGTTCGGAATTCGAATTCAGCTAAGCAGTGCATCGTCAAGATTTCGAACATTATTCAAAGGGGAGGAGAAGCAGGATTCGCAATTTTGTCTCCGGTCGGCATCCTGTATGTATTTTCGGTCTTTCTGTATAGCATTGCCAAGCCAATGTAGCAAGTCGCTTTCCCTTGTCGTGACAGGCTATGCAGTTTTCCGGACTCAGCTGAATTTCACGATCCATTTTTGGGCTTTCAAACCCCTGAAAGCTTGACTGCGATTGGCAAGAAACAGCTGTGGCTTGCTTTCGAAATTGGCCGATCCTCTTGGCCATGGTGATCCTCAAATATGAGGCAGAGTCGATGTGCCTGGGCCATAGGCGCTGTGACGAGCGAGGCAGGTCATTGTCCTCTGAACATCTGAACTGTGCTGTATAAACACAGCGTCACTCTTTCCGGCAGCTTCGAAGCGCGCGAGACTGCCATGTTTCGATTCTTTACTCTCGTTTTGGTGTTGGTGTTCGACTCGAAGGCGCAGGCGCAGGCGCAGGGCGTCGAGAAACGCCAGGATTCACAGCTTGATCGTCTGGGTTTTTGCTATGGCGATGGAGCCATTTGCAGCATCGGAAACGACCTATACAGCCAGTGAGTCCATCCATCGATAGAGAGTTAGCATTGAGATGAATAAGCATTTCGTTCAGATGCAACGCGTACGACAATGACATCGACAAGCTAAATCCGTGGTACAAATGCTTGTGTACGAATGGTTATGTCGCAGTCAACGAAGCGTAAGCATTCGGCTACCTATTGCAACTCGACGAATCGAGCCAAATGTCGTCGCCAGATGTTACTGGTGTCAGCTAGCATATGACCTCGACGCCAGTTATCCCGGAAATGGAAACAAGGAAGGCTGCTCGAGTGCGAGCGTGAGTATTGCACCGATGCCTTCGAGCGTTCTCAAAGCTGGGTCTTCTTTCAATGCGACGTATACCGGCCCGCCGCCTCCAGGCCATGCGACTGCCACTCCTGCACATTCGACTGCATCCGTCACAGGCTCGGGTAGGTCGTCGCTGATTACCACGACCGACGCGACGGCGAGCACCGGTGGAGTCGCAAGCACATGTTTTGCAAGCTCGACGGCGGTTGAAACTTTCGGCGGAGGCTCTGTGCCGACGGCATTTCAGACAACTGCAGCGCCATCGGCGACCGTGACTGATGCGCCTGCGACAACCAGCACACAGAACTCTGGTGGAGTAGCTGCGAGGTGCAGGCCGGTCGCACTTCTGTTGCTTCTGCTGCAGTGTTTGTGCGCATGCTTGTGGTGTCCATTCGTTATCAACCCTTACAGCTCTTTGCCCATCCGTCTCTTTCTGTGTACTTCATCAGAGCGACCATGCGTTGGTGTAGAAACTCGGCGCGGTGGAGTCTTGTTGCGATGTCGATGAAGGAGGGTGAAATTGAGAACGCGAGTTCATCCTACAGAATATGGACAGCGCCAAGACCATGAGCTCCCGCGTGCTTACAGTAGGGTAAATCTTGGCGACAGTGAGGTTACCGATATTCCAAGTTTTCGGATTGAAGTCCTCTGATGAATATGAGAATGCGTACATGATATACCGACATCTCATGGGCTTTGAAGAGAGCATGGATCTGGAAAATTTGCACTGAGTGTCGTTTCCATACAATCACCTCGCTATCACATCACGTGCCCGTTCTTCGCGCCCCAGGCGAAGGAAAGCAACATTCACTCACCCAAAGCCCAGGTCATTGCTCGTCACACACCCGGCCACCGTGATAATGGCATAAGCCGTACGTCCAGCTATCATGGGAGTTTCATACTGCTCTCCTCTTCTCTGGCGCCAACGACGAGATTTGATGCTTCTATATCCAGGCGCATTTACAGCTTGGCTTCTGTCTTGCCCTTCGTTGGCGGTGCCATATCGAGCCAGGAGAAGTCCTGTGTAAAGTCAGTATCACGGGGTAAAATTCAAGACAAGTGTATTCGGACTTACCATGGGCAGATCGGCTTGAGGATCGATGATGACGTTCACCACGACTGGAACGTTCGCTTTGAAACCCGTCTCCGTGGCAGCGACGAGCTCTTCAGGCGTTCGAGCCAAGATCCCAATACCACCCGCCATCTCCGCAATCTTCTGGTAATCAGTCTGATATCCGAGAGACCACGCCGTGAGTCCAGCTCCACCCGTCGTCGTCCCCTCGACTGTGTTCTTTCGCCTCTCGTTCCATGCCTCGCTCGAATTCGTATCGCCTCGGTATAAGCCGCTGTTGTTCATGATGAAGATGAGCACATCCATCTGGTACCTAGCCATGGTTTCCACTTCCATACCGGAGAAACCAAACGCACTGTCTCCCTCGATGGCGACAACTTTCTTCCTGCCCGAAGCTCCAGCCTTGCCTTCGCCGGTCATGTTGTAGGCAGCATGTGCCGCAATGCAGTAACCCAAGCCCACGCCCATGGTTGCATAAGTCCCAGCATCTAGACGAATCCGAGGATGTTCCATTGTGAAGATCGATCGCGAGATATCCATGGCGTTTGCACCTTCGGAAACATACACGATATCGCCATCCGCAGGATTTGATAAGCTGTTGAGAGTCTTCTTGATCACGCCGAATGCCTTCTCGAACGGCATTGGCACCTTGTTTGATGAAGCTTTCTTTGCAGCCTTCTCTTCGTTCCTGGACTTGGCGGCTTGCAATTTGCGATAGAAGTCGGTAGATTTGCCTTCCCATCGCCAGCTGCCGAGTGCGTTCGTGATTTGCTCTACAACAAGACCAACATCGCCAACCATGCTCAGTGTCGGATGACCCCCATTCTGGCCAAGCTCATCTGCTGTAATATCGACCTGGATGACTTTTGCATTTGCATTCCACTTAGGTGCCAGACCGAATGAGAGGATCCAGTTGAGTTTGGCACCGAGCACGAGGACGACGTCCGCTTCTTTCAGTGCTGCTGATCGTGCCGCGGAGAAGTTGTTGGGACTCGAGTCCGGAATTACACCTTTACCCATCGGTGTAGGCACAAATGGGATACCGGTCCTGTCGACTAATGCATTGATAGGCCCTTCAGCACGAGCATATGCAGCCCCTTTACCGATAACCACAAGTGGTGCTTTCGCAGTTTTGATAGCGCTCACAACTTCACGGATCTTAAAATCCGGTGCCACTGAGAGAGGAACTTGATCAAGCAGAGGCAGCTTATTCCTCTCGACATCGAAAGTTCCGAGAATCAGATTAGCCGGAAGATCGATGAACGAAGGACCAGGTCGTCCGAAGAGAGCCGCTCTGTAGCCATCCTTGATGAATCTTGGTATTGCGTCGGGAGTTGGAGGACGACCTGCGAACTTTGCGTGAGGTCGCATGATTGGGATTGCATCGATTTCTTGGAAAGCTGCTTTGCCGGCATTGTGTGTCTCGCTTGCTCCTGAGAGCACAAGTAATGGCCAACTATTGGCAGCTGCATGTGGTACCTACTGAGCATCAGCATTCACTACTGCTCTGCCTACTGTCGAGTGCATTGCATACCCCGGCAAAGACATGTAGCATTCCTGGTCCGCCAACTGATATGCATACGCCGGGCTTGCCGGTCAGGTAGCCATAGGCCGTGGCAGCATATACAGCAGCCTGCTCATTTCGGAAACTTATGAAGCGTATGCCAAGGTACAGGCCTTCTTGAGCGATATCTGTCACAGGAAGTCCAGGAGTTCCAAAGATTATCTTCACGCCGAGATCATGTAGCGACTGAGCAACGATCTTGGCTCCATATGTGTCTGGCATTTCGACAGATCTGTGCAGAGATGATGATATTGAACAGCAAGAGGTTGTTGACAGCTCCGCGCCTTACAGTGGTACCAAAGGTCCACCCGCCATGCATTGGCGGGGCCCCACAGAACCCGAGGTCACCGTGAAGGCTGCATGATACAGTAGCAACTGGAGAAAGCAAGCGGAGACATTACCGAATTTCGGAGCGGTAGCGAGCGAGCGAGCGAGAGCGGAAAAAGAAGCAGGCATCTCGTGCCGCGCCAAGGCGAGACGGGCTTTATTCACTCACGCGATGCAAGCAATGTGGGAACGGCATCCATCGCCGTGTTCCTCACTCCGTATGCTAGATTGAACGACACCTGCAAATGTGGGACTACTAGAGTCACGCAATGGAAAGAATTGCAAGCAAATTTCCGCATTCGAGGCATTTCTAACATTGCCGATTCGGAAAACAAATCAACTACTACGATATCAACTTCTCAACCAGCTTCCTCAGATCCGGTTTCGAGATTTTCCCGCTCGCAGTCTGTGGCCACTGATCCGGCGCCTTACCATCTCGTAGCCAGAAGAAGTATCGCGGCGCCTTGAACCTCGCAAGTTTCTCCCTCACGAAAGCTCGAAGCTCATCGTCACTGGGCTTCGTTGCACCCTCTCGAAGCTCCACGAACGCTCCCAGCTCCTCGCCATATTTCTCGTCTGGGACGCCGACGATTGACACTTGAGCGATGGCTTCGTGTTCCACAATCCTGTCTTCGATCTCCATGGGAGCAATGTTCTCGCCTCCACGAATGATCAGGTCCTTGATGCGGCCGGAGATGATGAAATAGCCTTCGGGATCTAGATAGCCTTCGTCACCCGTATGCATCCACTTTCTGAGTACAGTCCTGTGTAGATGTCAGTCTTCGATTTTCAGGAGAGAGATGTTGCAATTGCTTGCGATTTCAAATCTTACTTACCCATCGCCAAGTCCTCCCACTCCGCCTGGCTCCAAGTCTTCGACATGGTACCGCAGCGTTTCTTCAGTCTTAGCCTTGTTACCGATATACTCTGCCATTTGCCTGAGCACAACATCAGATCAGAAATTTCGCGCGCATAATGACCAGTTGGAAAAAACTTACCCGTAGCCGCTCGCCACAATTTCGCCCTTCTCTCCCCATGGCACGACCTTGCCTGTGTTCGGTTCCACGATCTTCGCAACGAAGTTGGGGAATAGTCTGCCAGCTGTCTTGATACGCTTTTCGTAGGGATCGGTTTCGTGCATCATAGTAACAAACGAGCTCAGTTCTGTCATGCCCCAGCATGTGTATAGTCGTGGTACTGGGAACCTCGTGACCTATAGACATCGCTGTCAGTGGTTTGGTGCAATCAGAAGATCTAATCACGTACGATTCGCTTCAGCAATTCTGGTGGCATCGCTGCTCCAGCAATAATGCCAAATCTGATAGTAGATCTGTGCAAGATTAGCATGTCTTGAGAATAGGGTAGAGCATATCGAAGTGGCTTTGGAAAGCATACCGATCGACTGATTCGAATTCTTTCAATTCCATCTCAGTCACAAACATAGTGGGCACACCGTAAATAGCTGTACATCTATACTCCTGGATGCATTGCAGAGCCTTTCTTGAGTTGAAGATCTCGCTAGGTAAGACGAGCGCTGAGCCAGCCACCGTGCTTGAGCTGATACCTGTTTAATTGCATCATTGACTGTCATTCCCACGAACTCAACTTGGTGCAATGCAAATTTTCACTTACCAACAATCATGCCGAAGGAATGGAAAAGCGGCACGGGAAGACAAACACGATCCTCATCGGTCATCCGTACCTGTTGCCAGAGATACCGACCACAATTCATGATGTTGTAATGAGAGAGCGAAACAGACTTGGGGAGCCCGGTGCTACCTGTAATTTACGTCAGCATACCGTTGAATGCAACAAGACTTTCAGATTTCATACCCGACGTGAACTGCACGTTGACCATGTCGTGAGGTGAAACTGAGACCTCGGGTAACTCTTCAGGCAGATCTTGAGAGATGTACTCCTCGTACCAAGCACTTCGTTCGAGAGGCTCGACTATACGATACTTTTGCTCGATGTCTTCCATAATGACTAATCTCACAATCGAAGGCACTTCCTTGGCAAGCTTTGGTAGAACCTTTGTATTATCGTAGAAGGCGAATCCCGGCGAAGCGACCATCATCTTCGGTTCTGCCATTTGAGGTCAACATATCTGACAAAAATCCTGTCGAGATCAACCAAGAAGTACTTACGAACGTTCTTTAAAAGCGCGAGCATTTCTGATTCGGCGTAGGCATAGTTCAACAGGACTAGAGCTGCTCCGAGATATGTGCAAGCAAAGAAGGTTTCGAAATACTCGAATCTGCTTCCTAGCGAAATTGCCACAAGGTCGCCTTTGCCAATGCCATCTTTGGCCATTGCGCGAGCAAGCTGCATGCTGCGCTCCCGGAGCTGTTTGAAAGTGATAATTCGTCCTTTCTGTGGATGCGAAATTACAGCTGGGCGATGTCCGCGCACTTCAGCATGATGATCGAGAAGCTCGCTGAATGTCATAGTGAGAGGGACGGGTGTTGCTGGCCCGTACACGATTGATGGTGGCCGGTCATCTTCGACTGTGCTGGGTACTGCGTCGACTGATGCCATGTTGACTGTCGAATTGTTCTGGGCGGGAACTGCTGTCGTAAAGAAGTCACATATGAGTCCAAGAGTGAGCCAGCAATACTAGGTCTTCTGTGTATCGTCCGCGCTTGTAGAGACTCGGTTACGTTAAGGCTCAGAGATGGCTGATAAAGCGGCAAGAAATGGTCTGCCCAAAGCGTAGGCCTTACTGGAGATTGATGATCCGGAAGAGCTCAAGTCGTCGATAGATCATAGCCGGCAGTCCAGGTCGTTGGCGTTCATTCACTCAGTCGGGATGTCTCAGATCCACTGGGCTATCAGGACGGACCGTTTCCTCCGAGTTGTTCATCGCAAGCGCAGACCGAGTGACGCGCGGGAATAGACGGATTTCGCCACGCCTTTTGATGCCGCTCCAGGTGCCGCTCTAGCCCCTAATGTAGACTAGGGCGGCCTAATAAGGAAGTGAACAGTGCGCGTGCACGTGTTACCTTCAGCTGCCGCTCCAGCGCTAGAGCGGCCGCTCCAGTGCCGGATTAGGTCGCTAAGTAAGTAAATATAGCTTAGTATAGTAGAATTAGCCGCAGGTACTAACTTCGGGCTTCTAGCCTCCTACGCGTCGCGTCGACTATTACTATAAAATAGATTAGTATATTAGTTGCTAGCAATAATGTCTTACGAGAATAGCTTCTTAAGACCCTCGTTAGTCGCCTTTATAGCTATTTCCTAGTCTCTAACCCCTATACCGACTCTATAACTACCGAGCGCTATTTAGCCGCCTAGTAATAATATTAACTTTAGCTATTTCTATAGACCTTCTAATAGCTAGCTTATCTATAATAAGCGTAGTAAACTAGTCGCTCTATCGACTAAGCGACAGACGATAATACCTTAACCTATTACTTAGTATCTTACCGCTCTTTAAGGTAAGATACCTCTACTAAATACGCTATAGCTACTTAACCGTAAGGCGAGTAAATCCGCTCGAAGGAAGGCGAGGTTAGAGGCTTAGTTAGAAGCCGATTAAGTAGCTATTAGTATAATCGATAAAGAGGCGCTATAAGCGAGTTAGCCTATAGGCTCTGCTAGTTGTTACGGATCTAATTAGTTAGAGTCCTTATATAATCTTAGAGCGACGCTAAGACTAGTAGGCTAAGCTGTCGCTCTATCTTACTAGGAGCGATAGGAGCGGTCGAGAGCGATAGCGTCGCTTACGTCGCTTACGACTATAGACAAGATATCTCCTTTGTATTTAGGAACGCCGGAATGCCCTTATAGCTCGAGGCGTTTAACTTATGTTACCTACTTACTAATTGGAATTACCTTTGTACTAATTATTCTGTCTCTACCTCCCGCTTATATTAGCCTCTCTAAAGAAGCCTCGGCTTGTACGTAATAAGAAGTTACTTAACGATCTGTCGCGAGTAACCGTAACACTTTAAACGCCCTTAGGATAAGTACCTTATTATAAGTCGGAAGGGGAACTCCCGCCCCTAGCGAGATAGGCAGTACTCGACGTACTACCTCTAGTGCTAGTAATACACTAGGAACCTATACCGGAAACGATTCTCTTAAGATCGGAAAGCTAGACTTTTATTACGGCGACCGAGACAAGTTCGATACCTAGGTTAGCTAGATAGATATGTATTTCATATTTAACTAGGTTTAAGATAACTTAAAGCTAGTCTTCGTAACGACGTTTATGCGAGGTAGGGCTTAGCATTAGGTTAAACTATTTCTTAGGACCTATCTAGATAGTAACGGGACCGACAATTCGGATAGAATCTTCGTAAGCTACGAAAATCTTAAGCGTACGATAAAGAAGGTCTTTAGATCTTCTAACGAAGTTGCTACCGCAGTTAGGGTTATCTAATACTTAACTTAGAAGGGGTTATATACCGATTACGCCGCTAAATTTTAGGAATACGCCTAACTTATAGATTAGGACGACGAAGCTCTTATAACAATGTATCGGCGAGGTCTTAAGGATAACGTTAAAGATAAGCTTATACGCGACGGTAGAAAAATAGATAATATAGGAACATTAGTTAAGGTTACGATCGATCTCGACGATAGGCTCTACGAACGAGCTTTAGAACGACGTTACGATTCTAAGACTTCTAGAAAAGCTAGTTATACTCCTAGATACGATAATAGACGAAACTATAGTACCTACGATAAACTAAAGGGGAACAACTACTATAGTACGCAACTAATAGAGCTAGACGCTATCTAGAAGGGTCGAGCAATTAAAGGAAGAAAAGGCAAGAGTTCGCCTAAGAAAGCAGGAAGATTAACTTACTATACGTATAGTAAGGAAGGCTATATAGCACGGAACTACCGCGGCAAGAATATAGTGCGACGCGAATAGTTTAATATAATATAACGAAAGGACTTAGGTAGAGAAGGCTACCGAATAGTAGTAGAGCTATACTCTATTAATAACGCGCCGAGGACCTACGTAGAGGTCGTAAAGAAAGAGCTACGACAAATCTATATAATAGCACGACGATAAGAACCTATATATAGAACCCTTTACTAGAGATTCTATTACGACGACTAATGCTAAATTTATTATTCTACTAAAGTAGAAGCAGGATTCTTCCCTTAGATTAGGCGACTCGTACGAGAAGATACGAAATCCTAGTTAGAAGAAGAAACGATTAATAAATCTTACTTAGATACCGACGATAAAGAAAACCGAGATCCGGAAGCTTTATTCCCTCCTAGGGAGGAGTTAGGAGCTATCCTAGAAGTACCGGAGTCCCCTTAGCAAGAGGAGGAACAGCAAGAAGATTTAGAAGGAAGTCTAGATACCGAGGAAGAAACTACGAATAAAGAAAGTAAAGACGAATTCGGGATTAACGACGATACGATCCTTACGTTTACAATAGATATACCTATAGCAGCGCGAACAATCGCCTTATATCTAGTACGCAAATACGAGGAAATGTTTCTAAAGGTTAATAGACAACGGAAGGTCGATCCTATCTAATTTAATTATTTCTAGATAATCTTACGGGCAAAATTCTAGAATTACCCCTAGATACCTATAGACTATACGTACTATAACTTTATTACGGAGCGAGTACCGATAGGAAGTATAATTACGCCCTACGGATACGTCCTACCCGACGAAAGGACGATTATTACTTAAGATATACGTTAGACGGTCTAGCGATTAAATTAGCAATACCGAAAGGCTATAGCAGCGCAGGGACGGGATATATATAACGATACCCTCGAGGAAAAATTATATACCGAAGAAGCACGAACGGCAGGACTACGGATCCGTAACTAGTTAGAACAACGTTAGGCTACTAATTAGTCGGGAAACGGACTAACTCTCTAGATTAGAGCGTTCTAAGAGAGTTCCTTAATACCGAAAGCGCTTAAGCATTAATAGCAGTCTTCCGTATAAAAGTTATCGTTAACGGGTATCCGACGAGTATATTAATAGATTCCGGAGCGAGCGGGAACTTTGCCTCCGAATTATTCGTTAAAAGCCGAGGGATCGTAACCCGAAGCAGAAGAGAAGGAGCGTATAAACTTATAGCAGTAGATAGGTTACCGCTACCTAGTATAGAACGAGCAACGATACCGTTACTACTAGCTATCTAATAGCACTACGAGGAGATTGTCTTAGAAAATACTACTATAGCTAGTTATAATATTATATTAGGCACACAAAAGTTAAGAAAGTATAGTGCGCCAGATACATTGCCTAATCG
>NW_006921541.1:3645147-3740755 GCF_000340215.1 Pseudocercospora fijiensis CIRAD86
TTTACGTCGATTGGAATTACGGAAAACCGTATTCAACCCGGATCGATACTACCGTTAGATTAGGAGGGTTATAATAATAATTACGGGAAAGATAGAAGTTATACGCTATCGAAGAATAAAACTAGAATCTCGGACCTAGACATTCCTAAAGAGTATAGTAAGTAGAAACGACTCTTTAAAGAGGAGAGAGGCAAGGCAGCCTTACCTAAACACTGACTATAGGATTATAAGATACACTTATAGCCTAGGAAAGAGCCTCTATAGGGACCCTTATACGCAATGTCTAAGAAAGAGCTTAAAACCCTAGACAAGTAGCTAAAAGAGAAATTAGAAAAAGGCTAGATACGGAAGTCGACATCCTCGGTAGCCTTACTAGTAATATTCGTTCCGAAAGCCGGATTAGACGAAGGACGGCTAGTAGTCGATTTTAGACGACTTAACGATATTATAATTAAGAATCGGTACCTACTACCGAACATCGAAGAAATGCAAGACCGATTAACTAGATTAGACTAGTATACGAAGATTAACCTACGCGATGCGTTTTACGCAATACGTATAGCAGCTAGATACGAATAGATAATAGCATTCCGAACAAGATATAGGCTTTACGAATTCTTAGTTATACCTATAGGACTTACAAATGCCCTAGCGTTATATTAAGACCTTATAAACGAAGTCCTCCGAGACCTTCTAGACGTATACGTTATCGCATATATAGACGATATCTTAGTCTATACTAAGGGAGCTCTCGCGGACTATATACGAATAGTATAGGACGTCTTTAAACGATTTACTTAAGTAGGATTTAAGACTGTACCTAAGAAATGCGAATTCTATAAGAAGGAAGTCAAATTCCTAGGATTTATTATTAGTACTATAGGAATCAGGATCGATCTAGAAAAAACTAAGTCAATACAGGAATAGCTAACGCCTATATACGTTAAAGACGTACAATCATTCCTAGGATTAGCTAACTATAATAGAAAATTCATCGAGGGCTACTCTAAGATAGCGGCACCCCTTACGGAGCTTATAAAGAAAGACAAGAAATAGAACTAGAGTACGAAGGAAGACGAAGCGTTTAGGTAGCTAAAGAAGCAATGCGTTTCTACGCTAACGCTACGATTATTCGATAGGAGTAAGGCAGTCTAGATAGAAACAGACGCGTCGGATAGGGCTATAGGAGTATGCCTTATATAGGAGCATAACGGGAAACGACACCCGGTAGCCTATTACTCGAGAAAGATATTACCCGCGGAACAGAACTACGATATCTATAATAAGGAGCTACTTATAATAGTTGCATTACTACAATACTAGCGAGTATACGCGGAAGGAGCACTAAGTCTTACGATTCTTTCTAATTATAAGAATCTAACTTACTTTACTACGACTAAAGTACTAACCCGAAGATAGGCCCGCTAGTCGGAGCTACTAGGATAGTATAAGTTCGAAATCCGCTATACCCTAGGACGCGAGAACGGACGAGCCGACGCACTAAGCCGCCGTAGCGACTATATAGAGGGTTACGAACTAGTGCAGCAGCAGATATTAAAAGCAAACTAAGATAGAAGCCTTAGTGCTAACACAAAAGAATTCAACTATATTATACGAGTTCTTTAGGATATAGAAGAACAGTTTCCTATCGAATATAGGAAATACTAAGTACCTAAGGAACGAGTTACGGAGTGTATACGACAACACTACGACGGACTAGAAAATAGACACCCTAGAGTTTCAAAGACAATAGAACTAGTTAAGCGAAGCTTCGGATTCCTATATATACGATAACGAGTTCTAGAATATATTAAGAAATGTCTACAATGTTAGCGTAACAAGGCTAATAGACAC
Source organism: Pseudocercospora fijiensis CIRAD86 (assembly GCF_000340215.1). Lineage (NCBI taxonomy): Eukaryota > Fungi > Ascomycota > Dothideomycetes > Mycosphaerellales > Mycosphaerellaceae > Pseudocercospora > Pseudocercospora fijiensis. Next base: position 3,647,002 of record NW_006921541.1, read on the forward strand.
GCTAGGTATAGACATATCTAATTTAGGACGCTACTAGATAAACTATAGGACGAAGTTACAATAGACTTTATTACGAAACTACCGAAGTCTAAGGATCCGGTTATAGGACATAGCTACGACATAATACTTGTTATAGTCGATAGGCTTACGAAATATATACACTTTATTCCTGCTAACGAAGCAAGTACGGTAGAGCAACTCGGATACCTCGTACTAGATAGACTTGTACGATACTACGGATTTCTAAGGACCTATATTACGGATAGAGACAAGCTCTTTATATTAAACTACTAGAAGACGCTTATAGCGACACTTAGAATTAAGCATAAGCTATTAACGGTATACTATCTATAGACAGACGGCTAAACGGAAGTTAAGAATCAGGCCTTAGAGGTATACTTACGGCACTACGTCAATTACGTATAAAACAATTAGGTATCGCTATTACCTATAGCACAACTTGCACTAAATAACTAACAATCTAAGACTACGAAAGAGACACTATTCTTCGCTAATTTTAGGAAACATCCGTAGCTGTTCGGGGAATAGTATTTATAGTATCTATACGCGGATAAAGCGATAGTCGCTTTAGAAGACTTAAAGCAGGTATATAAAGAATTGCAAAGAGCAATTGCCGAGTCTTAAGAAAAGATTACGGGACTATATAATACTAAACGAAAAATGGCACCTTAGCTAAAAAAGGGGGATAAGGTCTACCTCCTAATAAAGAATCTAAAAACCCGGAGATCGACTAAGAAACTAGACTACGTTAAAGTCGGGCCATTTTTGATTAATAAGCCTAAAGGACTAGTTAATTACCGACTTAAACTACCGGACGACGCGAAAATCTACCTAGTATTCTATATCTCTATACTAGAACCTATAGACGCCGAAACACCGTATTAAGAAACATTTCACTTCTAACCTAAGGAAGAAAATAAGTTTAAAGTCGAGGAAATCCTAGATTAGTAAGGTTAGAAATACCTTATTAAATAGAAAGGATACCTATATTTAGAAAACACCTAGGAACTAAAAGAAAACCTATAGAACTGTTAGCAGATAATTAAAAAATATCAAAACCGGACAAAAAAGAAATAACTAGTATAGGAATTAAACCTACGACCTCTTAGACCCTATCGATTATAGCGCCTTAGAGTTCTTAACGACCTAGGGCAGTATAGCTCGAGGAGCGGGGACTCTAATAGCGTACCTAGTAACTATGTCTTTTATAGCTAAGAATTATACTACTAGACTAACTAGCTAGAAGATAAAATAGATAGGAAACATTAAAAATATATACCTTTAGGATACTAGACTCTCGGCACTCCTACTAGGGATTTTAGAGACAGGCTAGGATGTCCTATCTAGACGACTCTAGTTATAAGGCGACATCTATAATCGGCTATCTAGGGGAAACGGCTCGTTAGTAGGCAACGAGAATATTATCGGCTCTATAGGCGAAGAGCCTAGCTCTCTTTCGAGCTCCTCCGCCTATTAAATAGAGGCTTCCTCTACCTTAAGAGCTTATATCTCCCGATCCTCCTTTATACGTAGCGACTTACGTAAGCGACGGACCTTTACGTAATACTCGAAAAGCTTCCGCGTAAGGAGGTCCTCCTCCTCTTCGGCCGCTTCGAGATCTTTAGCTATCTTTAGGCGCGCCTTCCGGATTTTTTTATACTCTATACGAGTAACTTGTATATTATAGGACTAGCCGTATAGGGCGCACTCGGAGCAGCGACTAGAACGAAGATCGACTTTATAGGGTTTACCGGCCTATTCGCAATAAAAGTAGCGGATCGGTATTTCGAGGTAGTCGGCGAGGATATTATTTACGATATTTTCCTTACGCTAGCGAGAAGACAAATCCTTAGATAACTTTAGTATAACAAAGAAGTTAGAATTAGAAAGTCCCGGAATAAGGGACTATTCCGCTTAAGGAGGGGGATAGTATTACGGATCTAATTAGTTAGAGTCCTTATATAATCTTAGAGCGACGCTAAGACTAGTAGGCTAAGCTATCGCTCTATCTTACTAGGAGCGATAGGAGCGGTCGAGAGCGATAGCGTCGCTTACGTCGCTTACGACTATAGACAAGATATCTCCTTTGTATTTAGGAACGCCGGAATGCCCTTATAGCTCGAGGCGTTTAACTTATATTACCTAATCACTAATTGGAATTACCTTTATACTAATTATTCTGTCTCTGCCTCCTGCTTGTATTAGCCTCTCTAAAGAAGCCTCGGCTTGTACGTAATAAGAAGTCACTTAACGATCTGTCGCGAGTAACCGTAACACTAGTTTTACTAACTATTAGAAGGTCGTACTTAGCAAGGTAGTGTTTAAGCATATAACAATACTTAGTTAGCCTAAAATATAGGATACTATTAGCCTAGCATTCGCAAGAGAGACCGGATTCACTTACGGAAGCTTAAAGAAGGTGTTTAAGGCAATGCTAAAGGTCTATAACTAATAGCGCGACCCTAAGCAAGGTAGCACCTATATAGACTCTAGTACTAAATTTAACAACGAATACACTAATCGGCTTAGTAAGATAAAGGCGGCGATTGCTAAGAAGCAACAGTTAGCTAAAGACAAAGCGAATGCTGCTAAGAAGAAGGAAGATAAGGCTATTAATACTTAGCGAGTAAGACTAAACCTTACTAAGAGCCGGAAGGGCAAGGGGAAGAAGAAAGCGCCCTTACTAGACCCCGAGTCTAGTAGTAGCAGTAAGTCTAATGCTTATATTAATAAAGAAGAAAATAAGACAGACGAGGAAGCAGAGCGGAATAAGACTAACTATTAGACTAATCTACTAGAAACAGTCTATCTAAAGGCGGACTTTAATAAAGAGGCGGTCTATAATTTATAGACTCTAGCGGCTTCTCGTTCCTTAACACCGCCGGCCTCTTGTTCTTTAGTAACGCTATAGCTAGTCGGTAGCACTAAGGCCTCTAAGAAGCGCAAGACAAAGCGAGAGTTAGCTAAAGAACCTCCGACGATAGAAGCTAGTATAGCGGCATTAGTACGGTCGTTAAATAGCAGCGAAGTAGACGAGAATAGTTAGCGTAAGCTTGTTAGGACTAAAGAGGTTACACGTGATTAGTATATAACCGGGCTCGAGTAAAGCTAGGGTCTCGATGCCTTAGGCAGGACTTGGCGCTTAGCGTTAGGCTAACTAGCCTGCCTTCCTCCCTCTCCTCTTAGATCGCTATCGAATACTATACTAATTCACTACTACCCTATCTACCTACTAATATAACCCTTCTTATATAGTATTCGATCTACCCTTTAAGGGCAGTAGCTAGATAGTCCTTATTTTAAGCTTTTAGCGGTATAGCTACGAAAAACTATCGATTTAACTATATTACGCCCGAAGAACGGGACCTATACGTACTATTCTACTAAAACAACCGTACCAATTATTAAGTAAGGCCTTCTATACGGCCTATTATACTAAGTTAAGTATATTAGGCCGATACTCGCTAATTCCGCTATATCCGCACTATAAGGGGCTATAATATATTATTAGTGCTACCCCTTATTACAATAGCCGGTTCATTACGAAGCAACAACAACCGTACTGCCGCTAGTAGCGCTAGTAATAACAACGCTAGTAGCATAGTACCTGCTAAAGTGCCTACTAAAGTACCTGCTAAAGTACCTGCTAAAGAGCCTACTACTAGGCCTGCCGAAGAACCTGTAGTTCTAGGCGACGATCTAGAATTGCCTGTTAACGACATTCTTAATAACATTGTCAATCGACGATATAGCTAACTAGCCTTTAGGCCCTAGCTAGTAGCGAGACTTTAGGAAGCTACCTAAAACAGGCTCGCTGCTCTACGCTAAGAACAATAGCTAAAGGATAATCTCCTTAAGATTCGTCGCCTTTAGGAGGCCCTAACAACTAACACTAAGCCGATAGCAGGGCCGTCCTTACTATTAGTCCTAGTCTAGAAGAAGGATACTAAACTTAAGGACTGTACTGTGTTTAATAGCTCTAGTCGAAAGCAATACAATAACTATATTCGTAACTGTAAGCTTAACTAGCGCAATACACCGAGAGCGCTACTAGATAACTATTCCTTAGTTGTCTATACTATATAGTACATTAACGGTAACCCTAAGCGTATATAGGATAACTATTTTAATTCCCTTTACGACTAGACCGCTATTTAATAGCAGGATTACAAGACTATTATACTAAACACCCTTAGCAACCCTATATTGCGCTAGTAGCACGCCTAAGACTAATACCTACGTGCTAAGCAAAAGGCCGACTAAACCTCTCGATCCTTCGAGGCCTATCTAAAGACCCTTAAGGACGATTTGCTACCTAAGACCGACTCTATCTAGATATCTAAGATACGACCTAAACTAAGATAGGAACTAGTCCTTAAATTGGACCGCCGCCGTGTATTCGAATAGGCCAATCTTATACGCATTTAATTCATAGTTAAAGTAGAGACTACAGAGCGTATAGTATAGCTATAGCAACGGTTGGAATCTAAGATACGACTATCTACTAACCGTAGCCGCGGTAGAAACTAAGGAGGTACTCCCTAAACTAACACTGCTAACAATAGAAACAGTAACGACTAACGTAGAAGAGGCAGAGGCCGATACCGCGGTAGAAACCCCTAGCGAGGAAGAGGGCAAGGAAGGGGCTTATTTCTATATACCCCTAATCGTTTATCTAATTCTAGCACCAATTCGAGCGGACCTAGCGGTGCCCTAACTAGATACAAGTGCTTCAATTGTGATAGCACTACTCATTTACTAGGCTAATATAATAGGCCTTAAGACTAGGCCCGAGTCGACCGTACTACCGCTAAATACCGAAAGCACCTCTTAGCCGCTAATGCTACCCCTATTAGCCCTTCTAACTATTCGAAAAAAGAATAAGCGCCGCACTAACTGTTAGCCTTATGCGGCGTAAGACTATCGATATCGTACTAGCTATTATACGTACCTATCTCGTATCGGATACGCATAGAACTAACTATAAGACTAAGGTTATACTAGATCTAGGAAATTCAGTTAGTACCCTTATTAGCTATCGCCTAGCTAAGCAATTAGACCTTCGACAACTGCCTAGGACTAACCTGCCAACCCTTACTTAGTTTAATAACGCTCGGCACTTAACCTACGGAGCCTACTATGTCTATATAGCCCTAAGAGACGACCTCGGCAATAAGCGCCTACTAAACTTTACTGCCTACGCAGTAGATATAGATAGCCTCCTATCTGAGATTGTTATTAGCAACCCTGTTCTTAAGTACTATGCTATAGTTATAGACTTAGGCAGTTAATAGTAGCGATTTAAAATCGCTAGGAAAGAGGATATTAAACACATCGATGTTAGCGAGTGCCCTAACGATATTAGGGTTCTATTTATCGGCAACCTAACACCTGCCGTAGCTAACCTAATAGTCGACCTATTAGGCAATAACGATAAGCCTATGCCCCCTAATAGCGTAGACCCTAATTAGCTTGCTCGTATACCGGAGCCTATTCGAGAAACCTATATTACTGTGTTTAAACACCACTTGGCATCGACATTACCTATGTTTAAAGAGACGGATTGTAGGATTAATATTATAGAGGGCAAGGAGGTCCCTTTTAGCCCCCTCTATAACCTTAGTAAACGAGAGCTTGCTATGCTGCGTAAATACCTAGAGGAAAACCTAGCTAATAGTCGCATTCGGTATAGTAACAGCCCTACTAGCGCCCCTATCCTGTTCGTACTAAAGAAGGATAGTAGCCTACGTCTATATATTAATTATCGTAGGCTTAACGCTGTTACTATTAAAGACCGCTGTCTACTTCCTCTTATTAATAAGACCCTCGATCGCCTTTCTAGTGCTTACTACTACACTATATTAGACATTAAGGATGCATACTATCGCATCCGCATCCGTAAGGGTAATAAATAGAAAATAGCCTTCCGTACCCGCTATAGCTATTTCGAGTATCTAGTTATACTATTTAGGCTAGCAAACGCCCCTATAACATTCTAGTCCTATATCAATTAGGCCCTTTCGGGTCTATTAGACTACCTCTGTATAGTTTACTTAGATAACATCCTAGTTTATATATACTCTCCTAACATTGCGGAACACTAGGCTACAGTCCGTAAGGTACTCGATCGCCTAAGGGCCTATAGACTATATTGCAAACCTTCTAAATGTACCTTTGCTACTAAAGAGGTATCATTCCTTAGCTTCCTCGTATTAACCGAGGGTGTTAAGGCTAATCCTAATCGGATTAAAACTATTACTAAATAGCCTGTTCCTACGTCAATTAAGGAGCTATAGTCGTTCCTCGGTTTTGCTAACTTCTATCGCCGATTTATTAAGGGCTATTCGAGGCATATAATGCTACTAACTAAACTTACTAAAACCAAGGCTAATCCGACTAGAGAGTTTAAATAGACTAACAAAGCGCGAGCCGCTTTTAACGGTTTAAAGCAGCGCTTTACTAAAGTCCCCTTATTGCACTATTTCGTACTAAGCAAACAGATCCGCATTAAGACTAACGCTTTACAGTTTGCTATATTAGCTATTATGTTATAATAGGCTAACGACAATTACTAGCACCCGATTGCCTTCTTCTCGAGGAAGATAATTAACGCTAAGCGTCGCTACGAGACCTACGAGTAAGAGCTCTTAGCTATTGTTAAAGCCTTCAAGCACTAGCGCTACTATCTCGATAGTGCCTAGTATACTATTCAGGTCTATACGGACTATAACAACCTCCGTAGAATTACGAAGGTTACTAGGGTTATAGGTCGATAGGCTAGATAGGCCGTCTACCTCGCTAGGTTTGATTTTAATATATTATATCGGCTAGGCGTAAGCAACCCTGCTAATAGCCTATCGAGGCGACCTAATTACGATAGCGGGACTTAGCAATCCATTAATTTATTGTTTCTAACCCTACAGTATAAGATTGCTATAGCCCGTATTGTTAATAAGCAAGCGTAGAATAAGCGGCTTACCGGACTCCGCGACGGCTTAAAGCATATTAATGCTCTTACTATATTGATAGTGCGTATTAAGGCAAGGGCTAAGGACACAGATAGGAGAAGTTATAATAACTCCCTAGTCGATATCGCTATATATAGTAACAGCGATCAAAGCACTAATACAGTTAATCCGGCTGCTAGTGCTATTAGATGCATATAATGCGTACCTCGTTTAATAGCGAGGGTACTATTAAATAACCTTGCAGATAGGGATAGTTAATCGTTTATAGATAAGCTATTACGGGCTTAGTAGAGGGACGCCTTTGCTGCTAAACGTATAAACAAGCTTATAAGTAGGCGAAAGACTCGATCTAGTAAGAGTAACAATTAGTCGATCGATAACAAAGGTTATTTAAAGTTCAAGGGCAGGTACTATGTCCCCGCTAAACATTCGATCCGATAAGAACTTCTTAAGCGATACTATAATAGTAAGCTTGCCGGTTACTATAGTATAGAGAGGTCGTACGAGCTACTATCGCGTATATACTACTAGCTAAATAGTAAGCGGGACATAAAGGACTACGTAAATACGTATACCGTATATTAACGAGTTAAAGCGCCGAAGCACTTGCTATTCGGCGAGTTGTCTTCACTCCCTGTTCTAAAGAAGCTATTTATAGAGCTTATAATAGACTTTATTATAGGACTTCCGCCTACTAAGCGTAGGGGGGAAGTGTATAATGCTATCCTTATTATAGTAGATCGATTTACTAAGGGCGCTCGATATATCCCGGCGCGTAAGGATTGGACTGCTATTAATATAGTAGAGGCGCTATAGACTGATATCTTCTATACCTATTAGGGAACCCCTAAGGGGATAGTCTCCGATAGGGGCTCGACATTCATATCGTACTATTAAAGCGAAATATGCCTACAGCTAAGACTAAAGCATCGGCTATTAATAGCCTTCTATCTATAGACTAACGGTTAAACAGAGAGGCAGAATGCTACCCTATAGTAGTACCTGCGCAGTTACATTAATAAGAACCCCGAGGACTGGGTTAACCTCCTATAACTAGCTGAATTCGTGTATAATAATAGTGTCTACTTATCTACTAAGGTGTCGCCTTATTTTGCTATAATAGGCTAGAACGCTGCCTTACTACAAGATCTATTTACCTCGCTCGAGGCCGAGCGTAAGGAAAGGGAAGCGCGTTAAGTACCCGAAACACTAGCGGCTATTAAGAGGGTTTAAAAGATACGAGAAATTTACGCTAAGATAGCTAACAAACTAGCAAAGGCCTAGGCCTATTAGAAGGCCTACTATAATAAACACTACCTTCTAATAACCTTTAAGCAAGGCGACCTAGTTATGCTTAGTACGAAGAACCTCCGTATCCGCAAACACCCCTCGCCTAATAGCAAAACAAGGCCTAAACTCGCACCGAGGTACATTAGCCCTTTCCGTATCCGAGAACCTAGGGGCACCTAGGCCTATTAGTTATAGCTTCTACCTTATTACACTATCTATAACACCTTCTATATATCCCTCCTTAAGCCGTACTACCTACGCGAAGGGGATAAAGCACCTACTGAATCCGAGGATATACTAGCTAATAGTAAAGAACTGTAGTCTATAGAACGTATTCTAAAGCACCGGACTAGGCAAGGCAAGAAGGAGTACCTGTTAAGATAGCAAGGCTATTTACCTAAATAGGACTTATAGGAAGCTAAAGGTTCCTTTAAGGACATAACTGAGTTGTTAGATAAGTATTAGACTAGTATAAAGAATAAGAAGAAGGCTAAGGGCCTATAATGTCGCCTAGGAACAATGCTATCCCCGGGGTGTTATTAGCTAACTAATTAGAGACAAGCAATTGTTAGTAACAAAGGATAATAAGACTATACTAGGCGCGCTACGACGCGTCAATCAATTAATCGTATGCTCTTTTAAGGGCTCTACCTCTTTACTAATGCGCCCTATAAGGCCCTTCTCTTAGTATTTAGGTCCCCCTCTTGTTCCTTTATTCTATTAAGGCCTAAGGCCTAGGCGGTCGATAGAGGAGGCGCGCGCGCGCGTAGGCGAATAGTGCTAGTAATAATAATAGTAACGACGGCGTTACGCTTGTGCTAAAGGGCGACACGGCCGGCGCGGCTATATTAGTAACGGTATTGCGGAGTGTATTGTTAGTCGAAGAAGGAAATCGAAAGCAAGGTAGAGTTAGCGCTAAGACGACTAGCGCCGCTATTGTCAACATTACTTGCTATTGTTACTACGCCTATAGATATAACCTTACCTATACTACGAGCCTAAGGCACCTTTAATTAAAACTTTGATTAAAACTTTAAGGCTAAGCTAAAGCTTTAAGCCGCTTAAAAGATTAAGTGGACTAATAGACTAACTAACTAAGGGCAAAAACTATAGAGCTAAGCTAGCCGGGGTCGATCTTGCGGACAATAGGTTACTCCTTAATCTATCTAACCCTTTAAGCGAGGCGAACCTCTACTACTGCACTTATAATAGCCTTTACCTATAGAAACTAGAAGAACTAAGTTTTTTAAAAAGATATAATTAGTTAACACTTGAAGGCTACTAAACCTAACTAATTTAGGCTAGCGAAACTACGAACAATAAGAACAATAACCCTCGGAAGCGGACAAACCCTCGGAAGCGGACATTGCTAAGTCTTTTAAGAGTAGACGCAAAGAACTCGGTACGACGTTACTTAGAGCGGAGGCAGGGCTACAATACCTCGTACGTCTACCTATTATAGTAGGGAAGACGCGCTCGTATTATAATTAGTCGATAGTCCTTAATTCTTGTAGTTATATATTACTTTATTATATACAAGGATAGCGTAGTTAGAGTTAGACATTGTATTAGAAGGTGAGGTTTGATATAGTTATATAATCGGTAGTTATACGTTCAATTTAGCGCGGACTAAGCGGCTTATTAGGCCTGCTAAGTTAGCAGCAATAGAGGTTGAGACTAGAACAAGGACCGGCTACAAGGGCGCGGCCTTTAGAAGGGAAGCGTGTATTAGGACTAAAGAGGTTATACGTAATTAGCATATAACCGGGCTCGAGTAAAGCTAGGGTCTCGATGCCTTAGGCAGGACTTGGCGCTTAGCGTTAGGCTAACTGGCCTGCCTTCCTCCCTCTCCTCTTAGATCGCTATCGAATACTACACTAATTTACTACTACCCTATCTACCTGCTAACATAACCCTTCTTACAAAGCTAAAGCGGCTAAAGAGTAATATTAGTACGCTAAAGGCTTAGAATAATACTATTCTATCGCTCTTAAAGAACATAGCTAGCTACTAAGAACAGGGCTCTAAGCAAGCAAATCCGGTATAGGAAGGCCCTCCGGCGATTACCGAGGGTATAGAGGTCGATCTGTCCTATATAGAATTAATTAGGGGTACTTATAGTAAAGCAGAGCTGTAGGAATATATAGTAGCGGGTATAGACCTATTCGATCCGAGCGTAGATTTGTCGCAGTTTAAGGGTTAATAAAATAGCATATTTATCGCTTCCGCTATATAGCTATAAGATAGTTAAATTTAGTCGTATTAAGTCGCGTAAAAAGTATATTATAGCTACGATATAGAAGATAAAGCGCTCCTATAATTATATATAGGTACCGGTACTACGTTATAGTAAAATATAGTAGTAAAGGATATAGCTTAGTATATATATATATCTCGACTAAAATAAAGTTTACCTCTACGGAGGTCCGCGGAGGCGGCCGGACTACCGAGAATGCATTGCCTCGAACCCTCTTATCCGTTATTAAGTACTAATTGCCCGTCTACGTCGTCGCTTCTATACGTATATTCGCTATAGATAGACAGGCTCTTCTAGGACAGGTATATCGCCGTATAGATATAGATATTCCGTAGTAGATAGAGGTCTTATATTAAAGCGCGTAGTGCACTAATTGGCAGCGCAGCTGCCAATCTAGACACCGCGGCCACCGCCCGCGAAAATCCAAGTTGTCCGCCAAGACCGAAATGATTGGCTGAGAAATTTCGCAGAAGTAATATGCAATCAAAGATTGAAGGGAAATTTGACTTACCCCGGATTTCAGCGTAGAACGTCAATCGAAACAAAGATTAAAGGGGAATTTAACTTACCCCGGATTTCTTAGCTTATTAGCTAGGGTATTAGCTTGATAGTAGTAATATTTAATTCAAGATTTAAGTACATTTCCTATTAATTGCGTATAAATAAAAAAAATAGCTAGTGTAGGACTAGTGTAGGACTCGAACCTACGACAAGTATATTTCCTATTAATTACGTATAAATAAAAAAAAATAGCTAGTGTAGGACTCGAACCTACGACCTCTTAACCCCTATCGATCTTATAACTCCTTTAAGATATATACCTTCATATAGCGGGGACTATATTAAGTAGTATAGCCGGGAGAAATAGAATCATTAATAGTTAAGAATCATACTACTAGACCAACTAGCCGATATATATAGAATGGAAACTAATACTCTCTATATACTTATAAAGTAGGAGCTAATAGCTCGATTTCTATGAAAATTTCACGTTTGATAGAACCGACCCGCGCGGTTCTAACGGTGTAATTTTCATTGAAATCGAATCAATATTCATTGAGATATTAACCGCCGAAGTTAGAGCCAACACTAGCCAACACCTACTAACACTAAATTCGAAGGTAGTCGATTTCCATGAAAATTTCACGTTTGATAGAACCGACCCGCGCGGTTCTAACGGTATAATTTTCATTGAAATCGAATCAATATTCATTGAGATATTAACCGCCGAAGTTGGAGCCAACACTAGCTAACACCTGCCAATACCAAATTCGAAGGTGGTCGATTTCTATGAAAATTTCACGTTTGATAGAACCGACCTGCGCGGTTCTAACGGTGTAATTTTCATAGAAATCGAATCAATATTCATTAAGATATTAACCGCCGAAGTTAGAGCCAACACTAGCTAATACCTACTAATACCAAATTCGAAGGTGGTCGATTTCTATAAAAATTTCACGTTTAATAGAACCGACCCGCGCGGTTCTAACGGTGTAATTTTTATTGAAATCGGATTAGTATTTATCGAGATATATATAGGATACTCCGTATTCTATAGCTATCTAGTCTAGAGGCGCCCTAATATACTAGCCTATAGGGTACTAAATATTAGCCTAATCGGAGGGGCTATAGTAAGGCTCTAGGGCGTCTAGTAGGTATATCGACTTTTTTTTATACTAGACGTACAATTTTCGCTAAGTCTACGAGTTGCGCGCGTTTTAAGAGCGCTCGCGAGGCAGGGTCGCCCCCGAAGTAAGGGTTTCCTATATAAAAGTGGCCGGCTAGCGGACCTACTTTGGGAGCGGAACCGCCTTATATAGAAATCGTATCCTAGCACGTTCGGAGGATATGTATATAGGAGTAGTATTTTAGATTCTTTAAAGGAACTATTTTACTGTCTTATATACGTTAAGGAGTATACCTTTAAAAACCCCTTTCGCCGAGGGAAACTAGGTACATTTACTACGGTCCTAGATCGAAATTTACCTAGGATCTATATAATATGGATTCTAATTCGGATACTACTCGGGATCGAGTACAAAAACAATGTTCGAGGTGTAAAACACAACGACCTCTAAGCGATTTTAATCGAGAGGGTAGGCAGTCCTATAAGACCTGTCTTACATGTCGCGAGAAACAGGCACGCAAAAGGCGGCTACAAAGGCGTTCGCGTAGCCCTACTATTAACGTAGAAGCCCCTAATATTTATCGGAGAGGTCGGGACGAAACCTCTATTGAAAGGGAGCAAAGACGGGCTGTCGCGAGAGAGGACCGCGCAAATCGGGCGTTACGATCTACTAGGGCTCCCTTACTTGCCCGCGATATAAATTCATTTACCTGTAGCGGCTGTAATATACCTCGGCCCTATAGAGAATGTCGGGTAGTTAATTCTACCCTCTGCTCGTATTGTTCGAATCCCGGTATTTCGGATATTACTACTGAGCTAAAGTAGTGCGAAACGGGTAGCCACTTTACTACCCGATCGGAATTTCAGGCCGGTAGTCTCGAATATAGTTACTGCCGGCAACACGGTATCTTTCCCTCTACGATTCCTAGCTCTAGTAGGGCTTCCGAGTCGTCGAGGTCTCGAATGAATAGGCGTTCTCTTAATCGAATTCGCGAGGCAGCCCAGGCTACTCGCGAACTAGATAAGGGTAATCTTAGCCTTAAAAACGCCGAAACACTAGAACAACGTCGTACTCGACCGGCTCTATCTAATACCGACTTCGACCGGTGTATACGATTTAGCCGACAGGGAGATACTATATCTTGGATACGGTGTCAAATATGCCCCCGCCGCTGGTTAGATCTTAAGCTAGATCCTACTACCGGCGCTTGTAGCTCTTGTTTAAAGGCTATTAAGTCGAACCCCCCTCGAATTCCCCTATTCTCTAGGGCAAATAATATGGACCCGGGCGAGCTACCGGTAGATTTGCCTAAGCTTAGCGATATAGAACAGCTCCTAATCGCTAGGGTCCATACTGCCGTTAACGTACTTACGGTCCGGGGCCAGCAGTATAAGTACCGCGGACATGTCGCTCATTTCCTTCGCGATATAGTCTCTATTTATAACAAACTGCCGCGACTACCTAATGAGGTAGATATACTATTACTTAGGCCTCGGAACCTAAATACTAATGAGATTGCGTCCTTTAATCGCGAATTCCGCGTTCGTAGGCAGGCTATTAAGTTGTGGTTAGAGTATTTAAAGGATAATCATCCCGGATATTCTGATATCGAAATAGACCCTACGCTATTGTCTCAGCTTCCGCAAGATAATAGCGTATTAGGTCAAATTCAAACCGAGTTAGTAGAGTCCGATGAAACTACTACTAGCGATCGGCTACAATATTTAGATACTACCGGCGAGGACGAGGAATTTCCTATTGAAACCGCCGCTGTCCCGCAATTAGGGCAAACCCGGGATCCTAATCAAACCCTACTAGATGACCTACGGTCTGTAGAGAGTATAGCAGGGGGGGATAATCCCGAGGTTAGCCGGGTAGGCCCCTAGAATCCGACCGAAGTTAGCCGGGGACCCCCCGGGACGAGTCTACATCGATTAGCCCAGCCTCGCAGTCTACCCCACTTAACGTGGCCCCATTTACAGGCGCGACCTATCGACGAGTGGGATACTAATAGTAGCCTTCTATCACTTGCCTTTCCGTACCTATATCCTACAGGGCAGGGCGATTTTTATAGCCCTCGCGAAAGGACAGTTGGTTTTAAGGACTATATTCAAGCCCTACTATACTATTACGACGGTCGATTTGGTTCCCATACTAGCTGGCGGTATACGGTATTTAATATCTATTACCGAAGCTTAACTCGTAGCTAGTCTACGTACCTTGCCCGTAGTCTCGAAGTTGCTAATAGCCTTACAAAGGAGCAACTACGGGAGGCCTTACTAAACCCGGAGTCCCCGGATTCTAAGTCTATTTTAGACACAATTACAAGGCACGGGCGGTCCCTAATTGGTACGAGGCCGTATATGGGCGCCCGCCGAATGGAACTAGAAGCGATGGTTCGGTCTCTAGGATGTCCGGCGCTTTTTGGAACCTGTAGTCCCGCCGATCTACAGTGGGACCATTTACTTCGGTTAAGTCCGTTCTATAACGAATGGAAAACAGGTAGTTCGGCCGATTCTATCCGTCTAGCACGGGAGTTTCTTAAGGACTATCCGCATATCGTAGTAGATCTATTTAAGCGTCGGTTAAAGCTCTTGTTTAAGACTGTCCTAGAGCCTAAATTTAGGGTATCTGACTCATGGATTCGGTTTGAGTTTCAAGGGAGAGGTAGTATTCACGCGCACTTTTTTCTTTGGATAGACGAGCTACTATCGATTAGTGTTACTACTAACGAGGGGCGTTCGGCACTTGCTACACGTTGGGATAGACATATCGTTGCCTTAAATCCGGATACTAGTCGGCAGGGTGCCCCTATTGGCCGTAGTGCTATAAATTCGGATACCTCGGAAATAGAAAACAATCTCGAGTTTCTCTCGGATCTTGTAAACCGACTTTAGCGGCACTCGTGTAACGATTATTGCCTACGCCGTAAGAAGGGACAAGATGCGGCCGATACTACGAAATATTGCCGGTTTCACTTTCCGCGTACTATCCTAGAGAGGGCCGAGGTTTCTAATCGCTATAACGACAAGTTTGTTACATATATTGCCGAGTGTAACGATCAGAACCTTAATCACTTTAATCCCCTTTTAACGATGGCCTAGAGAGCGAATACCGATCTTACTCCGTGTACCGATATTAAGGCAGTACTACAATATATTGTTAAGTACTGTTCGAAAGCCGAGGTTGCTACAAAGCCCTATTCAGAACTTATACGGGATATCCTGCCCCGTATATCTGATAGGAGGCCCTTAGTCTCGCTTGCCGCTAAGCTACTTAATAAGCTAGTTTCTGAAAGAGATTGGTCCGTACAAGAGGTTTCGTTTATTCTACTAGGTTATAATTTAGTAGATTGTACGCGGCAGTTCGTTAACCTCGACTGTAGACCGCAGGCAGAGCAACAGGTACCATTTGGGCTAAACGACCTCGGCGAGGGGCACCCCCAGCAGACTGCGCGTAGGACGATCTATATAAAGTATAGCGATCGACAGGAAGTATACGCTACTGTTTCGCTCTTCGAGTTCGCGACTAGATTTAATCTAGGCCGGAATCCGCCTACGAGGTTAGCGGATAGAAATCCCGACCGGATTCTTCGCTATATCCCGCTATATCCTAGCGATACTAGCGATCCGAAGTACGCGCAGTACTGTCGGTTTAAGGTTGTACTACACGTCCCTTAGATAGTATATCTAGTACTACCCTTCCGATTCCCAAACTCGCCTATTTCTTATACTACGTGGCCGGCTGCCTACCGGGAATTAGAGCGCCGGGAGTCGTAGTATCCTACACTTAGGAGGGACTATTACGGCCGTCTAGCCGAGGAGAACGAGGATTTTGAGGACGAGTTCGAGGAGGAATATCCTATTACCGAGGATGAGGAGGCTATATTTAACGAACTCGGGAACGAGCATCCTAGCGATAATAATCGGATTCGCGAGGAGCTCGAGTTAGGACAGCGGGGTATTGATATTTCTGCTGACTGGAGTCCCTACTGTAGCCGTTTTAAGGATACTATACCCGAGGTTTACGAACCGCTAGCTCGGAATAACTATTAGCGGCGGTTAAAGGAAAGTTCGACCTCGAATTTAGATGTCGAATCTTAGGCATCCAACGCCTATCTATCACTAAATCCGGGGCAAGCGGCAGTATATAGTGTCTTTGTTAAGAACTACGAACAGTTTGTCCGAGAGTTTCCATTCGGTACCCGCTTAGGGGCGCCCGCCAACTCCGAAGGCGCCCCGTAGCTATTAATTAATCTCGACGGCGAGGCGGGTACCGGAAAGTCCTATGTAATCGAGCTACTCTCGGCTCGGTTATAGGCTCTTGCGCGGCGTACTGAAGGTAGTACTCGAAGTCCTATTGTTAGACTTGCCCCTACTAGGGCAGCGGCGTTTAATATCGATGGCTATACTATTTATTCCTTCTTTAATCTACCTATTCAAGTCGATCCTATCTTAGACGAACTTGGAGACGAGGCTAGAAAGGTCTGCCGCCGACGGTTAGAAGGAGTGCGTTTTATAGTAATTGACGAGAAATCTATACTTAGTATTCGTCTACTAGGTTGGATTAATTAGCGCCTATTCGAGATCTTTCCTAAAACTAAGGCCTCTACCGACTTTTTTGCCGGGTTTAGTATTCTTCTAGCCGGGGACTTCTGTCAGCTTCCGCCCGTCGCGGCTACCGCTCTCTTTACTACTAAGCGTTTATATAACGCTATAGATATCTCCGGTCGTAATTGCTACCGAGCCTTTAAGTATACGCTACGTTTGTCACAGGTTGTCCGGCAATCCGGGCAGGATAAGACTGCCCTACAATTTAAGGATGCCCTACAAGCCGTCCGGGTTAATAAGGTAGAAGATAGGCACTATAATCTTCTTAGACAGCGTACGTTTACGCCCTTCGGGGAGGCAATACAGAGAGACTTTAAGTCTGCTATCCGGCTTTACTCCTATCGTACTACGGTAGAGCAGTTTAATCGTACGCAACTCTTAGCTAGCGAATATCCGATACTTCGTATTAGCGCTAAGCACGACTCTATTTCGAGTAGTCGGCTTAACGAGAAAGAGTTTCAAGGACTCTATTCCGAGCTATACTTAGTTATTGGATGTCCGGTACTTCTATATCAGAATATCTGGACGGAGATGGGTTTAGTTAATAGTAGCCGCGGCTAACTATATAGTATTCTCTAGGACGAGGACGTAGAGAGTCCCCGGGATACTATGCCTCGCTGTCTACTCGTTTATTTTCCCGAGTTTCGTAGGGTTGGACTAAACGAGCAGATCGACGCTCGGGGGGGGGCCCGGAAGGGTGCGGTTGTGCCTATCTTTCCCGTACGGAGGGCACGCGGTACTTACGGTACTACGGAGACACAATAGCGCGAGCAATTCCCTATAGTAACCTGCTATGCGATTACGATTTATAAGTCGCAAGGTATAACTTTAGATCGGGTTGTCGTAAACCTTAGGGAGAAGCAAGTATCTCCCAGGGCATTCTACGTAGCCTTATCGAGGGTTAGGGCCTATAAGGACCTCGCTATCGAACAAGACTTTGTAAAGTCGGATATTACTTTTAGTATCTCCGATATTACGAAAGATAGGGATCTAGATTGGCTAGAACGGACGAAGCAACTCCTATCTGTCGAAATTACTAGCCCTACTACTACGCTACGTAGTATACGTACACAAAGTCTAGCCTTTAGTTCGCTAAGGTCTATTCCTTTAGTCTCGACTAGGAAAACACCTTCTACCCTCCGTAAGAGTATCGATCCTTCGCCGGTTCGGATTCCACCTATCCTCCGGCCGTCTTTAAGGGATACTAGGCAGAGGAGTCCGTTACGGCATAGAACTACGTAGGAGGAATTATAGGGTGGCTCGGTATCGCCGGATTTATCACCTAGCCCGGCGGATCCTAGCCCTACGTTACTACCGAGGCGAAGAGCGCCTACTATACCCCGTCCGGAGGGGCCCCCGGAGGAGTACCTAATAGCTGGTAGGATAGGAGGTAGTAGTCCTATACCGGAGTTAGGTTTCGAGGAGGAGGAGTACTTTGTATATTAATCTACTATATATGGTTTTGTACTTAGGCGGCGCTATATCGGAGTTAGGTTTCGAGGAGGAGGAGTACTTTGTATATTAATCTACTATATATGGTTTTGTGCTTAGGCGGCGCTATATCGGAGTTAGGTTTCAACTTTCGAGGAGGAGTACTTTGTATATTAATCTACTATATATAGTTTTGTACTTGGACGGCGTTTATAATAGGCTGTAACTACTAAGAGGAAATTCTATTATCGAGTTCCTATCTAAGTAACTTAACAAGTTGCTAGACTATTGTACTAACTCGCGCGGCTCTAATTCTATAATTTAAGTAAACGTATATATTTCTTTGATTTTCGAATATATCTAGGGTTTATAACGGACTAAGTTGTCCGGTAATAACGGTATAGTTTCTACTAATATTGTCCTAATCTATCCTAATACTCTTATAATATATTATATACTAGCATTATAAATATATCCCCTTAACTAGTATATTTAATTTCTATATATACGTTTATATTTCCCCTTGCTATATATACTATCTTATATATTATATATATATATATAGACTTATAGTATAATTTTTATTAGAATCGTATTAATACTAACACATATACTAACCGAATACTAGACTCTAAATCCGATAGTCGTCGATTGTAGTTAAAATTTAGGCTTTAACGATTGTAATAATAAAATATTGTTCGTAGTTAATCTCCTCTACCTTAGTCTTTTTTTTTTAAAAAAAAAAAAAGCCAACCAAACACCCTCCGGAAGTACCCATTCCCGACCCGTATAGCTTCAACGTGTGCTATATTATAGCGTAGAATCAGCTACACGGTCGGGGGATTACAGTCCTACTCGGGAATACAGAATAGTAAACACTGTGAGTAGCCGGCCAGCCCCTGCTCCCCCGGAGGGGCCCTCAATAAAGCGTAGTCTAACGATTGGGCCTCGGGGCGCCCGCATCTACTACCCTCGTCAGTAGTGTATCTGATTGGCTGAACGTCCTCGGGTTTTGCGTATATATATCTGCCCATCTATGCCAAGAAATCCGGGGAAGCTGATATAGCTCAGCTGGTGGACGCTCGCTTTTTTAAGCAACGCCAAGCCGAAAATTTTCGAACGTGGGTGACCTCTGCGCTGCCACTCTTGGAACGCGCCCGCGGTCCACAACACTTCCTAGTTGCTACCTCGCAGGCAGGTATAAAGGTTTGTAAGCAAAGTGGCCGTTAGATAATAAGACGAGATAGGCTAGTTGCTAATATATTGTTGCTTAGTAAGGCCTAGATATCCCTATAGTTATAGGGTCTTTCTAAAGGCGTGTTCTATCTCTATTCTTGCCCTTAATATACGAGTATTAAATGCCTGTTTTAATAGCGGTAGAGGCTTGCTAGGCTATAGACAGATAACACTATAAGTATAATAGTATACTAGATCGCCGTATAGATAGAGCATTCTCCGTTTATCTATAAGACGCCGTATTCGGTTAGGAATAGGGGAATCTTACTAGATAGACTAGTTATTTGTTCTGCCCTCGTATAGGCCGAGGAGAGACGATAGTATACCGTTAGGTATAATAATACCTTAGAACCTGTAGCTATGCTTCTTCTTATACCCCGTATAGCAAATCCGTTAATCGTAGGTAGATCGAAGAGGCCTTATAGTACCGCGGAAAGTGCTATTAATAAAACCCTAAAAGTTGCCTAGATAACTAGCTCTTTTAATACTACGTACGAAGCCTCTTATAATATAATATCGTCTTAATCGTAGGTGCTAATAAACAAGGCTTCTAAACTGCTCCTAGATATAGAGTATTATATCCGAGAAGATTATCGATAGAAAGCACTTCGGTCGTCTAAAATAGTTAGTTAGGTCCTTCTAGCGATACGGATACGATAGCCGCCGATATATAATACAGAATACTAACTCCGGCTCGTAGATGTAACAATTAGACTATTATATAGTATCGATTCGTAATATAATAGCTAGGAAGCGAATCTCTACCTTAATAAACCTATTACCGCGGTAATTAGCTAAGCGTAGCGGTAGTAAGGTCCTTCTAACCTTCTAATATATACTAGCTATTAATAATAACCTCTATATTAATAATAATAACCTCTACCGGCGACGTACCTATATTTATCTTCTACCTTTATATCGATATAGTTATCTAGACTCTATACCTTCCTTATATACGGAATCGTCGGCCGCGAGCGGAAACTACGGTCTCTACGCCTCGTATATACTAAAGCGATTAATATAGCGACGATTGCTAGTAGGCGCGACCTTACCGCCTTTACTTTAGCTATTTTGCCTATACTATACGCGCTACGCGCTCGAAAATACGATATCTATACGAAGCGGAAGAGACGGAATACTAGGCCTATTCGAGGCTCTTAGCGGAGCTAGAGCGGCGCCTGGAGCGGCACCTAGAGCGGCATCAAAAGGCGTGGCGAAATCCGTCTAATATTAGAGTTGGCAGGGAAAGTGGAGTTGTCGAAGGACGGGAACTGAAGGGTCAATGCTTTTGTGGGGCTGTTGGAGTGAACAGGGGTGGCACGCTGAGGATCGGCAACCCAGAGCGAGCACGAGGTATTGTCACAGTGTCACTACTGTACTGCTTCGTAACATCATTTTGTTTCGTTTTTTTTTTCGGAAAGGTTCAGCTAAAGAATCGACCATCAACCATCCCACTGACAGAGCCATCTCGTGGCGGTAGAGCACAAATCTTGGAGAGCGTTGGGACAGACCGCAAACATGCGAGTCTCCAAGACTCATATCGCCGGCGTTGGCGTGTCAGAGATCATTGAGAGAACGACAGACGAAGCAATCGGAAAATGTGCGATTTCGGCTGGAACCAAGGCACTTCTGGATGCCGGCATAACATACAGCGATGTGGACCAAAGCATCGCGTGCTTTCTCGACGACGTGAGGATAGAAAGAAGAACCTTCGACACTTTCGGCTTGCAAGGCGCGCCGGTATTTGAGGTTGCCAATCACACCGGTCTCTTCTCCTCGACGCAAGCGGTCGCCTCTAGACAATCGAATTGCACATTGACGATCGGATTCGACAGAGAAGTTGCACAAGACAGCCACAACCAAGTACGCATCCCACCTGTGCTGAAAGGAGAGGGTCGGCTCACATCAGACAGGTTCAAGTCGTGGCCATTGTGCTCGTATCCGATCTGTTCTTGACTTCTCACGCATATTTGAAAGACTCTGCAATCTGCATTTGCGGCTCAGCACTCACAAGCACAATTTTCCAACGATCACTTCACCTCTCGCAGGGTGGCGAGAACCAGTCTCGCACAGTGAAGACAGCAGTCGCCCGTGCATTACGCCAGGCAAATCTCCAGCAAAGAGACATCCGGATCCTTGAAATCAGCTTCAGCTCAAATTGGGACCCCCGGAAAGCACTCCTAGATTTTGATGTTGCACCACAACTGTCTTCGAAACCCGACGACCGCTTTACTGGAGCGACCGGTCTGGCAAGTCTTTGCAGTTTAAGTACGTTTGTGAAAATTTCCGCGCATCATCAGTCTTTACTAACTACTGTCTTCAGTCTGGCGACTACGAGGGTGGGCAGGCGGCCCACCTTCGCGGGCACAAAATTGCTTGCAACTAATCCTGGGCTCGCAGGGCACAGCAAGCGTACTCATCCTCCGGCGCTCCGATGGAAAATCTGCTTTGGCTTGGGATGAGGTCAAGAATGTTAGAGACGGCCGTGAACGACTTGGCTACAATCCAGCTGCTGGCGAGATACGAGATATCTCTGTCGAAGACCTCGAAGCGGTGCGAGCAAAAGTGGAATTCACGCTGGCTGATGACTCTGTGAAGCGTCTACAGCTACCCGTGAAAGGTGGAGATCGAGCCGCGCTTGCCAGACTGTAGGGCTGTGAGTGAATGAATCCAAATGCCAAAGATTGATCTGGTCAACACCTCCAAGCGTCAGAATGGCCATCTTTACCGCAGCTCAATGCTGTATTTCCCTTGGAAATTCCAGCGAATTCGTGGTAAGAATTTTCTTGTTGCATCGTAGTCTACCGCAAGCGAGGACTGGGCAATTCAGACACAGCAGCCGGGCTGGCAGAGGCAGAGCTACACATGATTTGGTCGACCTCGTGCGCTCCCGCGAAATTTCTACCGGATCCTGCACCATGGTCGTTGTGGCGGCTTCCAGATTGGGAATCAACTACCTAGGTACCACATACGTATACAAACAGTGACCAAGGTGGTGCTCGGTACCAACCATGATGATGCAACCCACAAAACATGTGGTCATAAGCAATGCCAAATGACCATTATGGTCTCGAATCCTCATATCGAGTCCCGAGCGGACAAAAGTACGAATGTCCCTACTGCAACGACCCAGATCAAGAGATGCCAGCAAAAAGATAGATGTGGACTAATCTGCAGTGATGACATCCAGCAAAAGAAAGCATGAATCCTTCCCAAGTCGTCGTAGATCTCGGCGGAATGGGATGAGGCGCAAAGATACCAAGTTGCTCTCATGCCTAACATTTTCCGTAACTACCTGTACCCTCGCTGTTTGCACAATACCCCAAATTCCAGACGAGTTTGCTCTTGCAATTGCACAATTCCGGTCTTCCCTCGCTGCCAAACGAAAGCGCTGCAAGGTGTTACCCGAAGATCTATATGGCTTGATTGAGCAGTACGGAGCGACGGAGCGAGCAGGCGGAACGAGTGCAGATCCAGCCGTCGTCCAAATCGCAGGGCCTCGATCTGGGTATTCTATATGGGGTGCATGCGCTTGTGCGTCCCCCGCTCCGAGGATCTGTGGGGCGGGAATGGAGCTGTATAGAGCTTCACTACTGCGGCTTGCATATATGGTATTTGAGGCGTCATGGGGTTGTACACGCTCCAAGACACAGTAGCTTTGCTGCTTGTACCAAGAGCACATATCTAAAGAATCAAGAATTTGAAGACTTGACAGTGAATATGGCGGAGAATACTTGGGACTATATCATCTGCGGGTAAGGATGAATGTTGATGTAGAGATGAATTGGCCAGATACTGATTCCGATTCCTTTCTACAGTGGGGGAACATGTGGTCCAGTCGTCGCCGGTCGATTGTCAGAGGACCCAAGCCTCAAGATCCTCATCCTTGAGGCGGGCTCGCACAGCAAGGACATGGACAATGTTCACATGTCTGGAGCGTGAGTATCTAGATCAAATCAGATCTCCAGTATCGATCACTCGTTCTGACTGTAATCCAGATGGACGAAAAATCACTATGGACCAACAGACTGGAATATCGTATCTCCGCCACAAGTGGGCTTGAATGGCAAAGAATGCAGACTTCCTCGCGGCAGATTTCTTGGTGGCAGTAGTGGATCCAATGGAACGATTTGCATACGTGGAGTCAAACAGGATTATGATGATTGGGGATTCCCAGAATGGAATGGAGATGAGATGTTCCGAGCGATGAGAAAGGTGAGCGTAGACCTCGTCAGTCCCAAATCGTATAGCTGACAACTGCGTGCAGGCAGAGACATTCCATCCCAAGGAGTGGTTCCCACACGATCCAAGCGCTCACGGCACCGATGGTCCTCTCCACATCGAGCCTGCTCTGCCTCCTATTCCGATTGCTCAGCGTATGTTTGAGTCGTTCCAGTCGAAAGGCCTTCCATACAAGCCAGATATGTTCAGCACAGGAGAATCACCCAAAGGATGTGGCCATGCGATGCGAACGACATGGCAAGGTTATCGAACAACGGCAGCTGACTATGTCATCAAGGACAAGGAGCGGGAAAATGTCACAATCAAGTGCGACGTGACCGTCGACAAGGTTATCCTTGAGCAAGGTGCGGATGGTCTCGAAGCGAAGGGTGCCGAGTACGTCGATGCGGAGGGCAACAGATATAAGGCCTTCGCCTCACGAGAAGTTATCTTGGCTGGTGGAACATACAACACACCAACGATGCTGATGCGTTCCGGCATTGGACCGAAGAAGGATCTCGAGGCGCTTAATATCCCAGTACAGCTCGACCTTCCCGGTGTCGGCGAGAACCTGCAGGACCATCAGCTCATCTTCATGTACTATGAGCTCAGCGAGCCCGAGCTCACAGACGATGCTCGCGTGAACCACGACCCCGAAGCATATGCGAATGGCCACAAGGAGTGGCTCGAGAAGAAGACGGGCTGGTTGGCCAACTTCCCATTTGGTGCGTTCGGCTTCAACCGCCTCACCGATCGCCTCGAGAGGGATAGCGCAGAATGGAGAGCACTTCCAAGAGCGCCAGGTCGCGACCCCATGGGCCTCACTGAAGATCAGCCGAACTGCGAATTCTTCAACACCATCTGCTATGGCGGACCACCCGAATACACGGACTTCCCGAAGGAGGGACAATGGGCATTCTCGATGTGCTGCTTCCTTTGCGGTCAACAATCTCGTGGCCACGTCAAGATCAAGTCTCTTGATCCTTTCGCGCCCCCATATGTCGACCCATGCTATCTCACCGACAAGCGCGATCTGATGATGATGTCCGAAGGTGTTCGTTTCGCCAACGAGGTTGTCATGGAAGGCGCGGGTACCAAGAACGTCGTCAAGGGAGGCTGGCCTGCGGGTGCGAATCACCACTTGAACAAGACCAATGAGGATTGGCAAGCGTTTGTGCAGAAGTACGCTTCGACATCCTACCACCCTGGCGGCACATGCAAGCTTGGCAAGAAGGATGATCCGATGGCTGTTGTTGACCAGTACCTTCGCGTATACGGTGTCAAGAACCTTCGCGTGGCCGACTGCAGCATCATGCCTAACCTCAACAGTGGTCACACTCAGATGCCGGCGTTTGGCATTGCTGAGAAGGCTGCAGAGTACATCCAGGCGACGTACAAGGGCGAGCTCCAGTAGACGACTTCCTTTGTTGGGTCGAGGTCAGTCTCCCCGTGTCTTTGTATATACAGTAGCGATTTCCAGTAGCTCGATCGAAGCCTCCTTGGCGTGTTGCAGGCTCTCTCACGATTTGGTTCACTCGCTTCGTAGCGTTCGGCGCTGACGATGTCGTCCGTGTTGTCGCTTGCCAGAGGTATAGGGAGAGCTCACGGCACACAGCTAATGTCTCCATATAGAGTCAAGACATCGATGGGGCTCTGTGCAGTAGGAAATGGATCGCTAGGTCGAGCATGTGGCGACCGACGGAGTGATGACAAGGACGGCTTCTTGGCACTCCGCTCAGATCCGCGTTCCCACTTCCAACGTTCCAACACACTCTCCTGATCTTACATGAACATCGAGCGGGCCCTGTCCTGCCCCTTCAAGATGGACTTCCGCATCGAGCAAAACGGGAGATCGTTAATAATAACCGAACGACCGCGACGCCTCTTGCTTGCATTTAGCGACCTGGGACGTCCGGATCAGACTGCACTGCGATACGCGCTTTCTGCTATTCCAACGCATATGATGTCTCAAGAGCTATTTAGCCAGACCGGTTATCGATATGAGGGGGACAGTACTACGTGGATAAGCGCTTCACTGCAACGCCGCGGATCGCGAAGAAGTATTCTGGGACAAAGCATGGGAATCGCACCAACATACAGCGGAAAAGCCGGCTGTCAGCAATGTTGGTCTCCAGAAATAATGCACCCCATCAGGACGCCAAAGAAGAGCTTGTTTTTTCAAGAACGACGAGAACTACGTGCGAGAAGCTGTCACCGGTGGTCCAAGGATAACGCGAGAAGTCTTGTTCACTCACAGGCTCTTACTCTCGCAACGGAAGTTTCAATCGGTGTTGAGCGTTGTCATCATGATCACAGATGCCTCCTATCTTCGAGTACCTTGGATGATACGAATTGCTCCCATTGTTGAAATGTTCGTAACTGACTTAGTACCTAGAACGACTGAACGATACAGACTACCCCTCCCCTTCATCGAACACGTGCACTATCTCCATCGACCTCAACATCCAGTAGGCGGCGGTGCGAACGGCGGCTCAACATCACCCTCATTCCAACAGCCACCCCAGAACTTCCCCTTGCAGCCCGCTACCTGATGGTACTCGCAGATCTTCTTCTTGCCCGTCACGCCATTGCAATCCGGGATATCAAATGTATGCCGTGCATCCTTGCAGACGTCCCATGATCCACCATACATCCTATTCAATCGTCAGCAACCTCACTGCAACGGTCGGATGATGTCCATTCACACTCACTGCTTGCAGGCATTGACCAAGTCAACACGGAACGTGCATGAGTTATCGTCACGCATCTCCAATGGACTTGCCAATGCTAGCGTGGACAGACTTCCTGCCAGGAGGATGACTTGCTTGAGACCGAGCATGATGATATAATGTCGTAGAATCGTACGATACAGTTGAGAGATTGAAGGACTGTTGCGCAAGAAATCTGAAGGAATGCCTATAAGCTTATATATGATTTCTAGTAGAAGAGTGGGGATTGTCTTGGACATAACATCCGACTATCCGACATTGCGCACTCCGCACCAAGCCGATAATAGACCAGGCTTCCCCTGAAAAGCTATTATTATTACACGGAGCGATGCAAGGCACATGGTCGATTGAATGCACTATTAAAAAAAAAATTCCCGATTCGGCAGTCTGCGGACGAATTTTTAGGTCGTGTAAGTCTGTAAGACTTGTTGGCTCGGTTTCATGACTGAACCAGGGGTATAAGCGCTACTTCATAGTGTGGTAGTGTGCCTGCTAATGTTAGATTCTGCTTCCAGAACCGACGAGAGAGGTTTACGCACTACCGATCGTCGCTACGATAATGAATCGCCTGCTCGGCTATTTGTGAAGCCTTGCAGCTCGAGCTTCGTCGTTCCAGAAATCACACTGAGCCCTACGATATGAGTCGCGTTCGACGACAGTAAAGTTCCCTGGATTGACTAGAAGCTGTTCAGCATCTGCACCTTTTGACCCATCATACTGTGGCCACTCTGGCGTTCCATCAAGTCGTGCCGTGTTCGGATCTCCAGTCGTGACGAAGCTGGCCAAATAAGCATGGTAAATCGAACCAGTAATCTCGTACGGCACGCGCTTCGAGGCCCACGTGTAACGAGTATCTGAAGTATGCGGAATGCCGCGCCATGAAGTGTACTCCAGAGGAAGATCGGGAGTATTGAAGCGCAGACGCCAGATTGGCACGTTTGCTTTCGAGACTCGGAATGCAGTTTCTCGGCTTGGACAGATATACGCATAGTCGGACCAGGCTTCCGAAAGGCGGTTGTATTGAGTGCTGTTTGGCGAGCTACTGTAGGGTGAATCTGGATGAGCCACGGGATCTGGGTAGAGCTCGTTCAATACGGCGATATCGGTTACATTCAGATCTGGGCTAGTGTTAAGCATGAAGTTCAAAAAGTCATCGTTCGACTGTAAAGTGCCCGGAGTATAGAATTTTCCTTCATTGGTGACATGGGAAGTGATGGCAGGCAGATGGAAGAAGGTTCCCTCAATACCGGAGACCGAACCTGGACGCTCGAGCAGCGGGCCTCCAAGTGTTGGCTGGAATGGCCATGCAATGGATGGTGCCCCGTCTGCATACATCTGAGCACTGATGGATTGAATCGCATCAATCGGCGCTTTTCGCAGACATTGTAAAGCTGCGGCATTCGTGGCATTGGTTGGGCAGTGCAACGCACCCATAAACCTCTTGAAGTCCGACTGATACTGGGGATAGCTGGAGTCCGGGAAAGCACGAGCCGTGACAGATCCCGATTGATGTATTACCCGAGCGAAAAGAGGCTTCCCAGGATCGTTGCCATAGTTGTGGAAGTAGTGGATCCCTGTTGAATGCGCTCCAGCTGAGCGGCCGCCCAGGGTAATCTGTTCTGGATCTCCACCGAAAGAGGCGAGATGGTCTTGAAGAAATTCAAGGAAGAAACGCTGATCGAGCAAGCCAAGGTTCAGTAAGCCTTCCTGCTCGAATAATGCCGAAGGCAAGAACCCGAGGGAGTTGAGGCGATACTGGAAGCTGACAACCGCAATTGGCTCTTTCGAGTTTGCAGCGAAGGCTGCCCCGTCGATACTGCGTGAAGACCCAGAAACGAAACCTCCTCCATGGATCCAGACCAAGGTGGGTAGCTTTTGATTTAACGGAACGCCTGCTGTGCGGTAGACGTTGAAACTTAGACATGCTTCACCTTGCTCATAAGGAAGTTCGTCTGGGTCCTGGACGCACGCCTTGCCATATGCTGTCGCCGGACGAACTCCTTCGAAAGTTAATGGTCGACTCTCGACCGGGCGAAATCTGCGTTCGCCAACGGGCTGCGCGGCATAATCGATGCCAAGCCATGCATCTACTGCTGCTGGCAGGGTGTCATTGGTGAGGGAGCTGTTAATCGAGAGGCCCTGGAAACATCCATATCCAGTGAGGTTCACGATCGGTGTCGCAGTTGACGCGAGAATCTGCTGACCTAGCGCCAACCAAGCCGCTGTTCTCTTCATAGTCGTAAGTGAATTGGTCGAAGCGGGAGACACATCGGAAAGTCCACAGAGAAGGAAATGTTAGCCTTACTTATGACTTCCATCAGCCGCTATCGGAGTGTCGGATCTCGTTCGCTATCGATATCATGGGGGCAGCCTGCTAATGTGAACGCATGCTGCACTAATACATGTCAAGACTGGTGAAGGGCCACCATTTGTGAGAGAGCGCTTGTCGCTGGCCGCTTGCTGGGATGTGAATGACAGGCGGGACGTCGGCCGTTCCTGATAGAAGTTTTTCCTACGAGCCGCACAGCCGCACATGCCGTACAATCTTAGCAATACCGTCGCACTACTTTACATAATTATTGTGCAGCTAATACTTGACTAATACAGATGAAATTAAGCATTCTAACTTAGTTTAATATATAGATTCGGAATGAAATTATCTTAGTTACAATAGCGTATAGGTTTACGTACTATTCTACTAGTCTTTATAAAGCTATAATAGGGGTTAGGGAGGTAGGTAGATAGTATAGTAAAAAGCGTATAGTATTCGATAAGGTCTATAAAGGAGAGAGAGGAAGGTTAGGAAGTTAGGCTAATACTAAGCGCTAAGCCCTACCTACTAGTAAGGTACTAAGACCCTAGCTTTACTTAGCTAGTTATATGCCTTTTATATACCCTCTAATAAAAGCTTAGTATACTTAGCCTAATAACTAGCCGCTCTACTAGATCTATAAATATAGGTTACTAGATAGGTTATAGCTATAACGCTTTACGAGTACGTTTAGAAAGGCTAATAGAGGCTATTAGATTAGCTTCTAGTATTACTACTACTACTCGAGAGTCCTAAGTATACTATTTCTTTAATAGCTTTAGTAGTAGCCTCTACCTTCTTTTTCTTTAGTATCTAGTAGATAGTATTAAGTATTTACTTACTATATAGTATAGAAGGTCTTAACTAATAGCAGATATAGGTTTAAGGCACTTTAGCCTCTTAATCTATATAAAAGTATAAGGTTCTTATCTATAGGATAGATATATATCTTTATAAAGCCACTAATAACGTACTTAGTTATAAGGGACTTTATCTAGGTTACTAGGTAAGCTAGAAGAGCCGGAAGAAGTTACGCTTTATAATAGTACTAAGATCTATAGACTCTCTAATTACTAATAGTATAAGTAAGGATATATTAAGCGGCTATATTCTATATATTATATAAGGAGGGAATACTACTAGTATAACCTTATTTACTATATAATAGTTAATAAATTATATGCTTATAGCAGGACTACTTGATCTAATCGCTGTGGTTTGACTGGGGAAATATGCGGGCACAGTAGTGTTAGAAGAGCCGGCGAAACTCGGGCCGAGACTTGAGTGAATGTCTGCATCTGTCTCTGGAGCGCGTTCTGCTCCTTCGCAGTTAATGCATCATTCATTATGCAGGATATGCATCGCCTCAACGCCACCGTATGCCAGTTTCGACGCGGCGGAATACATTATATCGCCGCATTGACACTCTCGACCTCACTGGCCCATCTCTGCGAGAAGCGTGACAGTGCTACGAGGTGGTATACAATGCGTGAAGGCGTCTCAATTGTGTTCGCACATGGCTTCACCAAGATGATCCCGGCACCCTCGTGATTGGATCGAGCAAAGCTCACGACTAGAAGATCGGAGCTGAAAGAGATGGTCGCCAATGGCAAGAGGCAATTCTCGTCCGTCTGTTACAATTCTGCACTTGCTGGCTCAGATCGTCCCAGGAGATTCCATCGCAAGATCTCCTAGATGCTCCGCCAATGTTCTTTGTAGCCGATCTTGTGCTATCCTCGGAACAAAGCGTGAAAGAGCATTACGCTTCACCGGATCACAATCAACAAAGACTTGCCAAAGACCATTCATGGCCTTCCTGTCATCTCGCGAACGGCTGCGTTCAGCTTCAAGCACCAACTTTCCTACACGAGCGGATCTGGTATTCAACGCTCCATCCATCCATCAGGCAGGTCCTTTTCCACGGAATTGTTTTCCTATTTCTTTTCAAAATGCCTCGAAGTACTGGTACCAAGGCAGGCTATGCCACTCCCATCAATGTCGGCACATTCTACAAGTCAAAATTCATGAAACAGGAGAAATACACAATCACCAACCTCTCCTTGCCGCTTTTAAGCACCGACTTACATCCCTTGCTGAGCAAGGTAAACCACCACATGCCAGCGAGTCTGCGACCGTGCATGGCGCAGTCATTACGTCTGGCAAGTCAAATATTCCAATGCGGCGCATTGGATTCTTTCTTTTACACATTTCAATCTGTGCCTAGGAAATGGCAGAATACTGATGATCCCGACAGGTTCGGATGGGAGTTCGCTCCCGAAGATTGCGATCCTTCCAAAGAGTTGAGCTCGTGGGAAAGGAGTCTCGTACAGCAAAGATTAATTGACTTAGCAGATTATGTCGCTTTCCAGACCATCGATGATCCGAATCATGGCGCGTATTTGCGTGAGGTGGACTGGGCGATTGGAACTGGCCTTCCTAAAACGACATACCCTGGAGCTTGGGGTGAGAAAAGCGCGATCTTGATCTCGAGACAACGACTTGATGAATTAAAAGCCGCTCACGAAGCACAGCAGAAGGACGTTCCGTATCTCTTGTACGCTCAATTCGACCTCGCAATCACACTGGTTCACGAGCTCGCTCACGCATATCGTAATCTCATGCATGGCATGTTCGACCCCGAAGGCCGCGAGCCTTTCTTTGGAGACGCAGTGGTCGCGGAGGTAGGTTTCGAGCTGGAGAACCGATTGTTTGGCGGACGAATCGAGCGGCTTTGGCCTAGCATTGACATACACGAAAGTACGGGTGAGGACCTCAGCATGTACTGCTTCAGACACGGTCGAAGTCAAAGTCAACTCACGGGCCGCATTGTCCTTTGGGAGTATCCATATCAAAAGCTTGCGAACACTTACGCTAGAGAAGAGAACGCGGCCGATATGGACGTCAGACAAGGGATTGAAGAACTTCGAGAACTGGATCTGGCTTGGAAGCTCCCGGTGAGCTTCTTCCAGCAATTCTTCGAGGACACATTCTGGCACGCTCAACATGCTGCGACTCCTAGCCTCGACGCATTAAAGCCGGAGAAAGATTTCGGGGTCTGCTTCAAGCTCGATAAGTGCGGCAACCATCAACCTACCAAAGGACCAAAGGCTAAAAATGAGGAATGGAAGTATGTGCCGGTTGGATACACTCTGAATCAAGATACTGGTATCGTTGCTGCGGATCTGATGAAGGTAAGGAGCGGCAGAGTGGATAGGAAGAATGTGGTGTTCTCGAGTAAAGGTAAGGCGGTCAAAAAGCAGAAGGAAAGGCCGTGGCGGCCTGTGGACCAGCGGACTCCTGTGGAGTGCTTGCCTGTACACACTGATCTGGATCGGCTGTGGATGCAGAGTTGGTAAGTGAAGCGACCTTACTTTTCTGTATCGACGACACTCCAATTTTGCACGTTGCGTTCCTTCCCGGCATCGGAATCACTCTAGGCACAAGCATTCCTTCATTGTGCTCCTAGGCATTCTGCTATTGTGCTTTCTTTGTTCGCGGATACCTATTTTCAAATCTAAGTCTTTGACCAACCCATCCAGGTCATCTCCTCGCGACAATGCACTCGGTAACAAAGCCGAAAATGGCGCTTGTTCCAGCATAGCAATTGCTATAGCCTTCCTGCCATCTCTCGAAAAAAAAATCTCCTTGCACACTTTCGTATCTCGTTCTCGAAGCACTGGCTGCTATCTCCTCCTTCTCTACGGATCTGGTATCCTTGTATATTATCAAAATTTCCCTTGATTTCCTTATATCATGTCGGCCTCACAGCGCATTGACACGGCCACGCTGTTAAGGACACAATTTGGATACACCGAGAATCATACCACAGCGCTCCCAAGACTGACAAATAGGATCCATCCCATTTTCAAAAAGGCCGTCTCGGACCTGTACGAGCAAGCTCGTAAGGAAACGAGGGAGACTCTTCTTATCCGAGCTTTTGGGCAGGCATTCAAACTCGCCACACGTTTCCTTGACAGTGGAGCTCTGGATTCTTTCTTTTTCATCTTGCATCATCCCACCGAACTAGAGCGATATCGTGATTCGGCTCAGCCTCCCAGGCACTACGATGTCTTCCCGACTGATCTGTGCAGAACAGATAAGCCCATTTCCGATCGTGACAGGGCCACAGTGCAGCAGCGGCTGCAGGAACTAGCAGACAACCTCCGATTCAGAATCGACAGAGGCGTCGAGCAGGGCGTGCGAACATTCGAGGAGACCATTAATGCCACCGTACCTCCGGGAAGATCAGCGAGAAATTCGCAACCTGTTCAGGATGGATTTCAGAGCACAGTACGTATCGCCCACGCCACATATGTCGAGCTCGCAGAGATAACTGCATCGACAGCTCCACCGGACGTGCCAAAGCAGCTGGCAATGCACTTCGATTTCGCGGTTGCCCTGATACACGAAATCGCACATGGCTACCGGAACTTTATGCTAGGTGGATTCTCTAAGCAGGAAGAGGTAGGTGAGCCTTTCCTCGGAGAAGACGCCTTACTCGCGGAGCTAGGCTTTGAGCTGGAAAGTCGTCTCCTGGGAGGCCATATCGTCTTCCTCGAACCTCAGGCTCGGCGAGTCAATGTGTATCAATACAACGGCACGGATTCGACGCTAGAAGGCATACTCTCCATCTACGAATGGCCTTATCAGCAGATTGTGAATTTCTATGAAGATTCCGCAACGCCCGATGACCCGAATTTGATGGACAAGCGCGCAGAGCCAAAAGTGACGCGACCGCTCGATCAAGCGTGGCGCATCCATCTCGACGATGTGGCGAGGTTCTTTACGGACCATTTCTGGAATGTTGAGTATCCGAATAATCGAGACACTGCAGACTTCCTTTGGCCCCGGAGGCTGCGAGGGTTCAACTTCGAGGCGCAGAGAGCCACTGCAGCTGGGAACGCGCGCGGGCCGCGGCCGGTTTCGCGGACGCGTGACGATGGCAAGTATGTTCCGAATGGATATGTTCGTGATAGGAATGGTGATATACGTCCAGGCGGCGGGGGAGCGGTGGCCAGGTCTGTCGTGTATGCAGCAGCAACAACAACAGTGCGTCGCAGCGCGCGCGTCACAGCTGCGAATACTTGGACCAAGCTAGACGAGCACCCAGGCCAATGGCATCACATAGGCAGGAGGTAGTCCTCGCTGCTCATGGGCAGCTTTTCGCATCACTTATTGCACATATTCATTCACTTTCCTGTGGTCCGTTCATCTTGCTCGACCCGGCCAGTACATGTGTCTTGAGACCGGTGCTCGTGATTGTGCGGTGCGTAGTTCGGGTCGGGAACTCGATGCTCAAGTTGAGAGGTGATGGAAAGCAATAGCGGGATGGATGGGATATGGATAGGCCGTGTCACGTGCAATGTAGACTCCAAAAATGGGTCTCACGGAGGTGAAGTCAGAGTTGAGGCTCTTTGCTCGCTCACATCAGACTGCACTGACACTCAGCTATGACGAGCGGCGGCGGCGGCGCTTTGAAAATGCGTCAAAGAGCTTGCCTTGGCTCTTGTCCGGCTGATCGGTACTCTCAACATCCGTTTTCATCATGCTGAATGATGCGCAGCGGAATCCTCGGCCTTGGTCCTGACCCTCATGTCGTCACGCGGCAGACATAAAGTGTACTGCTGGATTGAGGCTGCCATTCACATGCTTCTGGGCCTGCAGTATTCCTCGTAGGTCAGTCAACATGAGTCGCCCAGACGGTGCTCAGCTCAAGCGTGTCAACTCCTACCAGGTATTCTAGGCTCTAGTGCTCCAAGGTACAACGCATCTGACATGTTTGCAGTGGCCGGCAGGGCACGCCAATCACTTGAGCGAGGGGCAGACAATTGCGCTGCACAAGTTCAAGGCGCTTTGTCAACAGAAAGGATACTACGAGCCCGGCGACGAGAAGACGCCCGCTTCTCACGACGACGAGACTCTCCTTCGATACCTCCGAGCGCGAAAGTTCGTGCCGCAAGATGCCTTCAAGCAGTTCAAGGACACCGAGGACTGGCGGCAGCAGAACCAGCTCGACACGCTGTACGAGACGATAGATATCGAGGAATATGAGGCGACGAGACGCCTATATCCACAATGGACCGGCAGAAGAGATTTGCGCGGAATACCCTTCTACGTCTTCGAGGTCGGTCAAGTCAACTACAAGGATGTAGTGGCATACCAGGACGACTCGGATCGCAAAAAGGACAAGAATTCCAACGCCGATGCCCAGTCAACAACTCCGCGCAAAATGCTCCGGCTGTTTGCGCTGTACGAGAATCTCTGCCGATTCGTTCTCCCACTGTGCTCTGCTGTCCCAAATCGACCCTCGCCAGAGACGCCGGTCAGCCAGAGCTCGAACATCGTCGACCTCTCAAAAGTGGGAATCAAGACGTTCTGGAATCTGCGAGCCCATCTGCAAGATAGCTCGGCTTTGGCCACCGCGCATTATCCAGAGACGCTGGACCATATCTTTGTCATTGGAGCTCCTGCCTTCTTTCCCACCATCTGGAACTGGGCGAAGGCTTGGTTCGACCCGATTACCGTGCAGAAAATCTCTATTTTGTCCGACAAGAATATGCTGAGCGAATTGCAGAAGTACGTGCATATCGACAATATCCCCAAGAAATATGGAGGCAATCTGGACTGGAAGTTTGGCGAAATGCCCGTGCTTGAGCCTGACCTTGCTAATTCATTACGATGGAAGGAAGATGTGAGAGATTCCCGTGGAAACAGAACCTTGCCCATTGGACCTATCAAATGGCAGTATGACGACGACGGGGACTTGGTCGCAATCGCCATTGGTAGCGAGAAAGGGTCTCCACGTAACACAGTGTTGGCGGGGCTACATCCTGAAGAGGGTGTGACTCGTTTAGCACTCAGTCCTGGCCGACAGACCACGCCTCACAAAGCGCTGTTTGCCACTGTTTCCCGAACAGGCGCAGAAACCCTCCACCAGTCGACTGCACAATCTCCTGAAAACGACGCTCCGCTCCCACATGCGAACGGGTCAATACATCCACCCACAACCACAACCGATCCTCCACCTACAATGCCAGCCGAAACCCCCTCATCTCCACCATCAGACCCTCTCCTCGACACAGGCAAGAGCGCCAACGCCTCCCCACCAGACCCTCTCCTCGACACAGGCAAGAGCGCCAACGCATCCTCGCCAGACACCTCCCGAGCAGGCACCTACACAGTCCCCTACCGAGACCCCGTCAACGCAATCCAAAGCCCCCCCGAACACGCCAACCGTCAAGGCACCTCAGCCTCGAAATTCGCGCAACAAGACGTCACGCACGCAGCAGGACAATTGGAACATGGCACCCCTCACGTAAGACCCGACGGACAAGGCAATGATGTTAGTATCATGGAGCCTCGAACTGTGGGCCAAGCAGCGAAAGAAACGCCGTTACATCGAGAGGAAGAGCATGCGCCGACGGTTGTGGAGCAGGCAAAGGAATATGTCGCGAGTGTGGCGAGTGCTGTGGGGTTGGGTGGTGCTGCTGCGGAGGAGAAGCTGGAGAAGGATGTTAAGGATGTTAAGGCGGAGGATCACCGGGTGGATCAGATGGAGCCGCATCAGGTGGAGGAGTTTATGAGGGCGCAGAGTCAGAGTCAGCCTGAGCAGGTTCGATCGTAGTTCGTGATGGCCTCCCTATAATGGCTGGCGTTCTGAGCGAGCGTGGGTCTTTTTCTGTAGATACACTGCACTGCTGTGCCTGTGCCTGTGCCCGCGAGGTCCTCACCGAAACACCGCTGTCCGGATAAAAGCCTAGTCCAGTCCAGCCAGGTTCATCGAGATTTCTCCACTGCCCCCCGCGCATAAAGACACGCACGGCTGCAACTGTTGCACTGCCATGTTCACGTCGAATGATCGCTCGCAGCGCAGCGCATGGGACAGTAGGATCCTGCACAGCATGTTCGAATACATTTTCGCCGCTTCTCTTTTGCTGTTCGCCGTCGCTGCAACGTCTATGCGGCTGATTGGAATATCCGATCATGCATTTCTTCTTGCCAGCCCTAGCAACATGCCTGCTGTGCTGCGCTTTCGTGTCTGCCTCTCCCAACACCGCCAGAGGTGAGAAGGCGGCGTTCGTGGAAGAGCTGCTGTCGCAAATGACGCTGCCGGAGATGGGTGCGTGCGTGTTGAGAAGTCAAGTCGAAGAATGCCCGGGCAATTTGTTGTGAATCGTGCTAGGGATGCAACTAATCATCGGATTGACAACTATGTAACTGTATAAAGAAGGATTAGGAGCCTGCTATAGAAACTGCAGTTAATATACCTATTGTGTGTCCTTCCTCTTAGCATAGGTTAGCTAATAGTATTAGCTGACTAGTATATTACCTAACTAAACTACAATACTCCCCCCTAAGTAGAGATAATATACTGTTTAGATTAGACACTCTAAATCTAGGCTTAGAGCTTCACTTTATCTTCTAACTGCCTTTAGATATTAGACTATATCTGCTTTATATATAGCTTTATATACTATACTACTTATACGTACTTGTATTATATTGTTTGCTAATTGGTTTGCTTTAGAGTGATATCCTTAGTCGTAATTATAGGGTTAGTAGGCGCCTATAAAAGACACTTAAACTTAACTAGATAACTTGAGCTTTTACAATCTACTCTTTAGCAATCCCCTAAGTACTAGCAGCCTCTACTAGAATTCAAATTCTTACTAAGACCTTTTAAGTCTAATAGCTAGCCGAGACTTTATTATAGCGATAATTCTTTACCCTAGTCTAGGGAGTATAGCGAGTAGTATAGGTAGTAGTAGTAGCGGCGGCGGTAGTAACGATCTAAATAAGAATCGGCACCCTTCGCGTTATAATAAGCTCTAGCTTATAGAGACTAGTAAGTATTGCTATTAGAGGTTCCCCTTTTCTAACAATTTGCTAACTAGGCGCAGTCCTTAAGGAAGTTTAGTTAACTGTCGCGAT
The DNA here is from genome assembly GCF_000340215.1 of Pseudocercospora fijiensis CIRAD86. Lineage (NCBI taxonomy): Eukaryota > Fungi > Ascomycota > Dothideomycetes > Mycosphaerellales > Mycosphaerellaceae > Pseudocercospora > Pseudocercospora fijiensis. The sequence continues at coordinate 3,684,635 of NW_006921541.1, forward strand.
TCTCTAGAGAATTATCTAGTGCTTAACTAATATTAGTCCGGAGCAGACTCCGCCTTAGCTACGCAACGTTAATGTTAGGCATTTTATTACGAGCTAGGATAATGCTCGGCTATTTCTAAGTGTGCCTCCGCGTCTACGTAAGGCGGCTAAGGCATTCAATTTAGGCTTAAAATCGAATGTTAACTACTTGCCTACCGCGCTTATATATACGGCTGCTACTAGACGCGTATATACTAGTAACAGCTAGTACGGTCCTTGCAAGCAGTTAAAGGGTCCGTACTTAGAGTATATAACTCTAAGTTATCGAATTAACAGTTAGGATATCGCTTTCCTAAAGGGCGCTTATACTAACTGTGCTAGCCTAAATTATTATAGATAATGCGAGTTCTTTAGTAAGTTGAATCTAGTCTTGTATATTTTTTTGAAGCAAAAACACTAATCCTTTTATTAGGTTACGTCTCTCGGCTACGCTCTAATACGAATCGTTAGACGCCTATAGTGCCTCTACCGCCTCGCAATCCGGGGAGTAGAGTAGGTACTAATTAGCGTCGTCTGTACGTGCTAGTCCCGTCTAGCATCGATTAGAGTACTCCTTAGGGCGCTTAGGCAGTAGCAAATTTGCTACTATAGTAGGCAAATGCTTATACCTAGGCTGCTACTTAGGGACGTAGTCGTAGTCTAGGTTCTAGGTTGTCTACTAGTCCTAGCTCGACTCGTAATTCTAGTAGTCCTTAGAGGGGTTTCTCTAATTACGAAGACAGTAATACTAAGATAGGTAGCTAATTAGGGAGATTCGGTTTTTTCTAGTAGATAGAGAGCTATAATATATGTTTTCGATTTTGAAATAGGCTAGGCAGTCTAGATTAGTAAAAGCCTTATAGTATTAGAGAGTTCCCGACTCTTAAGGGCTAGGGTATTTCTTCCTACTTAGTCTTAATGTTGTTATAAAAGAAATTTTGTAGCTTAGACTATATAGTGCAGCTAGGCTATTTCTAGAAATTAGAATAAAATTCAATGAGTGTGTAAAGCTTGTTTTCTAATCCTATAAATAAGATTTTTCTTTCTAAAGGAGTGACTTAGGAGTTTGTCCTAGAGACGCTATATTATTAGAGAATTTTGTTTAGAGATTTAGGCTTAGTAAAACAGTCCGCTAGCTGTTTGTTAGTAGTAACGAATTCGATACTAATCTTTCCCTAGGCATACTGTTCTCTATAGTAGTAGTTCCTAAGGGAAACGTGCCTCGACCTCTTGGAATTTATATAGTCCTTAATAAGGGAAATAGCTAACTAGTTGTCTACCTAGACGTAAATCCTATTGACTTCTTCCCTAGTAAGTGGTTAAAGCTTAGTTATTAAATTTCGGAGCTAGCAGATTTCTCTATATACTTCTATTAGAGCAATATACTCTACTTTAGTGCTAGAGAGTACGACTTCCTTCTAGAGCTATAATCTCTATATAATTGGAGTGTTGTTAAGAAGTATAAGGGCGCCTAATGTTAATCTTAATAATAAAGGGTTACTAGCAAAGTCTACGTTAGAGTATACCTAAAATTCCAAAGTTTTCTTCTTTCTAAAGACAAGTCCTTTGTTAACTATGCTAGTAATGTACCTCTAGAGATGTTTAGCAGCTATAATATGCTTAGGTCCGGGATTCTAAAGGAACCTAGCAAGGTGGTTAACGGTATAGCTAATGTCTAGTCTAGTCTAGTTAGCTAGAAACTACATTTTACTAATTATAGTATTAAACAGCTAGTAGTCCTAACGGTTATAGGGGGTTGTAAGAGGCTCGTAAAGCTTCTTAAGTGGATACTTTATTAGCTTATACTAGTCTAAGCTATGCTTCTAAAGCTTCTCTTTAGTATAGTGTGTCTAGGAGATAGTAAGGTTTCCCTCCTTATCTTCCTTTAGATAAAGGCCTAGAAATAGGTTAGACGTAACAATCTTGATTGTGTACTTCTTACGAAGACCTTTAATTAGAGCATCGATCTTTACCTTAGAGGTTCTAAAGATTTAGAAGTCATCTATATAAAGGAGGACAAGAATACTATTACCTTGCTATAGGCAATAGTTACTCTTTGTCCTACTTAGGCTAAGTTAACGAAGAGTGTCTAAAGCATTATAGTGCTAGAGATTAGCAGCCTGCTTAAGGCTATACAATCCTTTTCTAATACGGATAATCCACTTTAGAGGGTGCTTCTTAAACAGGTGCGCGCCTTCTAGGGGTCTAATAAAAATCTCTTTATCTAGAGGGGGATTTAAGAAAATAGTCTCGATATTAACCTGTCTTCGCTTCTAGTTTTTGTTTACTAAAAGCCTAAGGACAAGTCTAGCAGTAGCTACTCTTAGTATAGGAGCATAGGTATTAATATAGTTAAGACCTTGCTTCTATATAAAGCCTCTAGCTGTCTATCTTGCCTTGTATTTGTTAATAGAGCCGTCTAGCAGGTATTTAATCTTGAAAACCCATTTTCCTATTAGAGGTGTTCTGCCTTTTAGTAGGGATTCGGCTAGAATCCACTCGATTACACTAGACTTTTTAAGAGACCTTATCTCTTTTGTAACGGCTTTTCTCTATTCATCTTAGTTAGGCCTTTTTAGGGCTTTAGCTAGGGTTGTTAGGTTAGCTAGCTTCTAAGTATCTTTTATAGTAGTAGCTATAGCAATCTTAGTAATCTTGCTATAGTTATACTTAGCTACGGCTCTGCTAGACCTAAGTCGTACTTCGGCTTAAGGAGGGTTTAGCTAAGGTAGGTTAGGAGCCCTCTTTCTCTTACTAGTAGTCTTAGGGACTTAGAAGGGAGTGATTAGGGTGTCTTCTAGTTTAGTAGTATCTGTTTCTTAAGTATACTGATTTTTCTTAGGAGCAGCTTCCTACTAGGCAACTAGTAGTTCTAGTTAGTAATTTTGGAGTATTAGCTTATTAGCTATAGGTGTTAGCTAAGGTAGTGTTCCTTGCTTAAGTATACCTTGCTCCCCCTAAGCTATAAGGGAGTCTTCCTAATCTTCCTAATTATAAGCCTACTAAGGCTAAGGGATGCTACCTCTAAATGGCTCCCCTTAAGGTTCTAAAGAGTGCTAAGGTGTTTGGTTATCACTAGGGAATAGTGTAGGGATTCCTAACTCAAATAAGAGGTTAGACTAGGTTTCAAGTACCTAAATAGTCTCCTAAGGGATAGCTAGTCTTAAATACTCCCCCTAAGCTTAAAGGGTACTTAGAAGCTTAGTAAAATTGTCTTTATAGACAAAGTCCTCGTTAAAGGTAACGTATAGAGAGAATCTGATATTATACTGCTATACGCTATCCTTCTAGTGCGGGTTCTAAAGCAGATAGTTTATTAATGAATTTTCTTAGAATCTAATGAACTAGTAAACGAAAGCTCTTAGTGCAAATTTCTAAGAGTTAAGTCGTTCAACCCCGGATTCGAGGTATTTGAATGCCTTATAGCTAAATCGTCTCGTCTTAGATAGGTCAATGTCTATACTGCCGATATTTAAGTCTAATTCGAAAGCCTTAAGTAGAACTTCCTTAGTTCTTAAGTTTACTAGTCTATTAGTTAGGTAAATCGAATGTATTACTACAAAGTACTAGTAGTATATTGGTAGGCTAGAGTCAATTATTATTGCTCTTGCCTTAAGCAGAATCGTCTTGTTTAACGACTCTGCAATGCTATTCTGCTCCGGTATATATAGTACAGATACATCCTATCTAATACTAACTTCCTCTATAAAATGTACTAGATCGTTGTTAGTAAATTCTCCCCCGCTATTACTAAAGATAATCTTAGGGATTTTGTTGTATTGCCTCTTAATTCTAGTCATCTAGTTGGTTAGCTTGTTACTACTTATTACTTTGTCTTTGTTTCGAAGTAACAGACCCTACCTAAGCCTAGTTTTAGCATTAGTTAGGATTATAATGTACCTATTTCTAAATAGATCAAATGGTTATACGCTAACAAGGTTAATATAGACTTCGTTAAGGGCTTTTTCTAGTCTAGTTCTATATTCTCTTAATACAACTCTTTAAGCTCTCGAGAGCTTATAGGTCTTATAGTACTCGAGTTCAGATATATTAACTTCTTCTAGGCCTAGAATGGCTTCCTTAGTAGCTGTTAGGATCTTGTTGCCGACGTAGCTAAGTCTCTAATGCTATCTCAATGTGTCCGCTCGTAGTCTAGCGATAGCTAAGGCTAATAGCTGCCCTTTCTAACTCGATTCTAAGTTTAGTTTTAAAGCTAAGCCTAGCATTTTAACTCTAGTATCTTTAAAGGCAAGTACTCCTTATACTTCCTCAACCTTTCTAATTAGCTTGCCTTTAAGCATTAAAGTGCCTAAAGGTCTGTCTAAGTGAATGCTATATTTCTTCTAAAGACGCTCTACTAAGATTAGGTTGCAATCTAAGTTCGGGGAGTAGAGGACGTCTATTAGAGTAATTAGGGTTTTCTTTCCTTTATAGGTTAGGAAGATGTTAATAGTTCCTAATCGTAATATACTTAATTTTCCTACTACTTAGAAGAACTAAATAGGCTTAGTTAGGTGCTTAAGATCGCTAAACTAGCTCTTATTCCCTATAATGTGTAGTAATGTACCTATATCCTAAACTTTTGTATTAGCTATTAGGTTCTTAGAGCTTGCTATAGCTAGTCCCGGCTTTGCAATAGCTCCCCTAATTAGGCCCCTACTAAGGCCGTCTAGCTAATAGTCTCCCTTATCTTCCGAGTTAGAGGAGGAGTCTAATTCATCTTTGTTATTGTTAATAGCACTACTAGATTTGCCCTTTCCTTTACCTTTACCCTTCTTGCCTTTGTCTTTGTCTTTATCTTTACTCTTGTCTTTCTTTCCCTAACTAGGTAGTGCTATATTAGGGTATTGCTTATAGCACTTAGCGTTAGTATGCTTGTACTTGTACTAAGTATACTGGTCGTTATTATTGCTAATAGCCCCTCTAACAAGCTTTAAGCCGCTAGATGACTGTCTAAGAGGCTTTTCTCTCCTTAGGGACGTTATTATTACTTTAAGGGAGGAGTCCTTAGCTTTAGGCTTGTTGTTATGCTTCTAGGATCTAAGCTATTCGTAACTAGAAAGGCCCTAAATAAACAGCATCCTAACAAGCATATTAGGCATCTTAATATCTGATAACTTTATAGGCGCTTCTATTGTTGTAACTAAGCTAGCAAATTGTTCTATCGATGTTTAGAATCTGTTAAACCACTACTAAAAAGATTCGCAGTACTACTAGGTGTTCGGATTAGTAAGGGGTATCCTAATATGCCTAATAAGTTTGATAGTATTAAATATGTCTACGGTTATAATAGGCTTATATAGAGCCTTAATGTAGTCGTATGTATCCTTAGCTAACTTAAGTGTATTACCGAAGTCTAGTCTAAGGGCAGGGTCGAGTCTAGCAATAAGTATACCTAGGGCTTGGATATCTTTCTTCTTCTAATCCCTAAATATGTCTCTATACTGCTAATCGGCTAAGTCCCCTATAAACATGCTTTTCAGAGGTAGTTTTATTTTATTAGCCTAGTTAAGTCTATAGAATACTATACTAACTAGGTCCTTTTCTAAAAGGGCCGCCTAGAATATAAGCTTCTAGTCTTAGAAGTTAATCCCCTTCCTAAGAACTTGATTCTCCTTTGCTGTCTTTGTCTAATTAGTATCTATCGTTCCTAGCTGCCTTTTAGTATAGTGCTAGGTAGGGCTTATAAGGGACACTTGCTAGGTTTTAGTCCGAACTAGAGCTCTTAACTAGGTACCTAATAGGTCCAGATAGCTAGCTCTGTTTGGTAGACTCTAGAAACAGTTCTTTTATAGTTGAACTAGACAGGTGAGCGTATACGCCGGGCTTATAACCTATTGTAAATCGTACTAAGGATGCAACTAATTATCGGATTGATAACTATATAACTATACAAAGAAGGATTAGGAGCCTGCTATAGAAACTGCAGTTAATATACCCATTGTATATCCTTCCTCTTAGCACAGGTTAGCTAATGGTATCAGCTAACCAGCATATCACCTAACTGAACTACAACACAATTGACGGCTATGCAGTGCTACAGCTCTATCTATTCTTCGGCGACGATGCCATCGGTCCACACTCCAACAATGAGCTTTATGGTCAGTCAACACGACTCCGGTAGAATTCATCACTGACGCATCGCGGACCACGCCCTCAAGCTCGCTCCAGATGCGGGTATTGGCTTCCTGCACGACGTCTACACTCTCAACAAGACCCAAATCAACAGTCTGCAGGCCCTCAATCTGGAAAAGTCCCGCCTGAAGATCCCTTTCTTGCATACCGGCGAATGTCTGCACGGCGTCGGCTCTTTCAGGCAGTCCATGTTTCCACAAGCTCTCACAATGGCGACATCGTGGGACACGGACATCATCCACCGAGTCGGACGAGCGATCGGCACGGAAGCTCGTGCCATAGGCCTACATGCCTGCTTCTCGCCAGTGCTCGATATATGTCGGGACCCCAGATGGGGTAGATGTCAGGGTTCGCAGCAAGTATGGATTGCATCAACGGAGAATAATGCTGACTGAAATCTAGAGGACTGGGGAGAGGATCACATCCTGACGAGCCATCTAGGAGTGGCCTATGCTGCTGGCCTCTCCAAGAATGGAGCCTGGGGCGAGAACGATGCTGTTGTTCCAGTCATGAAACACTTTGCAGCCCATGGAGCTTCTCAAGGTGGTCTCAATGGAGCACCTTGGATGGGCCATGGCAATCGCGAGGTTTTACAAAATCTGCTCACCCCATTCAAGGCCGCAATCGATCTCGGGGGTGTGGGAGGCGTGATGATGGCCTACAGCGAGGTTGATGACGTCCCATCTCACGTCAGTCCCATGCTCTACGATGCGCTTCACGATTGGGGATATGATGGCTTCGTCATAGCGGATGACACTGGCATGTCCGAGCTTGAGAAAGTACATCAAGTATCGGCAGGCGCGGCGGACACGATCGGGCAATGGTTCAACGCTGGAGGGATGGTGTCCTTTTACGATTACCCACTGGAGACGTACCTGAACTCGACAGTGGAGCTGGTGGCGAATCACACGGTTGCACTCGACACGCTGCGTGAGAAGATGCGACGCATTCTGGGCGTAAAATATGATCTCGGCCTTTTTAAAAACCCCTACATTCCGGACGACATTGATGCGGATGAGCTCACCAAAGAACACGTCCCTCTTGCATTGGAGGCCGCCCTGAAGAGCATCGTCTTGCTCGAGAACAAAAATTCACTGCTGCCATTAGATCCTACCTCGCCAAAGAAAATCGCCCTCATCGGACCATACTCTGACAACTTGAATTTCGGCGACTACTCCGGACAATTTGGGCAATATCCAGTCGAGAATGCCTGGACTCTCCGTCAAGGCATACAACAGGTTTTCAAGGATCACAACACTTCAGTCGAGATCAACACAGCTTGGGGAGCCAATACATGGGTGCAAAACGATCAAGTTCCCATTCCTGGCTATCACCTTTCCACTCCCAACGGCACTACCGGTAGTCTTCAGGCAACTTACTACGCCGACACCAATTTCTCGCAGCCTCTCGTCGTCAAGCCCGAGGTGCCCGTCCGAGATTGGGGCCTCTACCCACCACCTGGTCTACCAAGCAACAACTTCAGCGCCGTATGGGAAGGCACCCTCACCGTCCCCGTCTCAATCACAACAGAAGGCTGGCTCGGCGTCGGCATTGCCTGGAACAGCACCGCAAAACTCTACATCAACGACACCCTCCACATCGACATCCCCCTCACAACCACCGGCAACTTCCTCTCCAACATCCCCAACCGCGCCTACGCCCTCCAAAACAGCACCGCCCCACCCCCAGGCTCCAAACCCTTCACCTTCGTCCCCGGCGCCACCCACAAGATCCGCCTCGAATTCCGCGCCTGGAACCTCTACCAAAAAATCGCAAACCACAACTCCCTCAACTCCGAAATCATGCTCTTCTGGAACCTCGTCGACTCCACCCCGACCCACGCCCTCTCCCAAGCCCTCTCCCTCGCCCAAACCTCCGACCTCACAATCCTCACCGTGGGAGGAGCCTGGAACTCCGACGGCGAATCCGGCGACCGCTCCACACTATCCCTCTCACCCAACCAAACGCACCTCGCCGAATCCATCCTCTCCCTCTCCCTCGCAACCTCAAAACCCTGCATCCTAATCCTCAACGGCGCCCGTCCCCTCTCCCTCCCCTCCCTCTACGCCTCCTCCACCGCAGTCCTCTCCACCGGTTTCGCCGGCCAAGCCAGCGGCCTCGCCCTCGCGCAAACCCTCTTCGGCCTCTCCACCCCCGGCGGCCACCTCCCCCTCACCATCCCCCGCTCCGTCGGCCAATTACCTTCCTACTACAACTTCAAACCCACCACGCACAAAACCTCATATCTGGACGAAGACCCCTCTCCCCTCTACCCCTTCGGCCACGGCCTGTCGTACACGAAGTTTGAGATTTCGAATTTCGAAGCCGAGCGGGCCACGTTCGTGAACACCTCCATCATCACTTTCCACGTCACGGTCCGGAATCTCGGCGCTCGACCCGGTTCGTACACGGCGCAAATCTATCTTTTGCAGCGAGTGAGGAGCAGCATTACGCGTGCGGAGAGGCAGTTGGTGGCGTTTTCCCGGGTGTATTTGGATGTCGGGGAGGGGAAAGTGGTGGAGATGGAGGTGGAGGTGGATCGGTATTTGAAGATTTTGAATCGGAGGTATGAGTGGGAGGTGGAGAAGGGGGAGTATGTGTTTGCGTTGTTGGAGAATGGGGGCATGGGGGTTGATACGGGGAGGAATGTTACGTTGAGGAGTGTTTGAGCCATCATCTGTCACTGAAATGGGTTCCGACGTTAAGGAATGGCTTGGAGAGAGAGAGAGAGAGAGAGGAGTCTTTAATGCCACACTGACTTGAATATACAATCATGACTGTATACTTGTTTTTGACTGATTGCTATCCCTCTCATGCATTATGTTCATGTCCATATGCAAAAAGTCCTTCCCAGTCCAGACACTTCTCGCTATGCTAACCAACACATTTGACAAATACATGCAACCTCAAATGCATCCGTCTGCTATGTGGCACTGGTATTCAGAACGCCGCGCTCCCAAATTCACAAGTAGATTAATATCGATGCGAATGTGCAAATTTACATGATGACCTGTTGCGAGTGTTAGCACGCCTGACCACGTTACGAAGTATATGAATGAAGCGGTACTCACGCATTCCTTGTCCGGAGGCTGAGCAGCAACACCCATCTCGTCGAACGTCTTTGGTCCCTTGCCTGGCGGCCGGGCCGCAGCAGGTGTCGTCTTTGCGGGAGGGGTTGGCGATGGATTCTGCTTCTGCGGCGGAGTGGGACCTGCGCCTGTAGGACGTGTTGTTGCGGGTCGAGAGGCTGATTGTGGCTGTGGCGTAGGATTTGGTCGTTGGTCTCGTCGTTTCGGCTTCAGCTCGCTCCAAGTCGGGTCGACGCTGGGCTTGCGCTCTTCAAATGGAGCCGAGAAGCCAATGTCTGGGATGTGACCTACTGGTGCAGTCGGATTGTGATGAATGTTACCAGGACCAGGAGACAGCGCATTTCCTGGGGGTGGGCGTTGGCCTTGCATGTCTGGAGGGCCTGATGCAATGCGATTGCCCATACCAGGTCTCGCACGTGGATCATTCGGATTGAATGGACGTCCGTCAAATCCAGGAGTGCCAGGTGCCGAAGAGTGGCGCTGCTCATGTGCCATTGGCTGCGCAGTCTGCAGTCGTAGAGGGCCTGGTGCGAGGCCACTTGTGTATGGCCGCTGGCCAAGGCCTGGCTGGGGAGGTACAGATTGGTTGGACGCAGCGCGGAGATCGGGACTGACGTGAAATGCAGAGCTAGGTCGATCATAAGGCTGATTGATGGTGGTAGAGGGGCGAAAGAAGCCACCGGTCGGGCCACTGTTTATCCTAGATGCAGTGAGATGCGAAGGAGGGCCGTCTGCCATCGGGTAAGGAGCAACGGATGCTGGTCTGGGATCGATCCTTGGTGGGCCATTGTCTTCTGGGTATGGTGTTGTTCCTCTGGCCGGTGACTGTACAGCATTGTAACCATTGCTGTAGGACGAGTATGCAGCGCCTTCGCTCACTGATCCAAGGCTGGGCTCTTGCTTTTGACGAAGCCGGTCTGGTCTTTGTCCTCGCATCGAGCCATGGGTAGACTTGATCCGGTTGATGGCTACCTTTTCGTGATCCTGCCTTGAGAGCACTTGCTTCTTCTCCAGGCCTTCAATCCGACCTTTCGCGTCATCGTTGCCATGCTGCGCGGCCTTGTGGTACCACTCCAGCGCCTTATCGAGGTTCACCGGAACATGCATGCCAATCTCGTTGAAGTATCCGAGCGCAAACTCAGCGGTGGGTAGGCCAGTCTGTGCAGCTCGTTCTGCATAGTAATATGCAAGCTCCTCATTCTTGGGGAACAAGCCTTCATGTCCGACCAGAAACCATTTGCTCAACGACATGTCGGCGTCAGCCTCGCCCTGCTTCGAAGCCAATGCGTAGTAATGGATCGAGAGTGCAGGGCTGAACTCGCAACCAAGTGCGCCAAGCTCATAAGCTGATCCCATCTTGGCCTGCGCTTTTGCAAACTTCATGTATGCAGCTTTCTGGATGTTCTCTCTCGCTTGACGCTCATCGTATGGAAGGTAACCTTCCGGTACTTCGACCTGCGGCAGTTGCCGCGCTAGAAGCATGCCATAGACATATGCACCTTGAGCAGCATTCTCATCCGCGGCGTCTGCAGATTGCTTGATCAGGGCTACGCCTCTCGCCCAGTCCTGCTGTTGCCCATGCTGTCCTCTCAAAGTCATCATACCGAGTCGGTAGCAGGAAGCTGCGTCTCCCGCATCGACGCCCCTGTTGTAGTGCTTGAGCGCCTTGATGGGATCATTGTAGGACTCGTACAACATGCCTATCCGGTATTCGGCTCGCGCGTAGCCCTTGTCTGCTGCTCGCGAATAGCAGCGAAATGCCTCTTTCTTGTCTTCTCGCTGGCCAAATCTGCCCCATTCTAACCACATGCCCCGCAGAAACTCTGCTCGCGGATGTTGCTGGTCGGCCAAGAAGGTCACAATGTTCATCGCATCCACTTTGAGTTGGTGTTCTATTCTCGGAGTCGACGATCGTGCCTGCTGTGGTTTCGAGGCTGCCGTTCGCTCAGCGTCGTCTGCGCACACGCCGCAGTAGGTCAAGGCATCCGCAGCCCATGCCAGCTGCATTTCGGGATCATTCGAGTTCAGCACAGGCAGCCGCGCATTCTCCAATCGCGCTTCCAGCTCATCGTCAGTCGGAGGGACATTCGCCGGCGGGTCGACGAGTTTGGGAAAGGGGGAAAGATGCGGTGTATCGCTGTTTCGGCTGTTCAGATCCATATTGCCAATGCCTTCTGCGATCTGGTTCGACATTTCCGGGTTGATCCTGCGGGCCAGATTAGCCAATCCTTCTCATTGCCGCATTCTTGATATTGCGATCTCTGCCATACCTCTGCGGCTCCGGCTGGACCAGCGGCGGGCTGGCGGTGGGCATATAGAAGTCGTCGAAGCCGCCGGGCACGAACGTGGCCGACATGTTGTTCTGGTATTGGTAGGCCATGTTTGCTGTGTCTCTCCTTCGTCTTTCGCTTGACCGGCGTCAGCACTCAGCTGTACTTGTATCGATGCTCGCATGAGCCTGTGGCGTGCCGTATGCCGCGTCGCCCTGCTGCACTGGCGCGCTGGATTTTGGAGCAACTACGTGTATTCACCACGGTCAACCATCGTCGTGGAACGAAAGACTGTTCTCTGGCAGGCGCGATGGACTTTTCGGGAGAGGCAACAATGAGTCGGCTATGCTGGTCAAGTTTGCAACAACAAGAGCTGGACGTGGAGCTGACGCACAGGCACACCGCACACACGAGACGAAAGCGTCGTCATGGGCGCTGGGTTCTGGATCGGGCTTGGCGGGGCTTGGCTTACCGATCATCAGTCTCGTGGCGCGCACCACCACCATCACCAAAGCACTGCACTGCACTGCCACTCCCAGAACAAGCACAGCACAGCACAGCACACAAACAGAAACACCGACACAGACACCGTTCCACCGCCCGCGCCTCATCCTGATCATCCTCCGACTAACAAAGGCTTGGTTGGACGACTCGTCAATCTCACATCCTTCCAACAACTTCCTCCAAGAGGGCACTGCTGGCAGCCTTGCCCTGCCTTGCCTCGATTCCTCACCAGCCGTACTCCTACAATCGCTGTACCATCTTTTCCAACCAGCCAAGCCGACACCACCCTGGCTCTCTCTCCCTGACTCAGTCTCGGAAGATTGGTCCCCATCCACCTGAAGCAAAGGACGTTGACGTTGACCTTGACCTTGACACCTCCCACCATCCCGACCTGGCTTATTATTGACCTTGTTTCGCAGCTTGGGTCCTATCATTTCAACACTCTCTGCTCGATTCTGCTCGGCTCTTCTAAACATGGATCGCTGGCTCGGGGGAGTGCGAGGCTGCTTTGGCACGTGTCTGTGATGATTGTGCCTGTTTCAGCCACCATATTGTAGTAGTCTTATCGATCTCGCTACATCGTCGCTCCACTCGATTGGGACAAGCACTGCAGGGCTAGAACGATGCTTTGTATTCTTGTCGGCATGGCTCGTGTCACTATTCTCTTCGGCATGAAAGTTAGGCCACTACTTGTCTTCTAGCTTCTTTATCACTCGATCGAGCGACATATGCCATATTCTAACGCTCAAATCTGGAGTGACTTCCTTCAACGAGACGATCCCCTTTCAGAACAAGTTTCGATGATGTGAATTACTGCAATAGAGTGAGAGAAGTCAGCTTGGCACAAGACTTTGCCTCATACTCTGCCTTCTCGCAGCATCCCATTTCAAGGTGTCTATTTACATGGCGTCATTCTGTCGTAGACACCATTCATACACGTTGTAGCTTTCTGTCCAGTCCCTTCGCATTCAACCCATAACTCTCCTAAACGATTTCCCAAACGCCATCAGGATGCCGCTGTCTGAAGCAACGCTATGCAAAGAGCCTCAAACTCGTTCTTCGCTCTCGGCTCGGGTATCGTGCAAGACACGCCTTTTGTATGACTCCCACCCCAAGAGACTTCGTGGTTTCCGGTCAGCGTCACGTCACTCAATTCGTCCGGCCTTCTCTGCTCATCTTTGAGCTTCCTCGTCCTTCCAGGCCCAGACTGCGAGTAGATCGTGCGTCTGCCAATGGTATCTTATCCATGACATCCTCCGTCCTTTCATCACTCGTCCGTCAATTTGTCCAACAGGTGTATGCTGAGAATCATCACCAACAGTCCAACTGTTACAATGATCAATAGTGCGAATCCAAACCAACCCAGCACCATAGCACTGGTGCCGACTCCACTCTTCACTGAGCCGTTCCCAAGGTCTTGTGCCACCTGTGCCGCTGCGACGGATGCCGTGTGTTGCCAGAGGACACTGACGAGGACGAAGATGGATGCGATAAATATGAGTGCCAAGGCGACTTGCGAGACGGGTCGGGATGGGAAAGGCTTGATATCGATGTCGGATCCAGTTCGGGCGTCGTGCTCCTCGTGCCAGCCAGGGAAGGTTGCAAGGAGAAGGAAGGTGATGAATGCGAGGACGATTGCGATGATTCTGTGAAGAATTAAGCTTGTTGCTCCGGGTTCAGGAAGACTGTAGTGACCTACAGCAAGTATGGGAAGACGACAGAATTTTTGAAGGTGTTGGCCACCCAGATCAGATTCAGAGGATCCTGATCGATGGAGATCTGTTCGGCGAGGAGTGTGGCGTTATTCGAGCACAGAAAACTTCCTCCGCCATCTGCGTTGACGCAAAGTCCAAAGTATCCCACTCTCACTTCGAGGTGTGTTTCGCCGACGATATTCGCAATGGCTGCCGTGACTCCGGGATTGACTTGAGTCGGATTGTATGTCGGCGTGTACCTGTGATAGTAGAAGGATATGAGGAAGATGCTTGGTATTAGAGGTGACGAAGAGGAACATCCTGCGAGTAGAAGTGCTGTTTCACATGTCAGTGAGGGGCAAGTCAAAGTAATTGATTTAGGGAGACTGACATAGAAAGATGATTGCTATTGCAATCAGTATCATCAAGACATGATGGTATCCCAAGAAGGGTATCAGCCGCTGGATGCCGACGGCGAACCGTACGTTCGGCATGGTAGAAACGGTCTACCGGCTGTCTGGATGATAGATCTTGGGAATGAGGTCGCTTGCTCCAGCGGCCCAGTGGCCGTGGAGTCGGTGAGGTGTGGAATGCAGCAGCCGTGTATTGCTTGGTGGGCGGAACGAATGCTCGTGGTGAGATATTTGACTGCTGGAATGTGTCGAGGGATGGATGGTATGTAAAATGTTCGGTAGAGTTTGGATTCGAGGTTCGGCAGCTGCGAAGGCGTGTTTTGGTCAATTGGTGCGCAGAACAATGCGATCGGTTGTGGAAGTTGTCGGAGGGAGATGAGAAGCTTAGCTCGAGATTGATCAGACTGTCCTCCTACTGCCGCCGTCTGTACACCCTCGTCGTCGCTGAAATCATGGTGGCAGTCGGTGGCTAGCAAAGGTGGCTGGCTGTATGTTTACCATGACGCCAATGGTAGGGCCGGGCAACGTGCCAAGCTTTGCGGGCTCGGCGCCTCCCGGCTTCCGTCTCCCGCTTCCCGCCGCCCCACAATTTCTCCGGCCCAGCACTTTGAGTGAACATGTTTCCGCCTCTCCCCAGAACATCACAAGTCCAGTTTCTACGCATATCATGAGAATCTACTGAGTAAATTACCAGCAATTCTACCTCCTTCCTTCTGAGCCGACATGGCGTCCAGAAGCTATGATGCACCTCATCAACAGGAATGGAGAATAAAGCAGACAGCTGTGCGAATGCATAGATGCTCTGTCTACTTCCGAAAAGGGCTCGAAGTAAACTTCTTATCCTGACAATAAATCTCTACTTCCTTCTCATCAGGCCAGCCACCCCATTCCCCGACATCTTCCACGACTTCGCGGACGGCAGTAACGATCTCTTCACTCGCAGACGCGCGGAATTGTGCAAGCAGTTTCAAAGCACGATCAGCATGTACCTGATACCGAATTGACAGCTTGTATGGTTCTGGCTCTGGTTCTGAAGTTGGCAAAGGTGCGCGGGAGTCTGCTTCGAGAGGTGCGTATGTTGCAGCATCAAGGGGTGGTGGCTTGGATACATCCGCCTCTTCCTTTGGTCTGTCGTTTGGAAGCCAGCTACGCTCCAGGAAGACTCTGAGTGCCACGATCGTCCTTCTCATGGCCATTTCTCCGCCTCGATCTTGGCTTTTGCGGATGGCCAGCTCGTCTCCATGTTGGCGCATAAATTGCGTGAGGTCCAGGAGTCCGTCATAATATCCCAGCCAGCCTAGAGCACGGACGTATGCGTGCAAGGCATAAGGTGAGGGTGTTGTGAGTAGGCGAGGAAGGCCGGGCACTGCCAATGTATCGCCTTCATCCTGTAACGGAGAGACAAGCCGCAAGAATTCTTCCTGACAAGCAATTTTTGGATGTCGTCTCTGACGCTCATTCGGGGAGTCCTGAAGAAGTAGGCGAATATTGAAATATCGGCGGTCGTGAAGGTTCCCGATAAGCTGTCCGTTTTCTACAGCAATCCATACAGCCACTGCGAAGTTCTCCACGGCTCGGCAAAAGCTGTAAAAAGTACCTGAATCGGGATCGATGTGGTGGTCGCGCTGCCAGTCGAGCACTTTCAGAGCAAGTTGGTAGGCAATCACTGCGCCATGGCATTGCAGAAGATCCGAGGAAAGGGGGGCATCATGGTTGGCGACAGCATTCTTTTCGTCGACATTGAGTTTTGACATTTGCTGCAAGTTGTCCTCGCGAGTCAGGCCCTGCAGGACGACATGATACCATGCTCGGTGCGGATCTTTACGACGGCGAAGTAGCTCGATTGCAGAGACGATGCCAATCTCGTAGTCAGCCTTCAGACCAGTCTCTGGAATCTCTTGTCCACGACCTTTTAAGAGCTTTCCCGAGGGAACGAAGCCCATTCGGGAGTACAGCGTGATGGCAGCTTTGTAGATGGGATCGGAAATCCTTGTCAGATCATGTGTTGATCTCAGGTTGAGAATGCCCTCAATCTCGGGGCATTGAGAGACATGATCTCGCAAATACTGCAGTCCAGACTCTGGCGTACCAGCGTGGCTTACGAAGAAGGCCAGAACGTGTTTCCCCAGCACTGCCCCCCGGGCGCAGATGTGAGAATAGAAGCTGTGCATACTCGGTGGTTTGGTACGCGTATAGGTCCACAAGTGCGTCGATTTCGGCAATGGCGCCACTTCTCTCACATCTCCTGGCAAGACAGGCCAGGCCTTTCCATGGTCATTGCGGTCCTCCTTCACTTCCTCCTTATGCGACCTTCTCTCTTCTTCGCGAAGCTTCTCCGCAGTCGCGAGGTATATGTCCTGATCGTGCGGCAGTGCCCACTCTTCCCAAGCGAGGTAGCACGCCCAGGCTTCCTGGACTGTCCTCGTTGTTTCAATGCGGGCAGCCCATGCGCTCGTTCGCGAGTCCCGAGTCGTGCGAGTTTGTATCGTCGGCGTGCCGTCGACATCCCATCCAGCAAAGATCTGAGCATTGCGTTCCCACTCTTCAGGCGCATAACCGGCTTCTCTCATGCGCGCAAGAGTTCTTGCTGCTTTCGATTGACCATAATTCTCGACATCTATGAACTCGTCCATTGCTGTGCGATCGACTTTCCAAGGTGGCCAGGCGTGTGACTTGAGCTCGGCCCACTGCTGATCCTCGTGAGTCTTTCTTTGCGCCAACTGAATTCTGATCACTGCTCTGTAGCCTTCGCGGTTGATCTGCATGGATGGCGAGTGCTCTGCCATGAATTGTAGTATTGGCAGCATTGCGGCTTCTTGGTGGTGGTTATCTCTGAATGGGTTCTCTGCCGTTGACATTGAGACAAGCTTCAGGAGCTTGTTCAACTTTCGTGTAGCTGTAGGTAAAGCATCTTCATCGAGCTCAAGTTTTCGATAATGATTGACGACCAGCTCTACAATCGCCGTGAGACTGGATGGCCAGACTTCTCGCGCATGTCGAAGTAGGCCGGCTCCTGCGATGAAGACAGAATCGTCCCGTAAGCCATGCAGGAGCGGTCGTGCATCACTGGGGTCAAAAAGCACGTAGGCAAGCCTGAGCAGTACTCGCAGAGCTTTCGCGCTGACATACAGCCGGTCGACAATACCCATGTATAAGAATAGAGGTATTGGTGTTGTTGTGCTAGACTTCAGCAGCGCCTCGAGCTTCGCTGCTGCTGCGAAAGAATCCGACTCATTCTCGATCTGAGCCCAGGCGACCAAGTGTGTGACATTGTACCGTGCTGCAAGCAGGACCTCCAAGGCATGAGGTGTTGGCTTGTATGACACTTCCCATTCTGCTGCCAATGAATCTCGGTCTGCTTTGCTGCTTTTTACGAAGTCCCTGAAGATACGCTCAAGCGCGCTCATGCGTGCATTTCGATGCTTGTAGGCGCGCTGATCGCTGTACTCGCTCGCATGTAGAAGGAATGCGGGCGCGAGGCTTGCCTCTTCGGCAGTGGGCTCGACGTGGTGGCGGCCGTCAAAATCAACATTGCGTAGACGCTTCGAGGGAGGTGTTGAGGCGGAGCCTTGTGCTGGTAGTCGATCTTCTTCATGGATATCTGGTGGATTGCTGGTCGGAATGGCAGGCTGAATGGCAGAAGGAATGCCAATGCCACTGCCATGCTGCAGGCGGCGTGGATGGCATTGCGGAATGCACGGTTGATATAGAGCCGATGTGCTACGTCGTCTTGGTGAGAGATGGGCCAGCACCTGACGCAGCTGCGTGCCAAGCGGCGTCAGTCGTCCATGTAGCATGCATCAATTCCAATAGCTTTGGTGAGAGTGGAGGTATATCTCGCGTCTCTGTGCTCACATGTACCAGGTAGGGAGGCCCATACATACCAGAGGCTCAATGCGGGGTTTCTTATACCTCTTACCGCTATTACTACCTAATTCTTCGTATTTGACCTTCTACGACTCGCAATATACTCGCTATTAACTCGTAGAATGCCTCTACGTATCGATTTATCGCTATAGAAGGCTTAGATAATATCTTAAGTCTATAGCAGTACTATACGGGAAGCAATCGTATAGTACCTTATATAGGAGACCGGTTGTTAGATATCCCTTAATATACTTAAACGAAGGCTTAAAGAGTAGAATATTAATTATAGCTACTCTACTTACTATTACTAAGTTAACGATATTAAGGTACTAAAGATCCGGGTCGTATATACCTTCTATATTCTACGGTTACCTAATAAAGAGGCGGTTCGAGTACTATAGGCGGATAGGTTTAAGATTAGCTAGTAGAGGTATTAACGGATATATTAAGAGCTTAGATTAAAGAAGGTATTATTAATAGATAGATAGATAGAAGCGGAAGAATAGATAGTAGAGGTCTTATAGGAAGAGCTCGAGAAGTCTATAGTAGAGTCCTTTAGCCGACGGCACCTATATACCTATATTAGGTCTAAATACAATATTATTAGTTATTACGGCAGGTATAGCACGCCGGGCCTAGTATATACTTCGGTAGCACCGTAGATACTTACGTAATACTATACTATTGCCTAACTACTAATCGTCCCTCGTATAACAATTAGTAGCTTCGCTTTAGTTAGATCTAGATCCGTTTAAATAGTACCTAAGTACTAGACGAACGGGCACTTTAAAAAAAAACTAAAAAACCCTACCGCCGCCGCTTAACGCGACCGCGAGGTCCCGTACTAGCGGTGCCGACCTACCTACCTAACTACAACAACTACCTACGCTCGATATAGATACGATTACGACAGTCCTCTAAATTCCGTATATTATCTTCCGTATATATATAGCTATATACCGATAGCCCTCTAATCGACGGCGCCCTATAGCCCTCTAATCGCTAGACTAGGCGGCCCGCCTTCCTTATCTAGGTTTGTTTGCTCTATACTAGTACCTACCGAAGCGGGCACTAGTCGAGGCAAGAGCCTATAAGTACCCTAACAGTTTCCCGACTCTAGTCTAGTCCCTTAACTCTATACTTACCCTATACTTATAAGATTATCGAGCCTACGCTTATTCTACAAATACGCTAGCTTCCGTATACCCCGATTTAGACGCCTACTCGTTAAACATCGCTTTTTGCTTTAAGGAGTTCTTAGCTAACGCCGGTTACGCTAAGTTAGTATACTAGAAGCAAAGAGACCTGCTCGTAGTAGTCGTTACGAAAATTACTACGCATTATTAGCCTCTAGAAGAATATATACTACGAAAACTCTCGGATACTAGAGGCGGTACTACCCTCGGTTTCCCTTAGGATTAGGTAGTTAACCGCTCTTTAGTTACGGTAGTAGCGAAGACGCTACTTGCTCTCTATAACGAACTTGCAGTTTTAGATACGATAGGACCTAACGACTTAGCGGCTCCTACTCCGGAACTAGCACTACCCTTTCTAGATATAGTAGTGTTTATAAGTCTAAGTCCGGACACTAGCCTATAGCTACGTCGCCGTCGGACGATTTTAGTAGCTAGTACGCGACGTATTACGTACGTACGCTATAGGTCCTTACTAATTGTTTTTCCCCTAGGTCTACGAGAACTTAGTACCTTAGAGCTATTACTTACAAGCAGTCCTAATTTGTCCTTACCGGTTTCAGTCGGCCCTAAGCAGTAGAGCCCTAAATAGTAAAGTCCTAAGCAATACGGTCCTAAGCCCGAGTACTAGGATACGGAGTAGTAGAGTCCTAAGTAGCAAGCTCCGGAGCGAGAGAGCCCTAAGCCCGAATAGTAGGAGCTTCTAGCCCCGAGCAGTCTAGAGTCCCTTTCTTTAGGTACTAAGCCTTACTAAGAGTCCTCTCTATTAGGTCCTAAGCTCTAGTATCGAGGTCCTAAGATATAGTAGCAAGTGCCGTTAATTCTACCCGTTTCTACTAAAGATACAGCCGATATGTCCTAAAATATAGACCTAGAATTCTAGCGCACGGACTTAGTATACATAGAACCTAGTATCGAGCGGGACCTATCTCCTCGATAGTAGATATAGCGCCGCCGATCGGTTAACGCTTTCCTAGGTATAGAAGCTAGGCGTCTAGTCGCGGACCGCTAGCGAGTACGTAACGCGGCCGTAGGACTATCCTCCTAGAACTAGCGCAACAGTAAGTAGCTAGCTTACGACAATCCCTAGCTATAACGCCTACGAGAGGGCGCGCTACGTAAAGTCCTAGTACGCGAGAACTAGAACGCCGCTAGCGCTAACGCGGCCGCCGAAGACGCTAACGGCGAAATCCTAAACGCCGCTAACCTAGCCGTCCTACGTAATAAGATACGCTAGCTGTTTAGATAACTATTAAATTAACAAGTTATCTAAATATAGCAACTTAGGGATAGAATTAGGGACGAGATCGACTAGTTACGCTAGAGCATCCCTTTAAGCTTAGTATAAGACAGGCTTAATACCGGGAGAGCTAAACGCCTCGCGCGTATAGGTTTAAATAAATAGGTCCTATAGGAACAAGTCCTATTAGCCCTACTACCTAACCTAGTTAAGGCCTAGCCGTATTAGTTACGCCGTAACGTATAGCGCAATGCCGAGGCTAGAGAACGCCGCTACAGCTAAGGCGGTGCTACTAGTAGAGGCCCTCTAAGCCCGAGCCTAGGTAATTCCGGTACCTAGGGTAGGAACTTTAGCCCTCGAGGTTACCGCGTTAACCCGTACTATATCGACAACTTTTAGTTTAGCCGCTTACCCTATTATAGCCTATAACGTTCTTAGCGCTTAGAGAGGTTTAACCCAATAGATATTAGATACTTCTACCCCGACGCCCTATATATAGACTTAGACGGCTAGGATATCTATACGTATAGTAACAAGGTTACCTTTACCTCGGTATACCTGTTTTTAGACGCGGCTTACGACTACGCGGCAGTTAATTACGCCCGCATAGTACGTACCTAGCTTACTAAGTACCTACGTAAAGCTATATAGTAATAGTTTATCTACGAGCTAACGAGTAATAACCGCGACACTATCCGCGGAGGAGAGGGCATTAAGCGCTAGTATAAGGCACTAAGGGACAAGTTTAGCAGATCTATCGTCGAGGCCTAGGACAAGCTATATACCGAATTCTATATAATATAGAACGTATATAACCGTAGAGCACCCTAGCAATTTATTATAAACTATATCCGCTACGTACGTAAGGCGGGCCTCGAGATAGACCCGAATAGGCCGTACGCCCTCCTCTATTAGGTATAGCTACGATTCGAACTGCGCCTATAGGACAAGCTCGATAAGCCCTTACTAAGCGATACGATTTACACTTTTACGCGAGCCGTAGAAGACAAGTATAAAGTATAGTACCGTAGATATATACAGTCCGACACCTACGGTATAGCGCGAGGCTATAATAGATATAACGGTAAGTTATAGTATCGAAACGCTCGTAATAGCGACCGGTATACCGATTCTTCGGGCGCGTATCGCGATACTTTAGGTCGCGGTTACGCTAGTAGGTTCGACGACCGGTACGCTATAGTAGTACGCGGATATCGCGACAACTTAGGTCGCGGTTACGCCGGCGGCTACGGCGGCGGCTATAGCAATAAGCGCCCTAGAAATAGTAGCTATACTAATTAAAACTAGTATTAGTATCGAGACTAAGGAAACGACAAGCAAGCCCTAGCGGGGGAGGGACGCTAAAAAGAGTACGCTTCTAACTGTAACAACCGAGTAGAGCTACGTAACAATAATCGGGGCTACGAAGCGCGCGGTAGTAAAGGGAACGCTAAGCGTAGACGACGATAAGATAGGGATACGCAAAAGGACGTACGCGATACCTAGGGTTAGTAATAACGCGGCCGTTAAGATAATAATGCCCCGCGTAACTATTACGCTAATAAGTAGGAACTAGAGCCTTAGGGCGAAGATCCTACCCCTATCCTATATCCGAGTTTATACTTACGCCTACGATTAAGCTTACGCTACTCCGCGAGGCTAGTAAGCCCGCACTCCGTACTAATATATTTTAACGACTAGGTAGACATCTACTAGGGATTAGACGACGTAGATAATAACGCCTCTTTATAGAACTCTGTATTAGTATACTATAGCGAAGTTCTACTACTATCGCCCTTCTCTCTATATATTAGCAAGTACCTTCTCCCGGCTATAGAACCCTTCGCTACGATACGGCCTTTAAAGTTCTTATACTTAAATTGCAGCGCGAAATTCGATAGCAACAATCTCTTATAGGACTATAGGCGTACTAAGTACGCTACGGAGCTAACGCCTAAGAGGGATAGCGTAGAGGAGAACGCTAGGCTTATTAAGTCCGCTATATTGCTAAAGATTAAAGGAGGATACGCGTTTCGAGGCTATTATTATCTACGTATAGTCGTACGCCTATAGAAGGACAGTACTAAGTACGCGGTCTGCTTAGATATAGGCGCTATAGTATTACTTATCGACGAGGCCTTCCTACGCTAGATACGCCCGGATATCGAGCGCAAGCGTCTAGTAGCTCTACTAAAGGTTAAAGGCGTAGGATCTACGGATATTAGCGAGTACGTAGATCTCGACTTTTAGGTACCGGGAATCGTTAAGGGCTCTAAGGTTATCGCCTATATACGTTATAAGGTATATATCGTTAAGGAGCTTAGCGCTAAGTTCCTTATAGTAATAGACATTATCGGCCCGGAAGGCATTAAGATTAATATACTATACCGTACGGCAACGATTAATTCCTATAAAAAGGCGAAGATTCTACTACTAGTAGGCCGCAAAGATTAGGTTAAGTTCCGTACGGTTATATACTCTAGCGAGGAGAACGTCGTTCTAGCGCCGTAGGCGGTAACTTCGGTACCTATCTAGTTTAGAATAGACCTTTCTATAGACCGAGACGTAGCCTTCTACCCGCAAAACTAGGAGCTTAAGAACAAGGCCCTAACTATCTACGCCGTAGTAGTAGACGCCGCTATAAATTTCGTATAGGTCCGTAATAATACAGATCGGCTATAAACTCTACTACGATATACAAAGATAGGGTATATACGCGAGTATAACTACTACGGTTACTACTATATCGCGCCTAAAGATTACGGCGTAGCCGGCCTTCCGCTACCGGATATACCGAACCCTACTAAGGAGAAGCAACTTTTTAATAGCGTAACGGCCTACGGTACCGAAGAGTAGGTATAGCGCATCGAGGCTATAGTAAAGAAGTACGAGGAGCTATAGAAGGACAAGGGCACTACTATAGACATTCCTAAGTCCGACTACCTAGAAGTTACGCTAAAGCTAGGCTACGAGAACGATAAAGTTCCTATAGTAGCGTACCTACTCTACGCCTCTAATAAAGAAGTCGTAAACAAGACGTTCGACCTACTATACGCCTAAGGAAAGATATCCTTTACGACTAAGCCTACCTAATTCGGGTTCCTAGTCTTCGTAGTCTAGAAAACGACGATAGTAGATAGTAAGCTAGTCCGTAAAGGACGCGCAGTCGTAGATATTAGGGGCCTAAACAAGATTGCAGTTAAGGATTCTTATCTACTCCCTAGATAGGAAGACATTATTAAGGCATTACGCGGCTCTACGTATATTACGATAGTAGACGCCGTTGCCTTCTTCTACTAATAGGCCGTAGCCGAGAAGGACCGTAGCAAATTTGTAATTAATAGTTACCGCGGCTAGGAATAGATATATATAGCTATTATAGGATTCTTAAATAGTATATAATATGTCTAGCGCTAGCTCGATAAGATCCTTAAGCGATACAAATCCTACTACCGTACTTATATCGACGATATTGTTATTTATTTCCGTACTTTCGAAAAGCACCTAAAGTATCTAGACGCCGTTTTCGAGTGCCTAGCAGGCAAGAAAATCAGTATCGCACCTTATAAGTCGTTCCTCGCATATCTATCTACGAAGCTTTTAGGCTAACGAGTGTTAGGGCTAGGATATACTACTTATAAGGAAAAGGTCTAGGCTATTCTAGACTTAAAATTCCCTACTACGCTAAAGGACATTAAATTTTATTTAGGACTTACTAGATAGCAACGACAGTATATTCTATACTACTCTACGATTACGATGCTATTCGAGAACCGTAAGAAAGAGCTCTTGCGCTTTAGCCTAGCTAATAAGGGCAATAAGCGAAAGCGCTACGTAGCTAGGACCCTAGCCTTCGACGTAGACGAGGCACTAGAAACCGAGTATAAGGCCTTTAATATCCTAAGGCAGATATACCGCGATATTAAGTTCTCCTATTACGCGGACCCTAATCGCCCTATATATATCGACCTAGACGCCTATATAGGAGGATTCGTAGCGGTAGTATACTACGTTAAGGGAGATCTAAAGCCGACTATCGAGAATAGCAAAGCCGTACGCTTCCCGGTAGATTAGGTACAAGTTATTATATACCTTAGCAAAGCCCTTACGGACGTAGAAAAGCGGTACCTAGCTACCGAGCTTAAGGTTAGCGGACTAGTCTAGACAGTACGGAAGGTACGAATAATCCTATAGGCGGTACGTAAGCCGGTATATGTGTTTTCCGACTATATTACGGCCCTAGGCATTACGACAGTAGCGAGCCTAGCGACGACTACGTCTACGAACAAGCTTAACCTCTATCTAGTACGAGCCGGTTAGTACCTCTCTTAGTACCCTAAGCTTAAGGTATACTACCGCCTAGGACGCCTCTATAGAATACTAGACGCCTTAAGCAGGCTCGTAGCGGACCTCGACCGAGCGGCAGATTAGGCATATAATATACTAGATCCCCTAGTATACGACAATCCCGCCCCTACGAATAATATAATCGACGTATACTATATATACCTGTATAAAAGCGAGAGTATAATTTGTTTTTACGCTACGATAGTCGACGAGCACTCTAGTAGAACGTATATATCCGACGAGCCTATAGTCTTCTACTCCGTGCTCGTAGAACTCGCTACCGAATTTAAGGACGACCTAAAGGCGGGATATACTAAAAACCCCTATTAGTCCGCAATCTTAGCTTAGCTAAACGCTATAGAGGAACGCCGCCTACGAGATACTACTAAGAGGACGCTAGATAAGGACGCTAACCCTAATTATAAAGAGGCAGACATTACGGGCGAGGCCGAGTTAAGCCTACTAGGACTCTACTTTTTCTTACGTAACGACCTTATCTATTTTAAGGACGATACTAACGGTAGGGAGAGGCTATACATTCCCCGTTCCCTATATAAAGAAGTTTTCTAAATAGCCTACGATTATTATTACTACGTAGGTTACTACCGTATATACGCTCGTCTATACGCTAGCTTCTATATACGCCGGCTCGGGCGCGAGGTCTCTAAGTATATCGCTTATTGCTCCGAGTGCATCCTAAACTAGACGCTACGCTATCCTCTATATAGTAAATTGCAACCGATTAAATGCTAGCCTATTCTATAGTACGCTATTACTACGGACTAGGTTTACGGCCTGCTACCTAATAAAGACGGCTACAATAGTTTCCTTACTAAGACGTATAAGTACTCTAAGCGCGTTATGCTACGTAAGTATAAATTAACGTAGACAGCGTAGCAGTACGGTAGCGATTAGATCTAAGGATATGTCGAAATAGAACGCAACCTTCCGGCTATTATAATCGGCGACCGGGACCCTATTTAGCTTAGCGAATTTATAAAGGCGGCCTTTAAGAAGTTAGGTATAAGGTTCTTCGTAACGATAGCGTACTATCCCTAGTCGGACGGCTAATCTAAGCGAACTAATTAGACCGTAGAGATCGCGCTCCGATTCTTTACCTCTAATTATTTAGACGCTAATTAGACGGACGCGCTACCGTATATCTAGGCCGAGCTTAATAACGCTAGGAATGCCTCGACTAGAGAGGTACCTAATATTCTAATTTAAGGATTTAAGACAAACCTAGACGCGCTAAACCCCCTTACCGAGCTCTCTACTAAGGACTACTTAGCATTAAGATAGGAGGCATGCGACTAGGTAGCAGACTCTCTTGCGTAGGCGGTAGCGATAATAAAGAACCGATACGACCGCAAGCATCGCCCTATTTCCTTTAAGATAGGCTAAAAGGTACTACTTAAATTATATAAGGGATACCGCCTACTAGGGAACCCTAATCGTAAGCTCTCTATATAGCGTACTAGACTATTTAAGGTGCTACGCCTAGTTAGCAACCTCGCGTACGAGCTCGACCTCCCCCTAGTAATACGTATCTATCCTATAATCTTAGTTTCGTAGCTAGAACTATACCCTAAGGGCTGTAACCTATACGACCGAGAGATACTAGAGCCGGGCCTAGTAGACGAAGCATCCTTCGATAACGACTATCTATACCTAAAAGCGCTATATTACGAGGTCGAAAAGCTCCTCGGACGTAGGATCTTAAGAGGCAAAACACAGTACCTAGTTAAGTAGCGTAGCTATAGTTACGCGTATAACGTTTAGTATAATATCGATAACCTCCGCGACTTAGTAGAACTTGTCTAGGAGTACAACCGCCTCTACCTATAACAAGCGTTACGATAGCAAGCGTTACGTTAGTAAGCGCTATAGCAGTAGGCACCGATAGCGCTATCCCTAAGCGCGCCGTAGTTAATAGTAGGAGAACTATAGGCTCGGCCTTCTTAGAGGCCTAGCTTGCGTAACTCCTAAAGAACGGCTATATAGAAAGTTAACTAAGTAGTACTATACGTAATAATAGGCATCTCTATCGCGGTATATTACGTTATAGCATTATTGTCTATAATTGAATCGTACCCTACTTTACTTTGTTTTAAAACGCAAATAGTTTACTTTATTGTTCTCCCCCCCTATTATCGCTCTAAAGCGCGCGGCGACGCGTCTTATTATTATTATTAACGTAGGACGCGTCCTATTGTCGGACGGGCCGTACTATATATATAAACGGCGCGGCGTAAGCGAGGTAAAGTTTGCGTTATAACAAGCGTAGAACGCCCTAGTAACGCCGCAAATTCTTAGTTGCTACGTATACGTAATATACTAAATTCTCTCCGCTTATTTATTAGTATTACTAACATACTTACTAAGTATACGCCGCCTTAACGACTAGCCCCGATAATACTATCTATCCCTAAAATAGAGCGTACCGAGCGCTACTGTCCGCTAGCGGGCGAGCGCGGCCCTCCTATATAATAGCAATACGCCTATAAAGAAGACGAGCTCTTAGAACTAAGCTAGTAGTAGCTACCTTAGCGTCGCAAGGTTAGCGGCCTACTATTTGCCGTAGTACTACTATAAATCGAGCACTACGAGGACTACGTTAGCTCGCCTAAAAACATCGCGTAGGCGAACCTTAACAAAATCCCTTATAATAAGGTTCCGGTAGAGTTATACCGCGAGCTCGACTAGCCGCTACTAGAAAATATTAGTAACTTTGTTAACGCTACGGTATAGGTACGAATCTATCGTACGCTAGTGCCGCGCCCGCTATTATATAGAAGAACTATACGGGTAAACCCTATTACCTTCGAGGACTTCTTCCTAAAGCACTACGGCTCCGATAGGGCATATATTATACGAATTCGCTTAGTCGACCTCTCCGAACTTAGCTACCTACCTCTGCTACTACTCGACCCTAAAGCTAATCTAAAGGACCGCAATACCTTACGCTGTATCGCTATCTTATTATAGTAGGGCGCTAGTATTAACGGCTACGAGATAGGTAATTACGCTAGCTAGGCTACGTTTTTCGGCCTACCGCAGTTCTATTAGTTCCTAGACGCTAAGCTAGACGTCGCTTAGGACGGCTAGCGATACCGCGTTATTGTCCCCGATCCCTAGTACGCTAAATTGTTCTACGATCTAATAGAGATCCCGGACTAGGTCTGCAACTATAATATCTACTACGCGATCCGGACGCTTACTAAACTCGACCTTACTCTAACGTCTTATAAGGAGAACGGTATGCTCTTCGCGGTACCTTATACTTAGACCGCGTTTTAACTTATAAGCGCCTTAGTTAGCTACGGCTTCGTAAAGAACGCCCTAGATAAGCTATACGAGATCCTTACCGGTATACTAGGCTAGGACGAGACCGAGCTAAACCTTATATCCGTATACGCATAGATTATACAGATCGTAGTACGCACGGTAGATAGACTAGAAGACGAAACGCTAGAGTAGGCCGACGAGCGCCTTAATTAGGCTACAAACTGCTACAACTTGCTAGGCTAGTTCGAGGAGGAATAGAACGTTACCGTAGAAGCGATAGTCTAGTAGTAGACAGCCGCGATATACGTAAAGGCATAAGAAAAGATTATTATACTCGAGCCCGTCGACCTAGTTACGCTTAATAGTACTAAATTACTAGACGCCTACCCTAAGTAACTTGCCGCCTTTGCGCGATTTTAGACGGAATGCCGCTACTAGAAGGAGCGTACCCTAACTTTAGTATACGGCCCTACTAAGATCGTAGAAATAATTAAGCCTAATACCTAGTAGATAAATTACTATAATAATTAAGGATAGGTATAGGGCGATAAGGACCTTCCTTAGCGTCTTAGAGAAGCTAGAAATTAATACTAACATACCTCGGACGCCGTAGTAGTACGCGACGCTACTACACTTAACGCTAATACTAGCGCCGTAGAGTTAGCTACTAAGCGCCCTAAGGGAAAGGCGGCCCTACGCCCTAAGGGATTACCGGTACTCTAGCGATATAAGAAGGAGTTTAAGGACTCTAACGACGCGACGCGTTAGGATACTGTTTTAGTAGAAAAGTAGGAACTAAGAAAGGTAATTATAGGTAAAAAGTAGGACGTAGAAAAGATAGACGTCGATAGCGAGAACGTAATAGAGAAAGAAGAGTAGGAACTAGGAAAAGTAATCGTAGGTAAAAAGTAGGACGTAGAGAAAATAGACGTCGATAGCAAGAACGTAATAGAGAAAGAGTAGTACGAAGGACAGAAACAAAAGGCTATAGAAAAGAATGTCGGTAACGCTAGAACTAAAAACAATAACAGCCCCGCTCCTCTAGATAATAAAGGCAAGGACGAACTTTAGAGTAAGGCTATAGACGCTATCCTTATCTGCGCTAACGCCCCGATAACCGTACGCTAGGTCGTAGACGCCGTTTAGTTAGCCTTCCCGAACCTCTACGCTACTAAGAGCGTAGAAGATACCGAAGAATTCCTTAACGCCGATAGTACTAACGTCGACTTAGATCTAGACTTAATCCGCTATTCGACTCTAATCCGCGAATAAGACGCTAACGGTATATATATCTATAAGCTTAGTACCTCTAGCCGTAAGGCTATACTCTCGCGCAATATAGAGCCTGCCTTTAGTACTATATACGGATGCGATATTACTATATACCTAGTAGAGAGCTCTACTACTAGGGGCCCCTCTCGATATAAGGTAGTACCTTTATAGTAATACTATACTAAGTAATAGAAAGATAAGACGCAGCCGACTACGCTAGGTAAGGCAAAGTAGAACGGCTTTAGCGAATAGAATAGCTTAGATAGAGACGATAACGACGATAACCTACCTAAGCCTCGTCGTAAGCGCCTACCCGTAGTATCCCTAGATATTAGCTAGAAGGTACGCGATATAGTTATAGCTTTAGGCGCACGTTAGCGCGCGGCAAGCTATGCCTTTACGGTAGCTATAGTAGCAATTATTAACGCCGTACGTAAGGACGACTTAGCTATAGACCGCCTTGTTTAGGTTAACGATACGGTACGCTAGACCTATACCGTCTTAAACCCGATATAAGAACTTAGCTTTACGAAACGCACCTATAAGGACGATACTACGTAATAGCAATATAAGGGCTTCCTAGTAGAGTATACTAATTCCCTAATAGGCTCTAACCTACGTAGCTCGCTTATAGCAATGTTTTATCGAGTATAGACTATAAATAAGGGCGATATAGAAGAGGGCGCTTAACTACCTTTTATCGGATAGAACGCTACGTCGTAGCTATTACGCGAGGCAACCCCCGACGTAGGTACTAGAGACGCTAGTCTATTACGCCGAGAGGAAGTTCTAGAAGAGACAGTTATAGACTTCGAGATTCTAGAAGAGCCTACGCGCGTTACGACTATCGAGATCCTAACCGCTATACCGACGAGCGCCTAAATCGCTATACCGATAAGCGTACGCACTCCGATAGATAAGAAGGTTCGTCGAGGCGCCGCTAATATAGACGAGGATACCTACCTATAGCGCTCCGGAATACTATACTCCGACGTCGAGCAATAGCTTAAGTCTAGCTACTAGGCCGATACTACGGTACTAATCTATAACGTATTAGGCTTTATTACGATCGATTATATACCGCCTACGGGCACGCAACTCTTAGACGTTAAACTTAGTAATATATTTTAAATAATCGACGACGCTACAATTACCTTAAAGGAGCTCGGCACCTAGTATACCTGCTTAGTAGAGGCGTACGGCTTCCTGCGTACTAAACGCAAGCTAATCGGCCCTCTATACCTATACTATATAGCAAGCACTAACGGTAAGTATAAGATCGCCTTAATCTATAGCCGATATATCCTTATAGGTAGTATAGTCTTCTAGCGTAAGGTAGCGCACTAAGTCTAGCTTACCTCTATCGATAACGCCCTAGATTAGGCGATAATCTCGCAGGTCCTAATAGATATCCCCGGCGAGACGGAGCTGCTAACAGCCGCGCGCGACTAGTAGAAGCGATAGAAGAAATACCGTAAGGACCTAGTATACCTACTCTACGGCAAGTAGCTAAAGACTATTACGGCCGGTTAGCTAACCTTTAAGGAAGACTAGGTAGAGTAGCCGACAGAGATTAATATCGTCGCGGTACTAGACTACGTCTTAGAGAACATAAAAGCAGCCCTTAATCGTAAGGCAGCCGCCGGCATTATAGACGTAGCCCTCGACTATTTCCTTTATACTACGTACCTCTAACTATAAATAGGCCGTATACTACGAAAGGATCGAGACTAGACGCTAAGATCGGCCTATAAGAAGAATACGACGCTACGCCTAAACGATATCCTATACGACTATAATAAGGAAGACAACTACCTAATCTCCCTCTATCGAGGACTAGGACTAAAAGGCATCGCTAGACGTTACGAAGCGCTTATACCCTAATAGTAGGCCGATCTATACTTGTATATGCTAGACGAGCTCGCTACTATAGTAAAAGCTAAGATATACGTTAGTACCGTAGCGATAGACGAGCCCGGCTAGCCGCTATAGAAGACGCGCGCTCTACTAGCTTAGGTACCGGCACCGTAGGTACTAGTACCGCAACTACCGACGCTAGGTTAGTTATGCCGTAAGTCTAAGTACGTAGCTATACCCGACGACAAGCTCGCCTTACTAGTAAAGCTATCTACTCTATAAGTGCTAAGCGAGCCTAAGGCCCTCTTGCCGCTAAAAATTGCTACCTAGCGCCTAGCTACGCGCGCGTCCGCGCGCGCTATTATAGTAGGCCCTTCCGATAGTCTAGCTATACGCGCATCTACGCGTACGTCTACGCGTACCCTAAACTCTCTAGCTACGCGTACGCTAACTAAGCGTAAGGCAGCCGACGGCGATTCGTCTATAAAGAAAAAAATATAGAAACTATAGAGCTTTACGGAAGGTAAGGCAACTAAGGCTAAGGCTACTAGCTCTAAGACGGAACTAGAATTAATTAACTCTAATAAGTAAGACTATAGCTAGTAGACGCGACATAATACGAATATAAGTATATATAGTACGAATACGAGGAAAACGGGAAAAAGTAGAAGAAGTATATAAGAAGGGGCTCGGCTATCGAAGCTCGGCTATTGTAGTACGCTAGCTTTCGTCCTATTAGACGGAGGTGCTATTACGGCAGGCATAGCACGCTAGGCCTAGTACATACTTCGGCAGCACCGTAGATACTTACGTAATACTATACTATTGCCTAACTACTAATCGTCCCTTATATAATATTAGTAGAGATCGGCTATATCGTATAGCTTCCTTACTAAATCCTAAAGGGTTACGAGTCCGCCGCGAGCAGGCGCGAGAGCACTATAGAGCGATTATTATACCCGGCCCTAGTTACGCAATATTAATAGATGCTTACTATAAATTCGAGCATTAGGGGATATAGATCTACGTAGCGATTAATATTTACTTGCGTTATATTGTCTAGATCTATATAGGCATTACTAGCTAGATAGCTATCTCTATACTAGCTTAATACCTTATAACGATCCGGAATAGTAGTATAATACTATAGATTATTCGATTAGACTATAGGGTAGAAACGATTCTAGCCGCGGACGCTTACTATAAGACTCGCCTTACGACTCGTAGTAACCCGGAATAAGAACAACCGCTCGCCTTCGAGGACTGCTTTAAATACAGTACGAGTAAAATAAACTAGCGGATTAAGGTATAGTAGCGTTAGTAAGCACTTATACTAAATAGCTAGAGGGTGTTACGGTAGGTATAGCACGCCGGGCCTAGTACATACTTCGGCAGCACCGTAGATACTTACGTAATACTATACTATTACCTAACTACTAATCGTCCCTTATATAACAATTAGTAGCTTCGCACTATTAGTACGCTAGCTTTCGTCCTATTAGACGGGGGTACTATTACGGTAGGCATAGCACGCCGGGCCTAGTATATACTTCGGTAGCACCGTAGATACTTACGTAATACTATACTATTGCCTAACTACTAATCGTCCCTCGTGTAATAAAGGGGCTATTTCTACGAGTTACTACGCGAGTTACTATATAATACTAAACTGCTAGCGGATCGGATTGCCTTCCTTGTAATCTATATACTAATTATACGTTATAAAGTCCTCGAATTTGTTTACCTCTAGAATAGCTATCGTATCCGGAAGTAGGCTAATCGACTATACGTTATACTAGGTATTCCGTATATTCTATACTATTATCTAGAGCTTAGTAGGCATTCTTATTAAGGTATTCCTATACCTAACAGTATACTTAATAATATAGAGCAAGACCTTTAAGGATTCGGTATATATTAGATTCTATAGTATAGACTCGCTATAGACTCGCTAATAGACTCGCTAATTCCTAGATCTTAAAGCCTACTTGCCCGAGGCTACGCTTTCTTAGTATAAGATAGCATTATAGATTTATAGCTTCTCGTATCTAGTAAGTAGTAGCGAGAATAGCGATAATGTAGAGCGCCTTTACCGCTCTACCTACTTGCTTCTTCGAGAGCTAGCTAGGGAGCATATAGCTATAGGGTTAGAGCTAGAACTAATAGAGTTAGATAAGCTATTAGTAGTACGTAGTTAGTTAGCGGCGGCTCGGAATTAGGAAGCTAGGTTAATTAAGTTTATAAATAATATATACTAATCTCCGATCTATAAGCCGGCCGCGAGTATATAGCGAGTCGCTTTTTCTAGTTCGATTTTATCTATAACCTTCTTAAACCTCTACTATTTCTACCTCTATTTATCTAACAATACCTACTAATTAGGGTACCTATTGTACTAAATTAGGCGTCGACTATATAAAGATATATAGTAAATACTAATACTATTTACAATGCGGCCTTCTTAATCCCGATCTACTAACCGAGTAATTTGTTTGCGAGCAATTAGTAGCCGCCGCTACGAGTAGCTCCGCGAGTACGGTACGAGGCTTTAATACGTTCCCCTCTATACCTAAGGCGGCTAATACTATACGCAATGCTACTAGTTAGTATTACAAGCTAGCAACTCGAATACTACTAAATGCTAGATCTCGGAGCCTCTCGCAACGTCTACTAATACCTACTTTAGCTTTAGCTTTATTAGACCTAAAAGTATAGGAATACCGTTGCCGCTATTTGATCTATACTTAGTATATAGAAGTTAAGCTTACGAGTACAACTAAGACATAGTTCTATTGTAAACCCGCCCTCTATACTACTATTACGGATACCTAGTCTAACTAAGAATTCCTTAAAGCCGATATAACATTTATAGACTAGATTATAGACCGGATTGACGCCTACGAGCTACTAGATAGTAGTATTAATCGGACCTAGGACTATTTTAACTACTTCCTCTATATAGACTTTAATAAATTAACTAATTAACTAGAGAAGCTAGTAAGTAAGGCGCTTCGATTACTTAGATAGGCTTTAACGGTCTATAAACTAGTAACAAAGTTATTATTAGTCTACGAGATTAAGCTCTATATCTAGACTAAGCAGGAGAAGCAATAATAATAATAAAAGCGGAAACATCGGTTAAGTACTATTACTACGAGTACTAGTGCGAGTAATATAGCGAGTTAGTAAAAGGTAGTTAATAGCATTAAGATTAAGAAAGAAAAGCTATAGACTAAGAAGGTTATCGATACGAATTAGCTGCCTAAGATAATTAACTTAAGCGGCGATGCTACCGCGAGTATACCGCGAGGCACGCCTATTCCGAAAGAGTCGAGCGAATCGAAGGATTAGCAACCTACTAATAGATAGGCTAATAGCGGCGGATAGGCTAATAGCGGCGGACAAGCTAATAGCGGCGGATAGGCTAATAGACAGGCTAATAGATAGGCTAATAGACAGGCTAATAGACAGGCTAAGAATACAAAGCGTAGTTAACGACTAAAGAAGAAGAGATAGAATAGTAGACTCGTAGTAGACTCGCTATAGACTCGCTCCTTAAATATTATCTACTAGTAGCTCGCGATCGCTATTTAGCTATAGCTCCTTCTATATCGTATATACATCCTTAGACTTAATAATAGCCTTATTCTTAAGCTATTTAAACTACGAGAGGCAATATCCTTCTAACTTATCGAACCTAGCTTCTAATACCTTAATCTTTGCCTCTAGTTTAGTATTCTTTGCCTCTACGGCCTCGACTCGCGCCTATATCGCGGCTAGCTCGCTATTTCTATCGTCTTTTTTAACCTTTTCTATACTAGCCGTATAGCTAGACTTGCCCTTATACTTATAATAAGCGTAGATACACTCGCCCTTAGTATTAAGTATACGATACTTAAAGTTATTAGAGCGTATATAGTAGTAGTATAGCGCTAGTATAAGCTTACTAGAGTCCGTTTCTATAATAATTCTAATAGCCTTATATTTCTATAGTCTATTTAATACTACTTTCTTTTTATCCGGTATCGCTATCTAATCGAGCAGCTCTTACTATATCTACGCGCTATAGTACTAGAAATCGTAGGTATTTATAGTCGTAGGGCGTCGAAGTCTAGAGCGAGTTAGTAGCGAGTCTATAGCGATACGCCTTGCGACTTACGATAAATATTCTCCTCCTTCTACTAGTAAGTACGCTACTAAAGCTAAAGCTAAAGCTAATACTAATGCTAAAGCTGATGCTGCTAAAGCTACGCTAAGAATAAGGTCGCGCGGAATACTAGTTATAGCGGCTACTACTATCGCTATCGGTATTAGTATCGATAGAAGAAGAATATTATAAGACAAGGCGCGGAAGTGTAGCGAGTCTAAGTGAGGTTTATCGCGATAATAGGCATAGTAAGGTTAGTAAGGAAGGTACAGGAAGAATAGGAAGCGACAATAGGCTAAAGTAAAGCCATTGAGCCTCTAGTATGTATGGAGCTCCGTTACTAGGACTTGTTCACCTCTAGTGGTAGTTCTTTTCCGCAAGGGCGTTCAGGAGTCATCTTCTCCAATTCAATAATCGTAGTGGATTACTAGCAGCGCCTGGAATATCTACCACATACACTCGATCCATCTCCTTCGTTGAGATCATCGAATGTGTTGTTGTTGCTGAAGTGACTTTTGCTTGGGCGAGCGACGAATTCTGGCCACTTTGCGGATAACTGCCGAAGCTTGCGCCAAACAGTAGTGAACCACGCGCGAGGGAGGACACAAACTTCCACCAAAGACTTTGCAAACATGTATTACTTTTCTCGAGACAGCCACCGTGAGTATTGCAGCAAATAGCAGCTGCGTCTTGCGACTGGCGTGCGGTGAGCGGTGAGCGGTGAGCGGTGAGCGGTGTGCGACGGTTTTCGGGAATTGCTGTCCCTTGGGCAGCCTCAGGCAGCGGCACGGGATTCGCAGGTTGCGCGTGTCTGCCAGCCAAATCCGAACTTCTCTGCGCCGACGCCAACACCAGCAAAGCGCGACCCCGGGCTGGCCAGCAGATCACTACGCGCAACGCACAGTATGGCAGCGGCAGCAGTCAACGGCCATCCTCACACCACACCCTCCGCCGACCACCAGCAAATCGCCGCCCACGACCACAAGCGCAAACGCGACGACCCTACTACCACCACCGGGACAGGCACATCAGAGGCACGAATCAAACAGGCACAGCTGGATATTCTCCAAGTCCTGCAGACGTTCGTATACCGTATCCCCCAAAATTATCCCAAGCACAACCACTGACACATCACAGCCACGACACTACCCCATCCTTTCTGCAACATCCCTTGACACCTGGGAAAGCCTCATCCGAGGAGCCATCACAAAAGAAAGCCCGACTATCAGACTCGAGCGGTGATAATGCCACCATACAGACAAAGCTTAGCAATACGCGCTACACCTCCCTCCAACAGCTAAAGGCCGATGCCAGCACCGTCAGCGAAGACCTCACTGTCTCAATTAGGAGCAAGGCGAGCGAGCGAAATTCTGGGAATGCCGGCAGACCAACTGTGGAAGAGCTGAAACAGATTCATCGCATACATTCACTGGAAAATTTGATCAAGGAGACTGTCGATCGGGAAGCACAGTACATCGAGGCGAAACGGGCAGAAGATGTCAAGCCTAAGAAGGAGGATAGCGGCTTGTCAGATGCGCAGGAGGCTGATACCAAATCAGGCCTGGCTAATGCCCGCGCTGGTACGGTGTTGACCTTGTTCGGCAATGCACCAACCCCGAAGCAGTTGTTCTCGTCTATGCAGAATGCGCGCAATGTCAGCCAGCAGACCTTCGTCAAGTCGGAGCTGCCTGTCGACGAGATGCCGCTACCGC
Organism: Pseudocercospora fijiensis CIRAD86; assembly: GCF_000340215.1. Lineage (NCBI taxonomy): Eukaryota > Fungi > Ascomycota > Dothideomycetes > Mycosphaerellales > Mycosphaerellaceae > Pseudocercospora > Pseudocercospora fijiensis. The sequence continues at coordinate 3,721,681 of NW_006921541.1, forward strand.
CGGGCTTGACCGCGACCAAAGTCATGTCTGCTCCCGCCGACCAGACCAAGAAGGGACCCACCTTCGACCAAGCATTCGCTCCACCATACAGTCTCGCTGCACTACAACCGCCAAAAGCGCACAAGCGATCATCGACGCGAGACAATTCTCTCGCCTGGGAGTTCAAAGATCCCATTCAGCGGAACAAGAAAGGTGGCTACACGGTCCAGCCATTGACCGTCAGCACGTGGCTTGATTATGGCGGTTTGGATGGTGAAGAGCCAGTTTCACCACGTGAGAGGCGGAAGCAACGCGATCGCGCGTTGAGCACAAGCGGCGAGACTGCAGAGACACCGGACAAGGAGCTGTCTGTGGAAGCATTGAAGAGGCAAGAAGAGGCATTATTCCGCAAAGCCTTCTCCAGCTTCGCGCCAAGTCGCGACGATTCCAACGCTGTTGTGCCCGAAGAGGTCAAGGATCTGGTCTGGTGGCATAAGGTCGGCAACAAGCGGTTCAACGACACATTCGCAATTGACCCGGCGCTGCTGGACGAGACTTCCACATCTGACCCACCTATGGAGACGATTGAAGATGAGTTCAAGGAGGAGGATTTCGGCAAGGTTATAGAAGATCTCGACGAGCTCGAGAAGACCGCGGTCGCCCCAGATCCAGAGCCCGTCACCATGAAGACGGATGTAGAACAAGTCTTGCGCGAGGTCTCAGAATTGCTGGAAACGCTCGCCTCACATCAACGCATCCGCAACTCTACGCTTCCCACCTCGAACGGAGCTGCACGCACACCCATGAGTCCTGCGCCTCTCACGGCTGCCAAGATTGGGAAGCCTGACGAGCCGTCCGATGAAGAGATCTCCACGTACAACAACTTGCGGCGAGAGCTGGCATACCTCATCTTGAAGCTGCCCCCTTATGCTGTCGCCAAACTGGATGGAGACCAGCTATCAGATCTCGGCGTTAGCAAGCTGCTTACATTCCAGTCTCAAGATGTCAAGGGAACTCTGGAGGAAGACCAGGTTACGAGATCTGCCAAAGCACAAGCTCAAGCCACAGCTAACAGCATCGCCAACCTAGCTCGTCCAAACTCATCTGCCGGACAGCATTACAATACCACTGCACAGCGAACACCGGCAATAGGGCAGGCAGCAAATACACGGTATGGTCAGCAGTACGGACAGCGCACACCTGCACCTGCCACATCTCTACAACGACAAACGAGCAACCAATCGTACGCCACTCCGACGGCCGCTCCGAGACCATCATATCTCTCGCAAAACCAATACACCCGCCCAGGCGCCGCCCCACCTTCCTATCATCAACCACAGCAGTATCACCAGCAGCGGCCTCCGCAGCAAGGCGGCTACCTCTACAACCAACAATATCAGCAAACTCCAGTCCAGCAGCGTCCCAACTATCCGTCGCAAAACAATCAGCAGTATCAGCAATACCAGCAGCGCTCTCACACTGCAGCCGCCAATGCGGTCGGATACCAGACTAACAGTCCAGCGCAACAGCAGTATTATCAGAATCGGACAGCATCGCCATCCAAGCCAGGTTATCCCACTCCGATGCATCAGCAACCCACGCCCCAGACAGGTGTACAGAGACCAATCGCTCAAGCTCCTCCTCAACCACAACAGCCTGGGTCTGGTAGAGCAACGCCGGTCCTGGGAGTAAACTATCCCAGTCAACCGCACACCCCAGTCAATGGATTTGCCCCACCTCCAAGACAGCCACAGCCAGGACTTGCTCCCAGACCTTCCAGTAGCACGCCTCAACCGAGCCCTTACCAAGCACCACCTGGACAGATGCAGCAACCTGCGGCAATTCAGGCAAATGGACAATCGTGAGTCGGTCCCAACCAAACCAATGTAGTGGTAGTGGTAGAGGGCGGAGAGATGGCCGGCAGTCAGGCGGGAGCGAGGATGGGTGATCAAGTTTGTAGGTTCTGATTTGTTGACTGTTGCCCAGGCCGTCTCAAGATACAACACGTAATGATACAAGTTCAAACGATTCGTCATCTCTTGGGTGCGGGCAATGCGGTAAAGTTTTCAGATACCGTGAGTGGTTTAAGAAGCACGTTCAGGCCTGTAAGGGGTAGCATTCAGATATCGGCCGCCTACTCGCGTCACCTCATCAGAGCGGGCACTGCTGGGAGTTGTGTCCAAGCTTGGAGGAAGCTAAGTACCATGCAAATCGGAGGGCATCTCCTCACTTCCGACCCATGATGAATGCGAGCGATGCGGCGAGACTGTTCGAAGCATTCGCGATATCAATCCACATGTCGCTGCTAACCTAAGTGTTTGGAGCAAAGCCAAAAGCAGCCTTTCCAGCCCCCCGTCGAGTGTTTCCTGCAGGACTTGTTGTCTCGCCCGACATTGTACTTTTCGCGCAGTTGGATTTGATGGGCACATGAAGTCTTGCAGAGTTCACAAAGCAGATGGTCCAAGTCTAGGACTGCTAGTTCCTGTAGGAAGTTGTTCTTTGACATTGAGAGGCACTGGTCGAGGAGGGATGCCTGGTTATGTGTGAAGGCGGTGGATTGTCGCCGAGTTGGAGGAGATCAGTATAAGCACTCCTGGATTATCCTGCTATTGTTATAGTAGACTTGTTCACAATATTGGTGCCTCTAGAGACAGGTTGAAATACAGTTGTCGATGCGATGAAGTCTCTCCTACCTGAGTTCCATACAACGGCGGCCGGGCGCTGAACAACCCCTCAAACCACGCCTGCGCCTGCTGAACAAGCGAAACGGGCTGATACTCCGCTGACTGATATAGGACCCTGATCAACAGCTCTTACAAAGGTCGCCTCCGCCTGGCCGCTCCGAACTCGTACTCCTCAACTCATCTTCTTTTCTCTCGTGTCCGACTCTGCGAACGACCCAGCGCATTGGCAAGATGCAGAACTACATCCTCATCCCTCTGCTGGGAGTAGCGCTTCTCACCCTCTACAAGATTCTCAATATCATTGTCACCAGAGTCCAGAATGCCTGTAGGTCTCCACCTTCAGCACGAATGCCGCAATCAATTACTGACTCTTCGCAGCGAGATCACGCCAGCTTGGATGCCAGGACCCACCAATGTTTCCCAACTGCGGCTTTCTGGGTCTCAAACATGTCAAGCTGCTCCAGGCCGCCGATGAGAAGAACATGTTTCCTGACTTTCTGGAAGAAAGACAGGATATCATGAACAAGGAAACTGGTCGAGTCTGCTCTACATTCACGTCGTATCAGCTTGGTCAGACTATCTACTTCACAAGCGACCCCGAGAATATCAAAGCGATACTGGCCACACAGTTTGCCGATTTCGATCTTGGCCCCATTCGACATGCCATTATGGGCGAGGTTCTCGGCGAAGGCATTGTAAGTCAGGTATTGACGCTTGCTCGGAGTGCGTCCTGACTTGGGCACTATTAGTTCGTACAAGATGGTAAGCCGTGGGAGCATAGCCGGGCAATGCTGAGACCAAACTTCGCTCGAGAGCAGATCTCAGACCTCGACATGGAAGAACGTCACGTACAGAACCTTTTCGCTGCGCTGCCCGCACAAGAAGATGGCTGGACCGCTTTCACAAACATCCAGCAACTCTTCTTCCGTTTGACTATGGATGCTTCGACCGAACTGCTCTTCGGCGAGTCGGTGGACAGCCAGATTTCTGAGAACCCGCATATCACCAAGAACAAGTCTGCTGCAAAGAGACACGACGAAGCCGCATTTGCCATCAATTTCGACCAGGCACAACTCCACATGGCCAAGAAGTTCCGCCTCGTGAACTTTCACTGGCTGCATAACCCGAAAGAATACCAAGTCAACAACAAAGTAGTCAACGACTTTGTCAAGTACTACGTCGACCTCGCCCTCCAGCAACCTAGCAACGAAAAGCAAGCCGAAGAAGGCGCTCATCACGGTAAAGAAAAATTCATCTTCCTCGAAGCCCTCGCCAAAGAGACCCGCGACCCCGACGAACTCCGCGGCCAACTCTTGAACATCCTCCTCGCGGGTCGCGACACCACCGCCTCCCTCCTCTCCTGGCTCTTCCACCTCCTCCTCCGCAACCCCCATGTCTTCTCAACCCTCCGCTCCACGATCATCACCACCTTCGGCCCCTACCACTCCCCCACAGCCCCCATAACCTTCTCCACCCTCAAATCCTGCCAATACCTCCAATCCACCCTCTCCGAAGTCCTCCGCCTGCGAACCATCGTCCCCGGAAACAGTCGCACCGCAAACAAACCCACCACCCTCCCCCGCGGCGGCGGCCCCGACGGCACATCCCCCATCTTCATCCCCGCCGGCTCCCCAATCGACTACAGCGTGCACGTCATGCATCGCAGAAAAGATCTCTGGGGTGAGGACGCGCTGGAATTCAAGCCTGAACGGTTCTCGGGCAGGAAAAGTGGGTGGGAGTTTTTGCCTTTTAATGGCGGGCCGAGGATTTGTTTGGGGCAGCAGTTTGCACTTACCGAGGCGGGGTATGTGGTTGTGAGGGTTTTGCAGAGGTTTGAGGGGATTGAGGGGATTGAGGGGGAGGAGGAGGAGGGAGCGGTGCAGACGGATTTGGGGTTGACGAGTTGTCCGAAGAGGGAGGTTAGGTTGAGGTTGAGGGTTGCGAGGGAGTATGTATGATTCGAAAGCGCGAGGAATCTTGTGTCCTGTTTCTAATCGCAAAATCTATGTTATCTACGAGTTATCCTCCGAAGAGAGCGGTGACGTTGAGAGGGAATGATGTGATGTGATGATGTGTAGTAGTATATGATGTATGTATCGCTCGTCCACTATGTGTGCTGTTTTCTCCCACTAATGCCAGACGTTGCGTGTTTCTTCATGCTGTCATCTTCGTTTCCATATGCCAATCGCAAAATGGGTATCTTCTTTCAATCATCAAAACTCGCTGAACGCTGCAGTAAATCCGCTAAGAAAAAAAAATCGAAATCTTGGACGTCTCATCTCATCTCATCGCCCTCTCTTGTGATGGCGATGGTGCTTGCGCGCTTTCCATTCCTTTGGGAAGACGAGCTTCACTTTGTTTCCAGAGAACTCGAGGGTAGTGGTGTACATCTTCCGCACTCGTCCAATCAGCTTGTTGGCCGAGCGTGCATGGAAGGCCATGCGGTATCCACCCTGGTCGTCTGAGGCGATGCCGACTGAGCCTGGTGCCTCGAGACCATACATGCCCGTGCTGAGCAACGTCTCATTGGCACGGACGTATGGACCCGTGACTTTGTCGGCGACGGCGTATTTGACGGAATATGATGACGATCGCGTGCATCCGGACGAGAAGAATAGGAAGTACTTGCCCTGGCGCGTGCGGACGAGTGCTGGTGCTTCGACGAGTGGGCCATCTGCATCCGTGCGGTCGAGAATCTGGGTGAGAGTGCCGTCGACCGCGGTCACTCCATCGGCCTGCATCTTCTGAATCATGATCGGGGTGGGGGTTTGAGGATCGAAAGTGTTGCCGCATACTCCGCCACGACCGATGTTGTTGCCGTCGACTTTCCATGTGACCCAGATGGACCCGTCCACGTCACGGATCGCTTCTGGATCGATGGCGCCGCCCTCTTTGATGGGGCATGCGAGGGGCTCATCGAGCGGCTCGTAGGGACCGTTAGGGTCGAAGCCGTCAGAGACTGCTGCTCCCACACAGTGCGGTTGTGGATGTGTCGGACGGCCATCGTTCTTCGCATATGGATACTCGCCGGTCCAGGTGGCAGAATAGTACATGACGTACTTGCCATCGTCTCGCTTGATCAGTGCCGGTGCCCAGGTGCTGGAAAGCGGCTTGGCTTCGTTGGCAGGGTGCTTCGTTCTGCGCTGTGCCCATGCGCCAGTTGTCGGCAGAGGCTGCTGTGTGAGATTGACCAGAGTCCACTTGATGAAGTCGGTCGATGTGGCCATCTGCACATTCGCTTGGCCAAAGGCAATCGAGTTCGCCGCGGCGTCTGCGCCTTCCAAGGACAACACTCCGGCGGCATTGTTGGTGGCGACGGCATGCCATGTGTCGTTCGCGTAGAACAGAGCTGGGTCCGGGAAGTTACCCTCGATGGCCAGTCTGATCGGCTTCGCATGGAGGACTACCGGGAGGTCGGGGGCGGCATGTGCTCGATGTTGGCCGATGGTGAACACAACAGCTGCTGCGATGATGCCGAACAGCATCGCAGCGACTGCGGCGGCAGAGGTGAGGAAACCTCTAGATGCGAATGAGAAGCGTCGGTCGGCGTTGTTGCGAGTCTTCTCTGGATCTGCTGTTGGATCAATTGGCTTGGTGAAATGACGTTGAAAGAACGATAGTCGAGGTGGTTGTGGAGGCGATTGTGGCGAAGAGATTATTAGTGCTGAGTCTTGGACCATGCTGATTGCTTCAGGTGGTGCCCTTGAAGAGCTCGTGCCATGCCCACTTCGCGCCAAGTCTGCTTGTGACAACGAAAGCTGATGCATGTGATGCGATGGCGTAGGCGGTGAAGGCGTGCTAAAGGTCGAGTCGGCGATGCATCGCTCTGGTGAAGCGGAGGAATGTGTCTCAAAAACGCCCCAATGTGTTGCCATGGTCGCAACTTCTGCTTGCATTCCCGTTCTCCCAGGCTACCACGACTTGATTTCTAGTTTCTAGCCAGCATTCGCCCCACTTCTTCTCATCTCCATTAGGGGAGAGGCTTCGCGCGGTAGCAGGTATGAAATTGGATTACGAAGTCAATAATCGCGTTTGCGTTTTGAAGAAAGCTTGTAGCAGTATACGGAAATCGAGGGCAGGGTAGGGTAGGACAGGGTAGGGTAGGGTAGGGTAGGGGCAGCGGTATAAGCAAGTAGAAGAAGGCCAAAACGATGGGTAGGAGGGTAGAGAAGGAGGCAGGCAGCCTACCTGTAGCGCGGGTTATGGGGAGAAGTGGTAGGAGGATGAAGGGGGAGGATGCGCGTACCTGTACATATCCTCAGCAGCGCCAGTCTTTCAGCAGGCGCAGGCTCGCAGGCAGATGGCTGTCTGACAACATGCATGCATGGCCTACGAGAAGCCCGTTCCTGAGCAGCGTTGTCTCGAGAAGGGCAAGCTTTCGCACCGATTGGGTAATTTGGGCCTTGATCGTGCTACCAGCATCTGGCCGGCTTGTAACTTTATAGCCTCCGCCTTCACATGCTTGTCAACGGAAGCGCGGGACCGTGTCTTTCTTTCGCTCACACTGCCTGACTCAGGCTGAGCTGCAGTATAGCATAATAATAAGTTAATGTGGCAGTGGCACGGAGACGCAAGGCAGCCTAGGCCAGACCAGGCGTGGTGACTGGAACGCTGCGGTCAGAGTCTACTATTCAGGTCCGAGTCTACGGCCCTTTCAAGCCACCGCCTCCTCGATTTAGTGTCACTAAGAGCGATGACATGGCGTCGGCGGCCCTCGCGGTGTTATCGATCAATGTCTTATAGCGAGAATAGCAGCGAACTGGGCCCTTGAATCTGCATAGCCGCTACCACTAGCACGGTCACGGTCACGCTTGCTGTGCTACAATCAATAATCCTCATGGCAGTCGTGTTCCATATCACGGTAACGTTAGGTGCCTCTGCCTATTGACAGGTGTCTCGCTATGCGGATCGCTTCAACTCCTTCGACCCCTGCCCTGATAAGCTACCACCACAATAATGACGAGGCCAAGACGCCCAAGACGCCCTACAACGGTACAACCGTTACCATCCGGCTGCTTATTTCAACCACATTCTCCCTCATATCAATTCAGGTGTCCTGCTACTAGTTGAGCGTCGTTCGGTCCTATACTATCTGTCCTTAGGCGTCCGCTTCCCTCCCTGAGCATCCCTCGCTCGCTGCTAATTCGCTCTATACGCCCTGTACCATTACCCCATGAGATTGCTACACGCATAAATGTCGGACGCACCAGAATGCGTGGGACGTGTCGACGCCGCGTGCGGCTAATGAGATCCTGCATCACAAAGAGATAGTTGCTAGGCGCATATCAACCAGCGGGATGCCTTATTGTGGGCTGTAACACTGAGCAGCGTTGCACAAGAGCTATGGAATTGGATGTACGCTATACAGCCGAAATGTAGGGCTAACTGGTCGCAAAAAGCGGTTGACGACCTCTTGCTAGTTATAGCAAGGGGGAGCAGGGTGATGAGGAAGATTTTCTTTGATGGTATAAGATCGGTACGCAAACAGTGCGAGCACAAAGCTGTAGATCAGCTCAATGCAACGCACTCAATAATATCTTCTTGTCCTTGTCAAGCGTCTGCGAAAGAAGTTCCCAGATTCACCTGTGTTGCCTGACATGGACGACTTCTGCTACATCCTCACATACTCCCTGGCCCTCCTGGCACTGCAGACCGTTCGCACACTGGATACTAAAGACTCCAGAGCAGCGTTCACGGCTGCCTACAAAATTTACAGCAATGTTGTCGTCAACGACCGGACAAGACTCGTCACCCGGAATGCTTGACTTACGAATAATCAATAGCAACTTGGCCCGCCATTGAGCGTTTGGGTCTCGCCCATGACGGCTCGCAACTTTGTCGTGTCGTGCGTAACTGAAGCTGACACCGGGTTATTATTATACGAAGGGGTGAGATCCTGCGGTCCGGAGATCAGGAAAGAAGTCACCTCGTGTTCATCATTGCTACAGAATTCATGGGTATCATAGAATATCCAACTCCTCACTTCATCTGTCTCCCTATAACGTCCCATCCATCCTAATTCGACACCTTACTAGGAACCTAACACACAAACAAAAATCAGCATTTCCTCTACTCTACTCCCCCTGGGTATGATACCTTCTTGCCAGTCTTCTTCTCAAACAAGCCTCGAAGCTTATCGGTGAACTTCTCGTTCTTCTCACGATACTTGTTCGTGTCGACGGGATGGCCGGTCGACTGTCCGATTTTTTTCTCAATGGAGTCGACGGCTTGGGGAGGAGTGGGTTGTTAGTTTTGACTGATGATAAGGACGAGGACGAGGACAGGTACCTTTGTCGAGGTAGTCTTCTTTTGGTTGGGCTGACATGATGGGTTGTTCTATGGGTGAGGGTTGGAAGGTGAGGGGAGATGGGATTTGGTGATACTATGTGCATGCTTATTGTACATCTATGTGCATGCTTTTTCATCTTATCGCACGACGTCATAAGGTCGAGGTCGCTGTCACCGCCTCCGCTGTGTTTCTCGTCTGGATTGGAGTTTGCGCACGGTGGCTTCAGGGTCTCGGCTGCTTTAGCCGGAAGCAGTTTCCGAAGCCAATGGCGTAAGCACGCAATTTCGTAGGGAAGAACGACGACGACTGTCATTGTTCTTGCGTGGACACATTATTATTGAGTCGCTCGTCGCCAGGGTCATTCGGTCGCGATGGCCGAGTCCGAGTCAGTGGAGGAGGCGGGCGAGACGGGCGGTGCCGGAAAGGTAGCCAAGGATTTGTTCGCGGGCGCGGTCGGTGGGATTGCGCAGGTGCTCATTGGTAAGAGTCTTGGTGGCACTCGCAGCGATGAGTGAATGACTGGCTGACCATCATCGCTAGGCCAGCCCTTCGGTAAGCACCACTGTGCCCGGCTGTCCACCCAAAATGCCTAATGCCTAATGCCCAGCAGATATCGTCAAGGTCCGACTTCAAACCACCACCGAATACCAGGGCGCGCTGGATTGCGCCACCCGAATCCTCAAAAACGAAGGTGCAACTGCCTTCTACAAGGGCACGCTGACTCCCTTGATCGGCATTGGTGCTTGTGTGTCCGTCCAATTCGCCGCCTTCAACTATGCCAAACGAGCTTTCGAGGCCCAAAATGCATCCAAGCTCAACAAGTCTCCGGCAACTCTGGACGCCGAGCCACACCCGCTGAGCTATGGTCAATACTATGCCGCCGGCGCTTTTGCTGGTCTCACCAACACCCTCCTCTCTGCCCCCATCGAGCACGTCCGTATCCGTCTGCAGACTCAGCCTCACGGTGCAGGTCGATTGTATAACGGACCTCTGGACTGCATACGAAAGCTTGGAGGAGCTGGCCTCTACCGCGGCACTTCCGTCACACTGTTGCGAGAAGCACAAGCATATGGCTTCTGGTTCTTGACCTTCGAGTACCTCATGAACCAAGATGTGAAGCGCAACAACTACTTGCGAAAGGAAGTCGCCACATGGAAAGTCGCTCTCTACGGCGGTCTCGCGGGAGAAATGCTTTGGATCGCATCATATCCCTTCGACGTGATCAAGTCGAAGATGCAGACGGATGCTTTCGGGGAGAAGCAGAGGTATAAGTCGATGCGTGATTGCTTTGCCCACACTTTCAGGCACGACGGCGCGCTTGGGTTTTGGAGAGGTCTTGGGCCGACGTTGCTGCGTGCTATGCCAGTCAGCGCCGGTACCTTTGCTACTGTGGAATTCACTCTGCGACTTATCAGCTGAAGAAGCAGCGCAGAAAGTCGCATGTGACATCTAGGCGGCGCCGATGACGGTGGCCCAGAAGAAGAACATGAAAGCTCGAAATTCAAGACCTCATCCCATCGCTCAGCGTCTTCCCTTCACGTCAAGCTGACCGTACAGTCGGTGCTTGATTACATCCCTGCTGCAGATCTGCTGCGTGAGCTGAAGGATTCTGCTTGGCGCTAACACTCGACAGCGAGCTGGTGGGGTTGTAGCTAACACTCCAGGGCGATAATAATAGCGATAATCATGACGACTCTCATAGAAGGCAACAGCGCTTCCGGAAATGCTCGACAGCACAATGGCAACGTCTACAACACCTACCACAGTCACTATACTATTAGTCAACGAGAACATGACGAGAGACACGCAAGGCGGAACCATTCTCTTTTGGAAGCCGCAGCTGAAGGGCAAACAAAAAGGCTTCGACGCCTTTTGGAACTCGGTGCAGATGCAGAGCATGCGGACTCAGAAGGCATGACGGCCCTCCATCACGCTGCCCTAAGTGGATTTGAAGACACGGTTGAGGCATTACTGGACCACGACGTCAACATCAACGCTTGGAGTGAAACTTTCGGAACACCTCTGTGTCTGGCCTCGATCAAGTGTCGCGAGAACATAGTCCAAATGTTGCTCCAACACCGTGCAAAGGCTGACGCTCTCGGCGGCTGTCTAGGGTCTGCTCTTCATGCGGTCTGTGCAAGCGGAGACGTCAAAATTGCCGAATTATTGCTTCAAGCTGGGGTTGAAGTCAATACAAGGAGAGTGGTTCAATGGAGCGTTGTCAGCGACTTGAAGCTCTATGGCGCGCTGACTGATCGTCAGTACAAGTTCGCGAACTGCCAACCCTTGCACGTCGCTGCTCGCTACGGCCACCAAGAGCTCGCAATGTTTCTCATTGGTTCTGGGGCTGATAGGAATGCTCGGTACAGCTGGTGGGATGGCGTCGATCGCACCATAAGTTTCGAGGAATGTGTGCCGGAAAAGAAGAGTGACAGGCAGACAGCTCTACTTGCAGCTTCTTCCGCTGGTGATGCAGAAACAGTCCTGATGCTCGTAACAGCAGGTGTGTATCTTGAAGCCACGGACAAATTTGGCGGAACTGCCCTTTCACATGCCGCATATTTTGGTACTGTGGCCACCATACCTCCTCTGCTGGATGCGGGGGCCAATCTGAATCATCAGAACATAGATGGAGCAAGCCCTGCTGCTCTTGCTGCTCAGCTTGGCAACATGGCTGCACTGCAGTTGCTTCGGGAAAGAGGAGCACTGCTAGAGCAGAAGAGTAGATTTGGACGTACGGTGCTGGCTCTAGCTGCCGAACAAGGACAGCTTGACGCGGTCTTACACTTGATCGAGCAGAAAGCTAAACTGGACAGCCCGGGCATCGATGGCAGAACGGCATTATCGCAAACTGTGAGGTTCAATCACGTAGCGGTAGCAGAGGCACTTTTGAAAGCGGGCGCGAACATTGAGAACCAAGACGAACACGGTCGTACGCCTCTCGCGGCTGCAGCTGCGGCTGGCGCTCTGCAGTGCGTAGAGCTTCTGATCGACTACCGAGCCGCTCTAAACACACAAGACGGATACGGGGCAACATCGTTGATCCTAGCCGTGGAGAATGGCCAACCAGACATTGTCGGACAGCTCTTGCGAGCAGCAGCAGATGTTCGAGCTCGAGACAAATTTGGAAGAACGGCTTTGGCTTATGCTGCGCGTCGTGGCGACATTGCTTCGCTCGATAAGCTTCTTCGATATGACAGCACGGTGGAGATTTCTTGCAATGAAGGACTGACCCCGCTTGCCTATGCAGTCTCCTTCAACCATCACCATGTTGTCCAGCGACTTCTGGAGAATGGCGCTCAAATCTGGACTGGAGATGGTCGCGGCTCAAGTATTTTAGACTATGCTCGAGAAAGCGGCTGCAATGCTGAAACGATCAGAATACTGGAAGAATATCATAGCTCGAGGAAGGAAGAACAGACAGTTCCTGGAGCCGAAAGAAGTGAAGAAAGTCAGGGCTTCTGGAATTGGCTTACAGGCCGATCATAAGTGCCATCTCGCCTCCTCAGACCGACTTCATCTTCTGCTTCGCCAGCCACTCGTCAGCAACCCCTCTGTAATCCGCCGTGGTATATGGCACAAACGCCTCCCTAAACCACCGCAGAGGACCCCACCCTGGCTTTCTCGTCGGGGTCAAGCCCAGATCTTTCAACAAAACATCATGATACGGCACAGCATCCCACATCATATCAACCCACCGCTGCCCAAAACCATAAGGATGTCTCCTCCAGCTCCACCGCTGGTACAATGCAGCAGAATAGTAGACTTCGTCCATACCCAAATCTCGCTGCGGATCGATACTCAGCTTGTCGTTCAGATACGCATAAATCCAAAGTCCCGCCAATTCGTCCGTGATGGCATGCGATACGTTGTTGGGTTGAGAAAACGCCAAACTTCGATCGCCTCGCGCTGCGAGTCCGGGGGGAGCGATACAGCGGTACAGGCGTTGAGGCTCGTATTTTTCCTGTTTGCCGCTCAGAGCGTCGAGGGGGTTGGCTTTCCGCTCTTCGTGCGCGACGGGCGGGTACTTTCTATTCCTCAGCATGGGAAAGCGACGGAAGATTTCGGCATCGGCTTTGCGATCGTACGCTTCCCAGAGTTGTTTTTCTTCTGGGCTGTAATTTTGGCTTGGAACTCCGAACTCTGCATGCATGCTCTCGGGCTTCAGGTCGAATTTCGGCCGCCAGTCCCAACCTGAGCTTGCGATGAAAGCGTCGGACCGAAGTTCGGTGCCGTTTTTGAGATGGATCTTGTGGTCGGACATGTGCGAAATGTCTTCTCGGTGCACTTTCACTTGTCCCGACGCGATGTAGTCGAGGATGTTAGTGGGATAGTTGAGCGTGGAGAAGCTCGTAGCGATATCGAACAGTTCGCAATCGGGTTTCACCTTCTCGAGGCTGGGATGAGCGTTGAACCCACTTTGCTCCAACATGTCCTTTTGCACTGTCTTCCAGAACCCAGCCACGATTTTCCGACCAACCCTCGTGCTATGCAGGATCCATCTCCACCACCCACTCCCATCCAACCCCCCAAACACACTCGGTGAAAACCAGTCAATAAACCGCGTGGTAACCAACCGTTCCGCCCAGATCGTCCCAAATATCGGTAAAACCATCGTCACATTGAGAATCCACGTCGACCCATGCCCGGATTTCGCAATCACCCAATCCACCTCCTTCCCCCGCGAAGCAAACGCATACACACTGTCCCACGCAAACTTCGACCCTCCATACACCGTCACCCGTTCCACCTTCCCCTCCTCCACCAACTCCGGAACTTCTCGCGCCAAACTCCCCGCGTGGAGATGCGGCGCTCCATACGAATCTTGACCGCGTACTGTCATTTTCAACGGTTTGGACGTCAACCCCACGGCTATAATCAATTTCTCCGTGAAAACCTCATATTTTCCCCCCGCAGTACTACTACTCTCCACACTCACCCTCCACCCGCCTTGCCCTTTTTCCACCGCCGTCACTCGCGTCTCTAACCGCAAACACCTCACCAACCCAAACTTTTCCGCGTAATCGCAAAAATACTGATGCATCGCCGCCCCCGTCGGGTGCGCGCCGGGTGGGATTCCATACTTGTCCGAAAAGGGAAAATCCGGGAGTTCGAAGGTTCCGCGATGGTTGTTGGTGCGTAGGGCCGGGTAGATGTTTTCTTGGGACCAGACGCCGCCTAGCGTTTTGTGGTCGTCGAGGATGAGGAGGGAGGTGTTTGGGGAGCAGTGGAGGTAGGATTTTGCGGATGAGAGGCCGCAGATTCCTGCAGTAGTGGGTTAGTTGATGATGTATTCTACTAGGGGGGAAGGTTTTGGGGCGCCGCGCGTACCGGCTCCTATTACGATTACTTCGTACTGTTCATTGTTGTTGTGATTATTAGATGCAGACATGGTTTTGGAAGTTTTGTTTGATTGATGATGAGATTTGACATGATGAGGATGATGAAGAGCTGGTTGTTATTATTATATAAGTTGTGTATGCTTACCGTACTGTTGTACCGTGCAATCCGTTGCCCGGGCTCTGTGGAAAGTCAAATCTGGGTGCTGCGTGGCAGATCCTTGAAAATGCTGCCTCATCTCCCGCTTACTGTAAGCCCGGATGAGCTGCGACACGGTGTCACGGTCTGGACTACTCGGGAGGAGGAGGACAAGTGATGGAAACAACAAGCTTACTGCCTGCATTATTCTCGAGGGAGGGCCGAGGCATGGCTTTGGGATGACAAAGAGAGCGGAATACCCAGCGCAACCTTATGTGATTGGAATGCAGTCTTTGTTGCGAGGCCAAAATTCGGGTGGAACGCGTAGAATTCGACTGGTCGTCGTATGTTGGACTTGGTAGGTGTATCGGTGTGTAGGTAGGGCATTTTGTGAGTAGGTGTATCTGTATATGTGTGTAGGGCGCTGCGGTATGTAGTAGAGAAGGAGTGCGAGGCGGGCTGTTCCGCTTTCTTTGTCATCACGGAGGCATACCGCGATCGCTTGGACTCCAGGCGCATGGATTACTCGGAATGTGTAGCTGATGCGCAACATGTGTATGCCAAACAAACACAATCTATTATTGCCATGATGACAAGGACAAGCTGTTTCCAGTGATAAGAGCGACCTGAAGACGCGCCAAGCACGGAAGACGGACGAACCATTATCCTGCAACACACCGTTCGTTCGACTACATACAGTCTCGCATCTCGAAACCATTCCCGAAGACCTCAGACCGACCATCCTATGCCATCGCACACTGGGGACTCCACGTGAGATGCGGATCGACGGAAGAAAGAGATATGTGACTGCCAGTGGCGAAGATAACATACATGACTGCATTCTGCGCGCTGGAAAAGGAAAGCTTGATGGTGGTAGACAACAGCTATGGCAGTGCTATGCCATGCCACTCGGGCTTTGCTCTCCCATTTATACGTGTAAGCATGCTTCACTTCCTTTGCTCTTGTTGAAATCTACAAATAGAGTCCTGCAATCACTGCCAAAGCAACGACAGCCACGGAGGCTTTTCCTGCGCTCTGGACTGCTGCACCTGTATAAGGTGTTGGTGTAAACGTTCCAGTAGTGGTGTTACTTCCTCCGTAGCTTGGTGCTGAAGCTTCCGGGGCCGCACTCGAAGATGGAGCGCTTGACGATGGAGTCGTCGGAGTCTCCGCTGTTCACCACATTAGCTCAGGCTGAGCACTGAATTACTGGCATGGACTGCTCACCTGGTGCTGATGTTGAGCTGTTACCTGCTAAACATGTCAGTTCAGCTCTTTTCCTTAGATGGCGGCCATCATCTTACCACTTTCCAGTGCTGGGGCAGGAGCCGGCGCTGCGGCTGGAGCTGGAGATGAGCTTGCCGAAACACTTCCAGACGAAGGGCCACCAGCGTCTTTGAATTCCGCGATAGCGCTGGCCAAACTGTCCTGGACTGGTTTGACGAGTCCTGTCGCAACCGCAGCAAGTGTTGGGGGGACTTTCGCAAGCACGGCGCTCACCTGCAAGCCGAAGGTCATGGTCAGCAGGTGTCTGAGGCAGTGACCTTGTCAATGTGACTCACAAAGTCATTCTGTGCCGCATCGGACTCGGTGAGCTTCCGATACACATCTTGGGCGATACCCGCGGAAATGATCGCGCTCTTCATGCCAGTGAGGTCCGTAACCGCTTGCTGGACAGCCTTTGCCAAATCCTGGACGGGAGATGCAAGACCAAGCGCATCTTCCTGAGAGATATCACCGGAAGCTTTGGCATCAGTGGCACCTTGGGAAAGCGCGCTATAGATAGCGTCCAGCTTGCTCTTCAAGTTCTCGGCGTCGGCGTTGCCGCTAAAGCTAGTGACGGTCGTGTCAGCGTCCTTCACGGCGTTAGTCACCGCTTGGACATCTTTCACTATCACGGCAGCGTCTCGTGTCTCAATAGTGGCTGCCAAGGCGCCAAAGGCGAAGCATAGGAGCGAGAACTTCATAATCATTCGCTTGCTCAAATCGAACCGACGGAGCTTGGGGAAGAGTTACGCTTTGAAGCTACTGAGGAGAGACGCGCGCGCCTACAAATATTCTGACATGACTGCCTGGCTACCTTTCGACGTTTGCTGAATCGAATAGTCGCGTTGTTCGGAAGAACATGCATCAATCCCTGCAAGGTACGCACATCCATTCGTACCCGAACCTGCAGTGGCTCTGTCTCGCCCTGGCATGTCCTGATTTTGGTCTTTGTCGGAAGGCGGAGAATATCTGAGATGCATTTGGATGCGTCACCCGAGCATCTCTCGCCTGCTCTCTGGTGGAATCACGAGGTTGGCTCCGACGAACTCATCGGTGAAGCTTGCCGGTGGTGCTACCGGACGTAAGTGGTGGCCCAATACAGTACTGCAGCACCTCATGCGAACAACCCACATAAATGCCCAAGGCACTCAATCATGCGTCATCTCTGCCATGAGATCTTTCTTTGCACACTGGGCATACCGGTATGGTATGGTGGTGATGAATAATACTGCGACCCGAGAATACTTCATCCGAAGTGCTGTATCGGGAAAAGGACACTCTCGCGTCATGTTGTCGGTAGATCCGGCTCAGCATGCCTTTTATTACTGGTGTATTCGCGCCCATGCCTGCTTTAAGCTTTTCTCAAGGTTCTCCGCGTACTTACGGCGAACGCATGATGAGAGTGCGTCTACCCGCAACCCGGTGGATCAATCAATGGGTCTCAGTGGTTGCTTAATACGATCCAGCAACCGATTCTTCCACCGACTCGTCTACTTCACGTTCCGGTGGAAACACGATGGGGTTGCTACGTGCCATTTGATCTATGGGTAGTCCAAGCGCGGTCTGCCTGTCTTGGGAGGTACAGCCGTCTACTAGAAATGCGGTTTAAAGACAGTCATCGCTGGATTAGTTGACCTGTCTACACGTCCTTCTTTGCCGACCGGTATGTCTACCTTCGAACGCGGTGGATTATTATAATAATAAGAACTTCCAGTCCACCAGCGAGCGAGTAGACGCAACCCAACTCCCGCGTGCATGTAAACTCATCGGGCGTCATCCCTGTTACGCGAAATTGGAAAAATGCCCCGTGCGCAGTTGGATTCGACATTGCAATTATGGATGGATGGGAGGACCGAGGGCGAAGACTTGCGGTCACGGGGCTTCCTTACTACTAAGTTCCTATCCAGCAAGCCTGTGAAACAACCCTTTTCCTGACGTTTGCGCACGACTCACCATCTACCTACAGGTTCTATAGTCCCTCCTGACTACATACCCGACGATCCAGGCAGCGCCGACTCGATTTATTCCCTCGCAGAATCACCAATCGCCTTCTCTCGGCCGACAGACAATGCAGCTCCTCCTGGTCGTCGCGCTGGTCAATTGCTTCACAGCTGTTTCTGGTCAAGCAGCGAAGATTGTTCCAGCACTACAGCTCGTGCAGTCGCACGTCAGATATGTGAACCAACGCGTGGTGGCTTTCAATGGCAATCCTTCCACTGGCACTTTGGACGCTGTCAACATCAACCAAGCTGCCGACGACCTCGGACATGCTGTGGAATATGCAACGCGCGTTGCACAGGCTTCTTCGCAGCTGAGCGCGCAGGACTCAGAAGCCGTCTCCGCTGCCGTCATCTCCTTGCGACCCGACGTCGAAGGCTTGCTGAAGAACATCGCTGCCAAAAGACCGGCTTTTGACCGAGTCGTCATTGGCCTCTTCAGCGTCAGCAAGCAAGTTCAAACCACCCTCACGGATGAAAAGGCTTTGACCATCGCCCTTGGAAACGCCATTGCTTCCAAACTTTCCGGCGCATACAGAGAGGCTGCACCTCTACTGCTGAACGAGTTCAGCATGGCATTTGACGCAGCAATCGGAGCATATGTCACTCAGAGCGAATAGGTCAGACCTGCGAAGCAATACGGATATCATGGGGACATCTGGACTGACGATTTCGGCAGCGCGCTCCTGCGATGGCCGCTTTGGAACAAAGCATGGATTTGGACCGAGGCTGCAATTATTATGAATAGAATCCCAACTGAGACGAAGCTTTGTGGCTATTATTTCGGCTCGGTGCCTCCCCGTGCAACACCCACCCCTGCGAAGATTCAAACTCCAGCATCTTTCTCTTCTCCATCGCTGTAGTAGCCAGCACTTGCAGATGTTGTATGTACAGTACTACCTCCCGAATTTGTCACAAACTCTTTACATCCGGACTCAGCAGTCTTTAACTTATGCCTTCTTCAGATCCAACGCGAGAGCCGAGCTTTCCCACGGCATGAAATGAGCTGGTTCCCGAGACTTGGGTGCAAGATACCAGGGTGTTGTGGTGTGCTGATCCGATCATTGGTATAGGGATGCTGGGAGATACGAATCTTTCATTTTACGGCCGAATGTCTAAATTGAGTTTCTTGCGTGACAGACCTGTGTCCTAGTCTGTTACGATAAAGTTTGTGTACGGTAAAATTTGTATAGTATATATATAATAATAAGGCAATTGCGGTATACTAGCGCTGTTTCTATTAACGATTATTAGGACGACC
Source organism: Pseudocercospora fijiensis CIRAD86 (assembly GCF_000340215.1). Lineage (NCBI taxonomy): Eukaryota > Fungi > Ascomycota > Dothideomycetes > Mycosphaerellales > Mycosphaerellaceae > Pseudocercospora > Pseudocercospora fijiensis. The sequence goes on from NW_006921541.1 coordinate 3,740,635, forward strand.
GAGAGATCTCTACGACGCTAATTCTCTATAGGGTCTCTAGAATAGTCGTTAAAGGCTCCCTTAATAGGACCCTACTAGTAGCTCTATATCGACGAGTAGGATCAGTTATAAGAGATATATA
>NW_006921541.1:3740855-3794727 GCF_000340215.1 Pseudocercospora fijiensis CIRAD86
TTATAGTACTTTCGAGTACGAAGATATCTTAAAGATATAGGCTTTTTCTAGTAAGAGAGGACTAGATACCGCTAAGGAACGTAATAGTGAAAATGCGGGAGTCTTCGATATCGAGTGAATCTCACCTAGAGGTTCATCTCACTCTGACATTTCAAGTTCAGCTCCCTCTCGGCTATGTTATTCCTGTGGGTCGGCTCTCTCCCTCTATACCTATCTACTCAGAGATCGGCGGCGCTCTGGATAGTTATCGGCTACTTGATCCCAAATTCTGCTCTGTGTCCTCGCTTTCAGACGCAAATACGTCGCTGCTGTTGGTCAAATTCTCTTTCATCGCTGTACCGACGGTGGCCTCAACCTCACTCTCTATGACCCAGGCAATTCCGGGGAATTTTGGTGCTCTCGGGTCTTGCAGCTGGTTTGAACGAAATGGTCGCCATTGGCTGGCACATCAGAACTGCGTCCCGATCAAGAAGCGAAGTTTGTTTCTCGCATCATATCGCCTCGATCTGGATGGATAGTGTAGTCGACGCCTTCTCAACGAGAGATGCGGAGTTCTTTTCGTGGTTGGTTGAACTGGTCACATGCTGCTCACATAGTTCTCCGCAACGGCCCAGCGATCAGTCAGGCTGTGATAGATCCGGATTTACGGAAGTAGCCAACCAGCTACGACTGCAATTCTCGAGATCACAGTGGCAAGGGTGATAATGTCGTCTCGCATGGCTACTTTGCGTTAACAGCAGCGATCATGGCGCTGGAATTTGTCAAGTAAGCAGGTTGTGACGGGTCAGAGGCGTCTGGCTGTCGATGAAAGACCGCATCCGATACGACCGTGATGAATGCACTGCATAATGTTGCATATCCTCGGCTCATCCTAGTGAGCGTGGGTACTCCGCAGCGTGATGGAGCAAAGAGCAAACATCAGCTGTCAGTTTAAATCTTCTGTGGATCACTGCTAACACCGGCCTCGACCAATTTCGCACCGACTTTCTTTCTCCACTCCTGGATCTTCCCTATGAACCCATCGTCCCCGGTCTTGTTGGGCTGGTGATCCCATTCCTCCTCGTGATGTTGTATCATTCCACTCTCATCTAGCTTGAGCGTGATCTTGCTGTTCAGAGTTTTCTCAGGTGTCTTGTCTCCCTTGAAGACGTAGTGTTGTGTCAGGTTCAAGACAATCGCACCTCCTTCGCCCTGGTGGGTGCTCGCGGCGGGCTTCTGTGCTGTAGCTGACGACGGATCGAGTAGTTCGCATTTCTGAGTGTCTGAGCGTGCGAAGAGCTTTGGCATGCCGTTGAATTGAGACTTGATACTTTCCAGGCCCTTGGCTATTGAGACGGGATCATGGAAGACGGCGTCGGTGCGGTAGTGAGCGTAGGACTGATCTAGCAAAGTTGCATGAGTACGGAGTAGAAGCCCGAAATGCAAACGCTATGAGAACTCACCGGTGGGCTTGAGTTGATATAGCGTAAGCACTTCGTCGATGATTGTCTTCTCCTCAGCGCTTGGCTGGCGTCCTTGAATGGTCGTCATTGATCTTGCGGTGGAGAGTGCTCTGAAGTGTATAGATTTGGAAACTCGCCCAAGCATTGAAGTGTAGACAAATGCAGCGATGTTCACCTAGGCTTGACCAATATATCGACCTTGAGCTTCAGGCCTCGCTTGCTGATGTCATCGCAATGTGATGATGCTGCTATGACCACTTCATATAGTCCAGGTTGCACAAAACTTGAACGTACGGAGGCCAAAGCGGAAAGATCATCCACGGCTTCGCGGCTTAAGCATGAATTGTCCTTCCTTTATTCCAAGTGAATGAATTTGGAGCGTTCTGTCGTTCCTGGTCGTGCCCGCGAACTCGAATGTACCACCAAATCACGTGGCGTTCGGGAAAAGGTGAAGAAGAAGAGGGTCGCAAGGTCGCGAGTGCAAGCAGCCATGGCGTCGCTCTAATAATCTGCCTGAGATCGGCAGAGTAGCACAGGCAGCAAAACTTTGACTCGAATGGCGCCTACTCCAATGCAGGAATGATGATTTCTTTGGACATGAACGCAATATGGAAGTTATGCCCTTCGCCTCTCTCATTCTCGTAGTCCAACTTGTACCCTGTGCGTAGGTAGAACGAACCAGTAACCTCGGCCGGTGTGCTGAGCGTGATCTTGAGCCTCTTGGCCAGGTCGCCGTGGGTTGTAGTGTTGGTAAACTGCTTCTCCGAGAACCTGCGGATCACTTCATCTTCCACCAATGTCATCATATAGCCAGCAAGACCTTGTCCCTGCAGATCGGGATCGGTAGCCATCATCTTCAGCTCCCATTCTTCGAAACCGTTCTCGACCTCCAGTCGTCTCACCCACGGACTATTTTTCATGGTTACGTCTGACGGTGGTCCAAGGTATCTCCTCGCTGTGGCCGTTGCAACCACTTCTTTGCCGTCTCGCGAATGAACAGCAACAACAAAAGCTTCCTTGTCATGGGAAATGTTTCTTAGAAATTCCTCGTCTGAAGCTATGCGTGGTACATTTCCATTCATGCCGAGCTGAGCATTACGGCTGTGAGATTTTGAGAAAGCGGCATTGATAACACCAATGATGCCAGGAAGGAACCTAGAATTCGATATGTCCTGAGACGAGACGACCGAAACGGAGGAGGGCTTGCCACGCACAGGCGGTCCTGACAAAGAGTGACTGGTGCCGGCTAATGACATGCCGACTGCATTTATGCATGTGAATGTGAGTTAAGGTCTGCAAATGGAATGTGCCAATATAGCAGCTACATGGTAGGAAATCAAGGAGGTTAGTGAATGGGTTAGTGTCCCCTCGCTCGGGTTAAAGCGAACGCTCCGGCCGAAGACGAACACGTGCTTATTTCGGCAGATTAGGTGACTCGTATGCAGACGAAGGAAATGCCTGAGCATTGGAGCATGTCATTGTAAGAGCTGCTGGCATCGTGGTCTGGTGCAGAGCCTTCGTGGGATGTGGTATCGCGTGCGCTCTGAACGAGCTTCGGCGGACCACGATCGCAATGTATAGACTATTCACCTGACTACCACATCCCAGCGTCCGCGCCGCCCCGAATCATTGTCGTTGTACCTCCTCTTTTCATCGTCTTGCTGGGTAAGACTTCTGCTCAGTTCCGTCTTTCGGCACGCTCATATTATTGATAGGATTGAGGAGTGATGTTGGAGACTCTACGTCATGTAAAAAATAGTGGTATATGCGATCCAGCTAATAGCAGTACTGCGTTGGCAGAGCGACTTGACAGTTATCATCTCGCGATTGAAACCAAAGAATGGTGTTTTGAAGAAGTTCGAGATCCAGATGAAGGAAAGTGCATCATAGTCAGCATGATCCAGGCGCCAAGAGCTTGGCCCAAGAACAAGACTTCGCCGCAGAAGCCACTTCACTTCTATACGCTCTCGCCAAACTTCCTCGAGATTAGCGTAGTTTTGTTCCAGCGTCACTACATATACGGGAAACATTGCTCAGCCTCGCGGCGTTTCTAGAGAGCCTAGAGCAAGTACCTCGGTCGGCGTAGACGTTGGCCTAAAGAAGACGATAGAGTAGCCTCATAATGATAGCAAAAGCGCCCTCGTCGAGACACTTTTTCACTGGGCTGAGAAAACACCAGGGCGAGTCTTGGCGCCGGAGAAAAATGGAGGTTTGAAGAATAGACCTTGACGTTGTGATGGAGTTGAGAGGAAAATACTTGTTCCCGAAAGTGAATGAAGATTTGGCTGGTGGCTTCCAGGCTCAAGAGTCATAGGCAGTGGCGAACAGTAGCAGAAAGTATCAGAACTGAATACAGTGCGAATCAAATGGATAACGCAACGAGATTAGAAGCAAAGCGATACTGCAGGATCGATGCTGAATCTGCTTTCTGTCCCGTTTTTGCCTCCAACGCTCTTCCTGTATCATAAAGTCCTGTGCCGCGAGTTGTCCCCATACATGGCGCTCTGTCTGGAAATGGCTCAAAAATGTCAGCACCGCGATCTCGGTGCCAGAGACACGTTGATAGTGGGCGAGTTACTGAGTTGGATTCACACTTGGTGATGTATCATCCTTTGGTGGTTCGTCATCGTATTTTTCACTTCGAGGCCTGTTCTGATCGTCGATGCCCTCGAATTCCCGCTTCGTCTTGGCTTCATGCTCATGAGCAGCTTCAGATGGTAGATTATCTGTACTGTAAACTTTGGCTGGTTGTGGTAGTCGCTTTTCGATTTTAGTTCTTTCGATCCGGTCGGACAGATGCTGCGCGGCCTCCTCTTCAGTGCGACTGTGCTCGCTATCGCTCCCCTTGACAAGCTGGATGTCGACCACAGCAATCTTGGAATTCAAGATCCAATCGGATATTCGTTGCTCAGTCACAGATGGGTTTTCAGAATCGAAGACGGTAAACTGCCAAAGATGTGTATCGTGAAGGCACATGAGTTCGAGGCCCTTCTCGACCATCAATGCCCAAGTAGATCGCTTGATTGACGTTTTCTCGGTCTTCGCACTCACTTCATTGAGCACTGCCTGCTCGTCATCGTAGATGTCTTCATCGATATCTTGCCCAACACCGTCTGCGTCATCCGATTCGTCGTCGACTTTTGGAAGTGCTTCCAGGTCGATCTTGCGCAGCGTACTGAGCTGCTGGACCCCGGACAGGATGTGGGTTTGCGACGATCGCGGTACTTAAGCTGATGACGGCTGAGCCGTGTACATGCTGATGGCAGCCGCATGTGGTTGTGTACGTGACAGTAGTGTTTGTGCTTGGTATCTAGAAATGTCATCCTGCAGAAGCGCCACTGCACAGAGCCCTGCATACCATCGTGATTGGCTGTAGCCCCTGGCTAGACGAGATACGCTTCAAATGACCGCCGCTCCTTATTATCATCCGCGTCGTCGATTCGTCGCACGGGACCGCTTCTTTTCTCTCGCAACGACTGCACTTCCCTCTTTTACGCTGCCTTATAGTCACTCATTCGAACCGCTGCTATCCTCACCACAGTCACTCCTTCGGGCGAAACACCCATCGCAGCTGGATCTGCGACCCTTTTTGAACCCAGTAATCGGACGCGTGGAACGGAACGGCAACCAGGGCAGCCATGTCTTGCTTCCTACTCCCCGTCGCACTCCTTGTCGCGAACGTCCTCGCCCAGACGACGACCGACTGCAACCCCCTCAACTCGACATGTCCTGACGACCCGGCATTGGGCACCACCTTCTCCAGCACATTCAATGGCTCTATGAGCGAATTCGACCCGGCCTTCTGGAATGTCACAGCAGGAACGTCGCTCATCAGTTTCGGCGACGATGGCGTGGAAATGGCTTTGCAGAAAGATACCGACTCCGTGACGGTCAAGTCGAACTTTTACATCTTCTGGGGTCAGGCAGAGATTCTGTTCAAGGCCGCGAAAGGTACCGGCATCATCTCGACCATGATTCTGCTTTCGGATGATCTGGACGAAGTTGATTGGGAAATCAAGGGTGGTAACACGACGACTGTGAGCAACAACTATTATGGATGGGGCAATGTTTCGCAATACAACTCTGAATACCCTACTATCGATACTCCAGCTATGGATGATTACCACAACTACACCATTGACTGGACGCAGGAGAGGATCCAGTACATCATCAATGGCAATGTCGTACGCACGGTAGGATATCAGGAGCCAGGCGAATACCCGCAAACTCCCAGCCGCGTGCAGTTCGGAGTCTGGTGTGGTGGATGCTCAAAGGCGAAAGGTACTGTGGAGTGGGCAGGTGGAAAGACCGATTTCGATGAGGCGTAAGTGCGGAAGCAGTCACGCGCTGAAACATTTCTAATCCTCAACAGACCATTTACCATGACCGTCAAGTCCATTCGCATCACCGACGGCACGACCAACTCAAGTGTCTATTCCTACGGCGACCACACAGGCTCCTACCAAAGCATTAAAGTCACAGACGGCGAATCAGACGCCTACAAAGCCATCAACAAGAAATCTCATTTCCAATCTGCCGAACAAAAGTGGAACGGCCTCTCAACCGGCGCCAAAATCGGCATTGCATGCGGTGTCCTCGGAGCTTTCGCCATCGCACTCATCGCGTTCACGTTCTACTGCTGCGCTCAACGCAAGAAGGGACGAGCGGAGAAAGAAGCCCACGACAAAGAATGGGAGCAGCAAGAAAACGAACTCCTCGCATATCGATCCATGATGGCGCAGGGTAATTTTGCCGTCACGAGGCAGAGCGTGATGTTGGAAGCGAAGCACGATGAGAAGGGAAAAAGGTTTTCGAGATTCAGCGGGAGGGTCTAGGAATACACGAGAAGCGACAGAAATGTTTTTTGATGTGTGTGAGTGCTATTTACTGCTTTGCTTGCGAAAATTCTGGGGGTTTTCTTGGAGCGATCGAGTGTGCTGGGCACGAAACATGAAGCTGCTGAGTTCCTGTACATCTTACGTGACGTTATGATATCCCCACCCCGCAACAATACCAGTCAATGTTTTTTTTTCTCATCAGGTCTCTAGGATGCGACGCGAGTTCTGAAATATGTATGTCAACCTGGCCAGAAAAAAACTCACCTGCCATTCCCCTTCTTTCGGTCTTTCGGAAATCATTACTCCGAGATCTATGTACACTACAGTTTGACGTCGAGAGCTCGTCGCAATTCTCGTGGAACAAGCCTTGTTGAATTGGGTTGGCGCTCAACGTGTGTGTCGAGAGGACTTGCATCCCGGGCGATGTTCGGAGTGGCTCGTGGTCGCTCGTGCCATGGAGACTCATGCTGAATTTGCGCATGCAGTCATTCCTAGCACAGCACATCATCTGGCCACAAAAACGCTCTTGCAAAACAGTTTTCCTCAGTTTTGAAAGGCTCGGAAGCTCAGCCCACCAGGCATGACTATGGGAATTCGGTCGAGGCAATCCGTTCTTCACCGCGAGGCCTGCAAAATCCTTGCACATGATGATCAAACTGTCCTACGTGCAGCGATTCCTCAACCGCTCATACTGCTGCCGTTCCATTACCGACCAGCTCTGGATGCTCGGACAAATGCAGCCAAAAATCGAGCTCGAAATTCTCAAGCGCGTTCTGCTCTGCGGTAGATGCGAGCCACGGATCGAGATCTTCGGCACCAAGGACATCTGCTGGCGCAGTAGGCCGATGCGTGGTATGATGAAGCTCTTTGGCGAAAGGCGAAAGCACTCTTCCCAGAATTCCCTTCACCGTGGCCGTCGCTCCAGAAAGCAAGGCATAGTTTGGTTCTCCATGATCGATCAGAACACCACTCTCAAGGTGTGCCACAAGCACGCTCAGGTCTTGTATGACTTGCGAAATTGAAGTCTCTCCTTCGCTCATGGCGATTGACCTGTTGAGAAGTGACAAGCATATGATCCCTGCGGCTGGAAGGCTGTAATAAGCGATCTACTTGAGGATCAGCAAAGAACATTTCTGCAGTCTTTTCACCAAACAGACCTTCCAGACCAAGCCCGTGCCGGAATTTGCGAGATGCTGCTTCATCACAATCGCTTCTGCAGCTACGTGCAGCATTTTTGCGGAAATCTTGACGAGCTCGATCCCAGGATCATAAGCACGAGGCAGCAGGGTAACTTCGAGGAGGAAAAGGATGTGAAGGTGATTTAGCCTCGCACTGACCAGAAAGTCTCGCTCGACTGGTGAGCGGGTGTTGCAAAGATATAAAGGGCTCTCCAGCCGATGTGGACTGGGTAAAGAATTCCACAGAGTCAAAGCTTTGGCTGAAATGTCCTGCGCCTTGTTTGCTTTGGTCTCGCTGTCGAAGTTCTTGGTCAAATCCAACACTTGCTCTTTGAGAGTCGCACAAGATGCCGTCCACCAGGTCTCCAGTATGTAGTCAAAAGGCTGGCCGAGCGAGAGTGTTGCAACACTTTGCTGGGTCGACACTGTGCCAATGGCGGTGACACTCAAGTCGGCGATGACTCTTTCAATTTGGCAGTATTTTTGACTAATTCGCGGCGGACGACCAAGAAAGATTGAAACATTCTTATCAGCAGAATATGCTCGTGCGAAAGCTGCACGCCTCAAGTTCTGCAAGAAAGGAGGGCATTCGGGATCGAGATCTGCCTGCTCATGGTACCCCAAGGCGAACAGGGAGCTCGCAACATCTCCAAGTCGCCTCCACGAGTTGTAACCTGAAAGTCAGCAAAGGTTGAGGACAAGGTATCGGAGCACGTACTTTGATCACCGTCAACCATGGAATGGGCGATGAAATTCTCGTATTGAAGCAGTAGCAAGAAATCGTACATGCAGTCAAGGGAGAGGGCTACCTCGAGACAGTGATCTGCATAGCTCAACGCAAGTCTTTGCAGCTTCCGGCGTTCCTCCCTCGTGCTGAACATGGTCTCGAAGCAATCGAAGTCAGTCGCAGCACGCGTTACGGCTACAAAGAATAAGCCGAGGGACTCCCAGCATGTCTCATCTCCCGTGATCTGGGAGCAGAACTGCTCGAAGGTGGTGCTGGCAGTGACTATCCACGGCCGACAAGACGAAGTGAACAGCATCCTGGATACATTTCCTGCAGATAGATGGTCCCTGTGGAGAAGTTGATCGATAGCCTTGGTGCATGGGCCTACGAGAGAGCCTGCCAGTGCAATATTGGTGCCTGTGGCAATCCAGGCATTGACCATGCGCACGCATGCCGAGACCTGGAATACGCTTGGGATCTTCTTGATGAACGTGGACTCCTGGATGATTTGAGAAGCGTCCACGCGGCAGTCGAAGTCTTCTGGCGGCGGATCTCCATTATTATTGCAAGCGGCAGGAGTGTTGTCGCCGCTGCTTGCTGTGAGATGCTCGAAGATGGCGGTGTGACTTGTGCTTCCCAGGTACCCAGAGTTGGGGTAGGCGCGAGGTGTCGGCGCACTGGTGGGAATCGGGGTTTCCGGCTCGAAGGAGAGCTCGTCATGATCTTCGGCGTCGGGCGGCACGGTGCGTCGTCGCTTGAAAGGTCGCTCGCGATACTGACAACTTTCTGCACGATCGGCATCTTGACACCGACCACACACCGGCTTGGCGTGGTCGCATGAAACCTTCGACAGCCGGCATGGCTCGCAGGCTGCACGTCGTATCGGCATGGTCGAACACTCCGAAGCCTCCTCGGAACCTGAGCAGTGGCATGTTGGCAGCGGCAAGCGAGCATAGCAATGTGAAAGGAGTTCGGACAAAGGTATGCACGGAGAAAGATAAGTCACGCCGAACACTCCGAGGAGTGCCAAGGATACTAGAATACCGGCTGCTTCCGTTTTGCCTTGCTGCCTGAAACTCTCCCTTCCATCAACTCCTGACCAGCTTCACCATATCGTACCAGCCATCGCCGTACCGCGTGCATCGACTGCGACCTCGCTTTTCGAACCCAAAAGACTCATAATACGGCACCAAATACGCTCGGGCGATCAGGGCCACCCGGTCTACCGTAGGATCGTCCTTGAGCCTCTCGAGATAAGCTGCCATCAGCCGCCGTCCAAGACCCGTCCTCTGGCACTTTGGTGAGATGGCCAGGGTATGTAGGCATACCGTACGCCCCGTCGGGACGTGTCCGACGTGTGAACCGACAGCACTGCTGTGTTTCGGAATGTCCACTGCCTCGTTCGTCACGGCGTGATCGGCTGTTTTGGTCGCACTGATCTGGCCCACGAGTTCCCAGTCCTCTTCGTTCTCCACTGCCATGAACATTCCCAACGAGAGATCACCAGCTTCTCGCAGTCGGTATTGGTACTAGGTCAACATGTCAGTCCGAGCTGTGATCGTTCTCGTCTTCTCGTCGGCAATTACCTTCTCCAACGTGGCTCTTTCCGAGGCTGCGAATGTCGTCAACTCCAGAGCATAGCATGATGCAGCGTCTTCTGCCGACAGCGGACGCAGCTCTACTTTCGAATTCTTCGGCGGTCTCTTGGTGCTGTCTGGCGAGCGACATCCAGATCTTATTCTGTCAACATGGAGCATCGGCTTTCGAGACATCATGATGGTATGGTGGTCAGTGGCAGCGGTGAAGGTGTTGTGACAGGAAAAAGGAAGAGCTTCACGTCACCTGTCACATGGTACTCTCAACTAAACGTGCATCCGTCCCGTGGCTTCATTCCGGATTGTGTGAACGCATGCCAGTGCTTGAAGTACGCCGAGCACTCCGAAATGCATAATTCGGCAGGGACGACCGTGTGTGCACATTTTCTATCCCACATTTCTGTTTGATCTCTCCTTTTCGACATTGCCGCTTATCATTCGTTCCAATGCGCGATTCATGCAATATGTGCAACTCCCATCTTTGTCTTCCCACATGCAAATGCTGTCACAGCAACGCCATCTTCACGCCATCTTCAACGCTACAACTTTCTCTTCTCACTAATCTCCTCATACGTTTGGATTTGATCGCCCACCTCAAAGCCCTGCCAATCGTCAAAGCCAATGCCGCATTCTGTACCTTTCCTCATTTGCGTGACGTCCTTCTTGACGTTCTTGAGGGAGGAGATTGTGCCTGCAAGTATCACAAGTTAGTATGGACTGGAAGAAGCAGGGTTCTGCAGTCACTCCACTTACCATCATGAATCTTTTCCCCATTCCTGGTGACTCTCGCCCGACTGTTCTTCCCAATGACACCGTTTCTCACTTTGCAGCCTGCAATCTTCATCGTCTTCCTTCCACCGATATTGATTTCAAAAGCAGCGCTGACTTCAGCTTCACCCAACACTCTCTGACTGAGGATAGGAGGAAGCTTGTCTTCGAGAACACCCTTGACATCATCCAGGACACGGTAGATAATATTGTTCTCCAAGATCTTGACACCTCTGCGCTCAGCAGCACCCTGCATTTCGGGGTCTGAGGGTAGATTGAAAGCGATGATGTGGCCACCAGCCGCATTGGCCATTTCGATGTCAGACTCGTGGACAGCTCCAACGTCCGAAGAGAGGATCTTGGGTGTGATGAGTGGATTGGAGACGCTCATGATATATGCTGAAACGGCTTCAGCGGATCCAGAGACGTCGGCTTTGATGATGAAGGGGACTTCCATCTGGCCTGACTGTTGACGGTCGCGTTCGGGAGCATCGATGTCGGTGGATGGGCCTTCTGCTGCTCCGCCTTCACGAGCGGCAGTTCGTTGAGCTTGCTTGGCGGCGAGCGAAGCAGCCTTTTCCTTGCTTTGACGTTCTTGGGCTATGCGGCGTGACTCGTTGATGGCCTCGGTATCAGAAGCAATGCGCTCGCGCTCATCCTTCTCGAGTCGGAACTCAACAACGTCGTTCGCTTTCTGCTCGCTCGGTGCTTCCAGAACTTCATCGCCGGCCATCGGCTGTTCTTTCCATCCATCGACCTCCACAGGCATACCTGGACCGACGCTTTGGAGCATTTGGCCACCTTCGTTGCGAAGACATCTGACGCGGGCCCAGGTCTTGCCTGCGACGATGACATTACCCGGCTTGAGAGTACCTCGTCGGACGAGCACAGTCGCCACACGTCCATAATTCTTGGTCGTGGCTTCCAATACCCAGCCTTCGACTGCACCATCGGTCTCGGCGCGATGGTCGAGCACCTCTGACAGAGTCACGACGTTCTCCTCGAGCTCATCCATGCCCTGTCCAGTCTTGCCAGATACTTCAACGACCTGTGTCTCGCCACCAAAATCCTCAATTTCAACACCGTGACGAGCGAGATCTTGCTTGACGCGTTGAACGTCAGCTTGCTCCTTGTCGACCTTGTTGATGGCGACGATCATGGGTACGCCTGCAGCTTTAGCGTGCTTGATGGCTTCAAGTGTCTGCGGCTTGACACTGTCGTCTGCTGCGACAACCAGGATGACAATGTCCGTGACATTGGCACCACGCTGTCTCATGGCCAGGAATGCTGCGTGGCCGGGTGTGTCGAGGAAAGTGATAGTCTTGCCGCTGCTCGCGAGGCGAACGCTGAATGCACCGATATGTTGTGTAATGCCGCCAGCTTCGCCGGCTGCCACGGAGCTTTTGCGCAAGTAATCCAGGATAGTGGTCTTGCCATGGTCGACGTGTCCCATGATGGTGACAACAGGCGGTCTTTCAGGTAGCATTGACTTGTCGTAGGCTTCGGGCTGCGGCTTGAGATCACGCTCTTCAGCTTCCTGTTCTCCACCATCGAAGATCGGCTCGAAGTTGTATTCCATTGCGATCAGAGTCGAAGTCTCGGAGTTGAGAGTCTTGCCCGGAAAGACATCATCGTAGCCCAGCTCTTCCAGGCGTTCGACAAACTCCTCGTAGCGCACGCCAAGAAGCTGCGACAACTGCTGCACGCCGACAAACTCCGGTAGAGAGATTGGCGTCGTGCCCTCAGCCTTGGTTGCTTTACGCTTACGTTCCGCCGCCCTTCTGTCCTGGTCCTTTTTCCGCTCCTTATCGGCTTGTCGTTCTGCTTTACGAGCACGGAAAGCTTCGCGAGCGTCTGCTTCTTCGTCTTCATCTTCATCAAATTCTCTGCGGCCTCCTCGTTGAGCTTTACGGCCATGAATTCTACCAGTTTCCTCAACATCAGCATCTTCCCATCGACTGCGACGAGCCGACTTCTCTTTAGTCTCTCGCGAACCCTCTGGCGCCTCAGTCTCGTCTTCATCTGCCCACCGCAAACCGCGTGACGGTTTCACTTCCTCGCGAGCAACAGATTGTGCCGATGGAGCATTTTGGCCAAACTTGGCCATACGCCTCTCTCTCGCTTCTGCCTTCGCTCTTGCCTCAACATCTTCACCCCACTGGCCACGATCTCGAGGTTCTCGTTGTGAGTCCGTAGCACGAGGGGAGTCGGCGAATGGATTGGACGTTCGAACAGGTGGTTCTGTGCTGCGGCTTCTAGTGTGCGGTGAATTTCCTTGAGCATCTACATTTGGGCAATTCGCTTTGAGGTGCCCGGGTTGACCACAAGCACTGCAGGTCCGTTCACGCTTCGAAGTGCACTGCCGCGCAATATGACCTAATTGACCACAGCGTCCACATTTCTTGTTGGTGGTATCAACGTCTGCGAAAAAATTCCTGCTATAACGGTCTACATCTTGAATCGCAGGATTGTTGATCTGGCCGGGCTCTACAGGACGAACGTGTCGCCCTCTCTTTTCGCGCTCGCGCTGGTGATTCTCGAACGCTTGGTGAACCCAGGCATCATCCATGAACGGGTTAGGCTCGCTTCGAGGTTGTGGCTCGGGAGCAGAATTGGCGGGCGATTCAGCAGGAGATTTCGCAGGCGCTGCATCGCGTCGTCTTAGATGCTGCCAGTTGGCAGACTGCCCTTCGTCAAATGATGCAGCCTTGGGCTGGAACTCGCTAGGGTCGAATGGCATCGTTCGGTAGCCGCTATCACTGTAAGCAAGTGGCTGATAAGTCTTCATCTGGTCTTGACGAGATACCGGGTCGCTATTGCGCCGAGTATGATCCTTTGAGGCACCAAGACCCCATCCACCTTTTTGGAATTGCGGCGAGGGTTGGGCACGCCAAGGTTCTGCTTGTGAGTCGACTTCGGGCGTTGAGTAGTTACCAATGCTGGCTGTTGAGTTGCGACCTAGTCCAAAACCATCATGCGGTTCAGCTCGCTGTGGCCATGCTTGCGAGTCCACTTCTGGCACCGTAACATTCGGTGCTTGTCTAAATGGGTTCGTCGCGGGCTGCAGTCGTTGTGGTTCTGCCTCTGTATCCACCTCGGGCATAGAATAGTTGTCAGGTTGGGTCATGTGCTGTCTGCCTGATGCGGGCGAAGGATCTGGCCGTGCTGGTCGAGCGTGTGTTTCGACTTCAGGTGTGGATACTTCAGCTGCTAATGGAGTAGCAGCTCGAGCGAAGGCCTTTCGAATCTGCAAAAGTGTGCTGGCGGGCGAATGACCAAGCATTGTTGCGATCTCCTTATAGGACACGCCAGATGTGCTCAAGTCCTTCAAAGCCTCGATCTCATCGGCATCCCACAAGTCGGCTGAAGGTTGCACTGGAGTGGCAGCCTTCTCCTGCTCGGGTGCTTTCTTCTCATTTTCCCTAGCCTTGCTTTGCACTGTGCCCAAGGAGTCTGCACGTACAGATGTGGGCGAGCGGGATGGAGCTTGTTGGCGTTGCGCCACTGACTCTGTGTCGAGCGAAGGCGACGTCCGTGGCAAGTTGTAGCTCTGTGGCTCCGATCTTGCATATGGCCGTTGCTCTAGATTTGAGGCGCTCTCTATAGGCGAATCAATGCTGTCCGCAAGCTCGAAAGATCTGAAAGCGCCAATGTTCGTGGATCCCTGCTCCCGAGCAGGCTTTGCATCAATGCTGCTTGAAGATGTTGACAGCATCTCTGGAGGCTGAGCCCGAGAGGGATTAGCCGATTCGTGATCTGGCTCTGCGTTGCCGAATGTTGCAGCTCTGATCTCCGGAGGTTGATCTGTGTCACGCTGGAAGTCTTGCTGTAAAGGTTGTGCATAATCTTGCACTTCCCATAAAGGAGGCTGTCGATCTGCAGAAGCTTCGTTGGGCAATGCATGCAGATGTTGCGAAGCTCGGTCATATACCTCCTGCTGTGATCGTAGATCAGACTCAGTGGTTTGTACTTCGGCAATCTCTAGTGGAGGGTCTCGCTCGAAGTCCTCAAAGTAGGAATGTTCCATTGGCCTCGGAACAGATTGGGCGGCACGGTCGTGTGCTTCCTGCTGTGAGCGTAACTCGTCCTCTGCAGCAGCTTCAACGACATTTTGGCCTTCCTCCCCAAGAGCCGGGTCATATGTCGGCTTGAACGATTTCTGATCGCGTCCCACGGTGAACTTGGCGATGTCCAGAGTATCGTCAGCTTTTGACTTGGGGGCTTCCAGAACTGCATCGCTGTAAGACAAAGGTGCAGCTCCAGTGCTGGCAGCACCCCAGCCTGCCGCCGCAGGTATGACAGTATTTCGGCCACTCGACGATGCAGCTGCGTCCGAGGCTCCTGCGAAAGGGTTGCTGATCTTTTTCGGCGGAGCTGTAGTTCGTGGAGCTGTAGTTCGTGGAGCTGTAGTTCGTGGGGCTGTAGTTCGTGGAGCTGTATTTGATCGGCGTATGGGAACATGTCGCTGTTGCAACGCTTTGTCGGGCGCTAAATGTTTTCTGATCAGTGTCTTCTCACGCTCCGCATCCCGGTCAGTATTTCCACTCTTTGCGCTCTTTCTCTGGGCCGACGAGTCTTGTTCTGTTTTCCGGACGTGGAAAGTGCGTCTCCGCATACCAGCAAGTGTGTCGGCCTGGGTCTGGTCCGATGTAGACCGCTTCATAGCATCAGCCATAGAGATTCCTTGCGAGGATATGGGAGATGGCTCAGCAGCATCACGGGCGCCAAGGTCAAGACGTCGAGTGCCAGAGCGACTGTGGCTCATGTCTCTCGGCTTTTGTTCTCGTCGCTCCTTGACCTGTGCCATGTGCTCCCTCCACATGGCCTCTTGTACAGCTTGGTTCTGCTCGATCTCACGTTTCTGAGTAGCCTGGATGCGCTCGTGCTTCTCCTTCTGCTCCGACATGGACAAGCTGGAATTGGCGTCGTACCATGGCGGCAATGCTCCATTATCGGGTCCATTTTGGGAGGCCGGAGCTGTCGCGGCTGCCGTCGATTGTTGTGGTATTCGCGAGCTACTAAATTGTCTTCGCGGTATAGCAGTGTGGGTGATGTGGGCGATGGGTGCAACTTGAGAGGCCGGAACTTCGATGCCCAGTCGACAAGCACAGAATATGCAGAGGCTCTGGGCTGAGAATGGCTGTGACCAATTAGCATCAAGACTTTTACAGACAACAATGAGGTATGCATACCCCCAGTACACGCTGGCGCCTCATATCAATGCTTAGCGTTATGGCGCATTGAAGGGAGCATCTACAGCATCGACAACACCCGACGTCCACGTTCAGGCAATTCGAGACGCCGCGGGAGTGAGGCCAGCCAGAAACGCCGAAACATCTCCGGTCAACGCCAACGCCGAAAGGCAAATCAAACATTCATGACAATTGACCGACGACCTCTACACCTTTCAGCACAGGACTGCACACTACCCAGTGCCAGAAAGCCCGCCATAATGTCGAGACAGGTATTCAGGCCCTGCTTGAATCATCGCAAGTCAATCGCTAATATGTCCCTGTCCCAGCCAATCATCGGCCACTACACACGCCTCGCAGCACGATGGCCGAAAGACATCCTCCGACCAGAGCACTCCTTCAAATCTCTCCTCGAAGCTCGTATGAAGCACGCACCCACTCCGGCTCGAAATGAGGAGAAGGAGGTCAATGCAGCATATCTCTTGCTCGAGAACAGCTTCAGCAAGCAATTTCCTCTACACGAGAAATTGATGAAGCCTGCGAGCGATCCCAGACGGTACGAGCTGCTTGAGCAAGAGTTGAAGGCCATTCCGAATCGAAGTTTCTTTGGCGCATGGGTGAATCGAATGAGAAATATGGTGCGGCTCAAGTGAGGAGAAGTAGTCCTCACTTCAACATGAGACTGCGCATACACAGCGCAGGAGAGGCGGCTGCCGAAGCCAGAGGCCGGGCCACCATGTATCAATGCGTCAGCGGGCTTTGCTGGAGAACCACGCTCCCAAGAACCCTGGAAGAGCTTGAAAATCGTCTCCCAGACGAGACCTTCCCATCATGCCAAACCTTTGCGTGGAAGTACAGGAACGCACGCCGAGCTCAGCGCACAAGCGTCCGAGACTGGGCAAACTCATGAGCTCGCAGGGCCTCAGCTCCGGGTGGAAGAAGTTCTTGAGACCAGCCATCCTGTACAGTAGACGCATTGTACACCCTCCATTCCCGCGCTCAGCAACGAGGGAACACGAGCAAAATCAAACATCCATACTGCGGGATTTCAACATCGCAGTCTTCCAGCAATGGTCAAATTACATTGAGCTTTCGCACGCCACATCTTCTCAAATTCTCACTGATTTTTTAAAATTTCTTTCCCCTCCTGAACGACAAACGCTGCTCCTCCTCTAGTTGCAAAAATCCCAGTCCATGCGGATTTTGGAGTGATGCCGCAAGTTAAAGATATTGGAGGAAGGGGGTCACTTTATACTCCATAGGGAATCGCAGTACGTCACCGCCGTGATGACTACCAATGTACGAGGTATGAGTTGTTACAAGTTGGCAATCAAAAGCATGTGCGTCCCTCAGCCACATTCACATGCGTACATGGTCTGTGCCTTGATCTCCGGCGCCTATATCTTCTGCTCAACTGAGACTAGAACATGGACTTGAACATCATTCCCGACTGCTCTTCGATGTCACCGTCTGCTGGCCGTGCCACTGCAGCAGATAAGTGCCTCAGATGAGGTGAGGTATTGACATTACATGGAAGTATACGGTTGCGAATCCATTAGCATGGCCACCTAACAATCGCGGAGAGATTCGAAAGTGAGTGAGGTGAACAACTAGATCTACACTTGCAACCATCCACTGAATTCGATCCGCAAACACATGCGCCCGAGTCCTGGTTCATCTCTGCGACCTTAGTCGAAGCGAATGTACAGGATAGAATCTCTACACTTGATATAGTTGAATAGTTCTCCAATCGGCCTGAGTGTAAATGCCAGATGATCGTGAAGCCATGAATTTGAGCTTTTCGCTACTACGCCCCAAGGTACGCAGACTGTAAAGAGTAGGATCGAAGCTGCAATAACTTTTTGGCATTACCCGCCATCTAATCAACTAATGTTAAGATCTATCCTCGCCAATTGAGACGCCGCTAATGCATCTGTTCTAGTTGCCAATCGAATCAAACGCCTGGAGGGAAAAGGGTGGAGCATGGAACGATGACCGGAACGCCAAAGATGTGTTGAATGCAGAAGATGCCTGTGTCGGTTGGTGTCGCGACAGGAACAGTGGAGGGAGTAGATGAAGCCTTCGAAGTGGTTGAAGCTGTAGACGCTTTGGAGGTCGTGGTGGAAAGAGTGGTTGGTTGCGTGCTAGTAGAGCTGCTTGAAGAGCTGCTGCGTATGGAAGAAGTCGTTGGCACTGATGTGGTTGGAATAGCGATCCCGGCTGGGAGGGAGACCGTGGTTGGCACTGAGATCGTGGTCGGGGCTGATAGGCTTGATGAACGAGTGCTTGAGACTGAACTGCTAGAACTCGAAAGTACACTCCTCCTGATGGCAGAGTCAACATTTTTGTTGGCCGAGGAAGGCCCCAGTCCACTCTTGAGATAGCAGGTGCCAGCTCCGGAACCGCCAAGGTATGAGAAGGCAACACAGGACGGATTGGCATCGCAGAGGGGAATGCAGGCCGAGAACGAAGAAGCACTGGCTGATGAAAGATCCTGACCATAGCGATCAGTGCCGCATTCGAGAGTGAAGTCGCTGACCTGTGCGCCGTTTCCGAGCTGCTGGCAAGCTTGGCCAACTGCAGACGATGTTGGAAGCACAGATGATGCGCTATTGGAAGCCGATGTAACAGAAGAGCTGACCGAGGCGGCAGGCTTGGTAGCGACATCGACATTCGAGTTTGCGGTTGCAGGCGTCAGATTGTTCTTGAAGTAGCAGGTTCCGGAGCCAGAGCCGCCAACGTATGCGAAGCCTACGCAGCCGACCAGAGCATCGCACATTGGGATACATGCGGAGAATGATGAAGCGCCTGCAGAAAACAGGTCGCCTCCAGCGCGATCGGTGCCACAAGCGACAGTGTAGAGACCGACTTGGCTGCCATTTCCAAGTTGCTGGCATGAAGCTCCGGCACTCGAGGTCGGTGCTGCAGAAGTCGGGAGAGTGACAGTAGCGGTTGAAATTGATGCAGAAGGAGCGACGCCAGAAGACACCGAGACAGGAGCTGAAGGAATGGCGGCCGCCGAGATTGATGTGTTGGGTGTGGCCACAGGCTTGACCGCGATGTCGACGTTAGGGTTGGATGTCTGCGCGGTCAAGCTGCTCTTGAAGTAGCAGAATCCAGAACCAGATCCACCGACGTAAGCAAAACCTATGCACCCTGCTAAAGCGTCGCAGAGAGGGATACATGCTGCGAATGAAGAGGCTTGTGCGAACGAAAGATCACCTCCTGCACGGTCCGCGCCACAGGTGACTGTGTAAGCACCAACCTGGCTCCCACTTCCCAATTGCTGGCATGAGGCTCCGGTGTTGGTGCTCGGTGCAGTCTGAGGGAAAGCGAATGCAAGTCCCGCGAGGGCGAAAAAGAGGGGAAGAATCATATTTGCAGGTGTCCTTGTGAAGGAAGTGAGCAGATGAAAGAGATGCTAGAGAAGACGAGGACGCCGGACAGCGAAAGGGAACAAGGCGGTACTTCTAGTAAATTCTGTTCTCTAGATTCGACACGCTTCGTCCATTCGTCAGTGTCGGCGAGTTGCGCTTTGGGGTCGAGAGCATGCCAGAGGTCTTGAGTCTGGCTTGCCGCGAGATGCCGAGCAATGACAATGTTGATTGAGCCGGCCGAGCAAATTCGACCTTTCAATGCGTCGGGAGGCACCATCGCATCCTAAACGTCTAGAGTGAGTAAAGGCACGCAGCCATTGGGTTTGCGGGAGCGAATCAAATCAGAAATATAGCGCTACAGGCTGGAGAGAAGTGCGGCCCTTATAGATGGGGTTGGGAAGGTCATGTTTGCTCCAAATCTATTGCCTGGACCATCCGTTCAGCACAGCGGTGACGCGCCCGGTGAGGCTGCCCATGTTTGTCTGGACCAATTCAGATGGGCAACGCGATGCGGATGCGTGGTAGCTTTCGGCTTCAGGTACAAACGTGCCAATTGTCCGATTGCGTGGGAAGTGACGCCTGTGGCTACAATATAGCATTGCACCACTACCAAACAATGCTCTCGAGAGATGTCGTATTGCCTCTGCTAGACAAGTAGGGCGTAGGCGAGAACTCATCATGGGGAAGGCTTTGTCGATGCCCTGCGTCTTTGACTCTCCATGGTGCGGGTGTATGTGACCGCGAAGACAGATTGACGAGATCAGGGCCAGAATGCATGGAATAGGGAGTGGGTGTCCGAACAGCGGCGCGTGTTGGAGCGGTGCGATGAAGTTTTTGTTAGTAGAGACCTTGAGAAATGGCCAGGTTGCACCCGGTCTTCCAAATAAGCGCTAGCTGGAGACCGTTAAGTGAAGGATTATTGTGGCGTTATTTTGAGAGGTTGAGAAGCCTGCAATTAGCATATAATTAGAATAGGTATAGCGCAGCTAAGGAGGCCTGTTTGACCCCTATTTGTATACTAACTTTAGCTATAGATAGTAATATACTATATAGATTCAGACGGCGATACTAAGGCTGTTATCGTTACTACAACTACCGCAATTGCTGCTATTATTAGCAGTGAATATATAGATAAAAGTAGCAGTAATAAGGAGCGATAGGTACGCCGAGAGGGCGAGTCTTCTTGTAAATATTAGATGCAGCAATTACGGCGCTATCGACTATATAAACTACTACGCGAATATACAAGAGATAGGTTTAATCTTCTTACTTATCTAGAGGCTAATATCTAGGGTAACTTCCGGTTTACTAAACCTAAGTTGTTAGAGCTTATAGAGCTGCTAGATATTGCTTTAATTCGCTTACTAAGAGGTCTTAAATTGCTACCGGAAACAGTGCTTTATATAGTATATAAGAGGTTGTCGAGTCTAGGCTTCTAGAAGGACCTTAACGACCTATTTAGCTATTTAGCCTCTACTATATTATACGTATTTAATACGGCAGTATACTAAATAGCCTTAAGATAGAAGAGCTTCCTATATTTCGATAAAACACGGCTTACTAAGCAATATCTCCGGCAGCTAGCAATGTCGTTAGAACCCTTAGTTAGAGTAAGCAGTATTTAGGGATATATTAATAGCATAGTACGTAAGATAGTAAGGCTATTGCGCAACTAGCGGGTGTTTTATAATAGCTATAAACACTAGCATAGTCTTAAATTCTAGGGTATATAGCTGCTAGATAGAATGTTGCTTATTAATAGTCTATATCTAGGCTCTTATAGTAACGGACGATTAGTACGCGAGTCTAATATTAACTAGCTTTAGCATAAGCTATTTAACAGCGATTCCCTCGAAGACAAGCTCTTTCTCTTTAGTGACTTAGCATATAGACAGGTTAATAGCATTATTAGCTTATAGAAATCGAAGAGAGGCGGTTATCGTAACCCTACGTAGGCGTAGGTTATAAAGGAATAGTCGGCTCTACGATAATCGGTCGAATAGGGGTTTAGAGATATAGTTAATAACTAGTGCTTTTTCGATTATAAGAAGGGGCTAAGAACAGGCCTGATGCCTATAGGGTCTTGTTATCTCATAGTAGTGCTGTTAACTAACTGCCTAGCTTGTTATCGTAGAAATAAGGTCGCTATCTACTATGCCTTGTCTATACTAAACATTCGCGATTATTTGGGTGCTAAGCTGCCTCTAGAGCCGCTAGAAGATGCTATAATACCAGATCTAATGCGCGCTAATATCAATAGTAATAGATATAAGGTTGGAAGTAATATAGATAATATTAGTAATGTTGTTATTAATAGAAGCGATAAAGATTAGTAAAAGCTAAGGTTTTAACGAAATTCCGCGCCTTTTAACTTCTAACTTCTTTATTAAACACTCTCGATATTATAACTAATAGTATATAGACAACGATAACAATACCTAACTTATTCGATACCTACTAAGTTTCTTACCAATTCCGGAACTAATAAAGGCTCGGAAACCTATCTAAACTACGCTCGATTCAATCCTCCTTACTTAAGTCTAAAATCTTAATTATATAAATATCTACGTACTAACGATTATCAATCTCTAATATCTAATACTTCTAATACCTACGAGACAGTTCTATCGCTATCGTAGCTGTCGTTACTATTTCCTATTAGCGTAAGAACGTTAGCAACGAGGTTACTATCTAAGCTAAAATCCGTAACCTAAGACAGCTACGATAGAACAAGAGGACTATATCTAATACGGCTAATAAGAAGGGCTCTTAGCTTATTAAATTAACGTACCGTAGAAGCGTGCATCAACTTTATACGCTTCTTAGAGCGATTATCTAGGTCGTCTATACGGCGTATTAAATAGTTGGCTTCCGTAGAAGAAGAATTAGTCCTTAGCCGCTTAGCTAATATAGTGATTGCTTCTCGAAACGGCTCTAACACTCGACCTAGTAACCGCTCTTTGTTTAGCTGCTTCTTACTATCGATATCTAACCGGCGGCGTATCGTATATAGTGTTACTAGAGTATTAAAAAGAGATAGAGTTAATAGCACTAGAACTACTAGACCTAGACTCGGTATAGAGGGACTAGTAGGAGCTACTGTTGTTATTAGCTCTTAAACCCGCTACGATATAACACGGAGCATATTGTCTTAGACCTGCTAAGCCGGGGTCTCGTAACTGCGCAACTCCTTAGTAGTTAATAGCTTATTACGGACCTTCTTATTATTCTACAATATAGTGTCCTTGAAGCGATCTAGTATCTGTTTAAACTCAGAGTCCTTAGCAACTATACCGGAAGCCGTAAGTAGTATTCTATACTTAACAACTCGCTTTATAATCTACTTACGGATAAGCGTGTCTATACCTTTAATAGCACGCTATCTAGCAGGCCTGTTATCGTTACACTACTTCTAATAGCGCTTAATCATCTCTCTTATACGGCCTTCTATATAATAGCTAGAATTGGCCTCGAAGTGCTTAATAATTAATAAGGTAAAGTTATCGGAAATGCGGGTATCTTTATAGACTCGGTTATATTTATCTTCTACCCCTTCTAGTAGGTCAAAGTTGTGCTATAGGTCTTTAGCACTAGCACTACTGTTAGTGGATTGAGAAGCACTATTGTCGGTAGATTAAGAAGCACTATTATCGGTAGATTAAGAAGACTAAGAGCCGGTTATATCTAGTACAGGTTGTTAGACTACAACCTGTTGTTATTGTCGCTGCAGATGAGCTGTCAAAGAAGTGTCTACACCTCTAATAACAACTGGCCTTAGTGGAGTTGAATTTGGGGTTTGATCTGGCACACTGCTATCGCTATGTCTCAAGAGGTCTTGTTTGGTCTTGGCTCCAGATTGAGTTTGTGTCGCCGAGTGCACAGGCCGGAAGCTTATTCTATTCTCGTTGAAGCTCTGGCTGCTCTGCGATGCGTGACAACGACGTCGACATCGACGTCAACGCAACACCAATGCAACATGTGACCCGACGTGCGAGGCCGCATGCTCCGTCGAATTATCATCATTCCAGACTTCATGTCGGCGCACGAATTGCTCGGGACGACATCGACCAAGTGCGCATCTCGTCGGACCAGCCAACAGTCATAGGCGATGATGGCAGGAGGACGTATCGCCTTCGCAAGCATGGCAACAAGCCATTGCCATTACCAGAAATCATGGACCCTATCTACCTGCAAGCAAGACACAAGTCCAAGCAGCGCAAAGCACGCCCGCCAACCGAAGAGGAGCTGACACCTTTCCAACGCAAGCTTGCATTCAGTCCTTACGCTCGTGCTTTAGCGACGTCTGTTAGACAGTGTCGCTTGACACAGGCGTGCCTGCCGCAGCACTTTCTAGCAAGGTTCACGATCACGGCAGTAAAGAGCGATGCGATGGAAAGCGACGACACCCCCGAACAGATCAGACGTCGGGAGAACGACAAGAATCCTGCCAGATCATCTTTCCTTCCGGCTCCGTTGGGTGAACCGCGAGAGATAACCACAGGACCTGTCCTTGGCACCAGAGAGGTCGTCGAACATTTGAGCAAGAAAACAAATTGGAAGATCCTCGTGAAAGAGGGCGAAAGAGGCCAAAATTGGGACAAGGATATGCCTGATCTATACCTGCGGAGCCTGAGGGACGTAACCTTAGCTCAACTGGAGCTCTGCTTGGAGTTAGGCTTGAGGCAAGACACGACGGCCAAACATAAAAATGTTGACTGCATATTGCTTGTCAAGGCGCGCGATACTCCTCCCGTAGATCTCCTTGAAGCAATGAGCCAAGATGACACGACAGAAGTGCAGAGCTATCCCAATGGGCATGCACAGCATCAACTTTATGAGTACGACCTCACAAATTTGATCCCGCAAGAGCAAGTGGACGCATTCTTATCGCAGCACGACATTCAGGACGGGAAGATACTCTTGAGCCAACACGCGGAGACAACAAGAGTGGCCATGGATTTGGAAAGGTTGCGAAACTACACTTCGTGATCGGCACCGTGCGGGCATTGAATTCAAGGTGTGAGGCACATCAAAATGTACACAACTCGTGACTGTGAAAGGATTACTGTGTCTGAGCAAAGGACACTGTCCGCAGCAAGTCAAGACATGTCCAAACCAATAAATGAGGCCCGAAGACCAAGCGTTACCCTCTTTTTTCCAACAAGTCTATGCTATGAATCACTCTTCACTTATCAATTGGCAACATCAGACAGGCACAATCCGCTGCGATCAGCGACAAACATGTGCAAAACCACCCTTGCGTGCGTAATTATCATCTCTGTTCATGGTATTTACTAGCACCTACCCAGCGTCCCAGGTAATCCAACCAAGGTCAATGTCGGCCAACCTGCCGATGGCAAGGTCACTACATGCTGAATCATGTGCTCCGACTTCTTCAAGGCGAGCAGAAAGGGTATCTGGTCCACAAAATCATCGGATATCAGCTTTCCGGGAACATATGCATACTGCCAGTTCCTGCGGAAGCCTGTATATTCTCTGAACCAGTCATGAACACGCTGTTCAAAAGAGCGGGTTGCCGGTCAGAATTCGGAATAAAGTCAGTATAAATAACGTAAAATCGAAGAAGGAAAAGAAGCAGGTAGCCGGGAAATTCCTCGCGATGTTCTTACGACTCTACCTATCTATAATACGTAGCCTAGGAGTTTATAGAAATTAGGGTAATTACCTTTTAAACTTAGACTAGCGAAGGCGATAAGCAGAAGCTCGTTAGAATGCCTAACGGTCTTATATAAGGCGAGATACTCCTAAAAGATCGGAGGTATCCGCGCTTACTAAGCGTAGATCTCGGGCGTACTTATAGGCTATAAAGGTCGGCTACGTACTTAGCGCTAAGCCTCCTTAGCTTCTACCTTATACTATCGAACCTAATCTTTAAAATAAAGCGATTATCGATATATTAGCTTCTTAGATAGCTTCCTTAGGCTTTTAACTATATTAAGTAAATAACTAAGCGACTTAGAAAGGAGAAGCGATATTTAGTAAGCGAAGCTATTAATATAGATAGAAGAATATCCGTAGCTAGTATAATTTTTAACGTAGCGGTAAGTTTTACTATATATAAGTTAGTACTAAAGTAGGAAGATAATTAGCGAAACTAGAGAAATATTAGAGTAAAGAAGAAAAACTAGAGGAAGAGTCTACTTATAGCTAAAGCTAAAAACATATAAGGAGTATAACAATTTAGCGGAATCTTTAATCGGTTATAGCTATTCAATTTTATCGTCCTAAATGTAAGCCAAGCTACGCTATATAACATCGGAGTGAGGTAGCAACCTTATACGCCTCTCTCAAGCAAGTTATCCGTATAGAAGTACGTGAGTTCGCGGTCGAGTCCTAGAACTCCTCGACACTAGTGAAGCGATTGTCGGGTGTGAGTTTCACGAATGCTTGTCTCGTTCACCCCCTCACTTATATTGAAGACCTCTCTCTGCGTAACGCTTCACGGACGATCAACATGTATAGGAATACCTAACTGCAGTACAAAGCTCTCGGCACCCTCGAAATGACGGAGTGATTTCTAGAAGGCTAAATTTGCAAATTGATTCGATCATGAGTATCATAGCTCTCGTGCTCTCTCTAACATCTACAAAAGTGACGCTACTTCATGCAGCGCGTTCGTCGCCCAGAGCTTGAAGTCCACCAAGCACTCTTCGTTGCTAAAGCAGCAACTTCGCGGCCCAAAGCATTCAGTCTTTGATGTTAATGCCAGAGTTTGATCTCTTGCCTGCCTCGCCAGGCATGACGGTTGAGATTTCGCGAGCCCAAGCCCGCGTGAGACCATCGGAGTTGCCGCCGTCAAGGCCTTCGACATCATCCTCCATCCACGCCTCCGGGAAATTCTCGATGCTGCGATCCGCGAACGTTTCCTATCGGCCTCGCTGTTGCTGCATCGACTCCCGCGCAAACTCCCGCTCCGTATCGTGAGCGATCTGGGCTTCGAGCTCCTCTCGCAGGCGTGCATCAACATCGATACCCATGTGCCCGTGCTTGCCATCATCAGCACCATCAAGCTGCATTGTGTTGTCTGGATCCCAATGCTGCAGGTCTTGTTGAATGCCTTGCATGATTTGAGGATCGATGGGCGTCTGGCTGTAGTCGGCGTCGACACCACCATGATAGTGCATGCCGCTCATTTGTGCAGCCGGAATGGAGTCTTGCAGCTGCTGTTGCGCTTGTGGAAGATGCTGCTGTTGCGTCTGCGTAGCTTGCTGTTGACGTTGAGTAGCTGATTGTTGCGAGAAAGACTCAGTCTTCGCCAGAGGCGAAGCACCGGCCACGGCATCAGGAGCTTGTGAGTCCGCCGATGCGGTGACTGTCTGTCGTGGTGTGCGATTGTTTGCGCCAGAACTATTAGCATTGGCACCTGAGCCTCCACGTCTAGTGTGATTGGGCGTCGGCGGTGGCTTTGCAGCGGCCGACGTACATTCGGAGCAATTGCGGATTGCGGTGCTGACAGTCTCTTTGATCCGCACCCAATGATAGCGCTCAGCGATACTGGCTGTGGTCTTGTTAATGCCTCCGTGGGCTTGCGCGTGGATCAAGCGAGCGATCTCGTACTGCTTGTGTGGGTCAGAAACAACCTCTTTACCTTTGAGCATGAGCTTCTCTTCCTCTCCTTCGCCCTCAGTGTTAGGCACCAACCTATAGTGCGTAGCAGCGGAACGAAGACGAGACTTCTCAGCGCGATCGGCGCCATTGGGATATGATCCAGTCTTGAGGTAGTAGCGAATCTTGTCGAAGCGCTCCTCGCTGACGTACTCATCACCCTCTCCACCAAGCTCTCGACCGAAGATGATGGCATCAATGAATTGGTCAGGATAGCTCTTGAGATTACCGCAGCCTTTCACCCGGCCAATTCGCTTGAAGCCCAGAGCGTCCCAGATGCGCAGAGAAGCGACGTTCGTCTCGTACACAAGATTGAAGACCGAATAGGTGTAGCCGAGTTTGGGAGCCCACTCAAGATAGCCCTCGCCCATGAGCCGACCCACGCCGCGATTACGCGAAGCATCGGTGACCAAGAAGCTGCCATTGCAGACATGACTGCTCCTTCCCGGGTAGTTCGGCTTGACGTAGAAGCTACCAAGACATTCTTTAGCCCAGTCCACACCGCGCTCCTCCATCTGTGTGACCTCTTCAACCGACTGTATGTCTCCCATGATCATGATCACCCCAAAGTTCGCGAACCAGTAGTTGCAGAAGGCGGACAGGGCCATGGGCTCACTTTCGGCATACGTATCGCCCTTCTCAATCTCGCGATTGAGAAGCTCACAGAGGTAGGCTGAGAGATGTGGTGGGACTTGGTGAGGCGAGGAGAATGGGACAAGAGTTGCGATTGTCACGCGATCGCGCAGCGTCACTTGCTTCGGTTGGATCTCTTGCGGAAGAGCTCCATATGGCTCGGGGTATGGAGGCTGACCGGAGGTGCGATATATGGCAGGCGCCGAAGGGTCATCGAGCATGGCCGGCATGGTGCGAGACCAGCGTGCGCAATGGCCCTATCTGAGTCGTATCAGCTATCATCGTATGGGCGAAGTCAGCCATGTAACGCGGGTTGAGCGAAAGCATATCGGCACGTGCAGCTGTTGCGACCAGCGCCATGCTGGTGGCTTTGAGCATATCTCATTTCTCTGATGATGGGGCATATGTCGAAGAGACAAAGACGTACCTGAGGCGCTCTGGTGGTTCGGCTGCTGCCTTCAATCTGACGCTTGGATCCTGGGTCAACTGCAAGATACACTGGCAGTGAGCAGAACTTCGTCGCAAGCTTCATCACGCTAGAGCTGTTGTGGTTCAGTCAGGTGATATGCTGGTCAGCTGATACCATCAGCTGACCTGTGCCAAGAGGAAGGACACACAATGGGTATATTAACTGCAGTTTCTGTAGCAGGCTCCTGATCCTTCTTTGTACAGTTACATAGTTGTCAATCCGATGATTAGTTGCATCCCTAGCACGATTCACAACAAGAGCGGAAACAGCCTTGGCGACGGCGGCATTAGCCGTGAGAGCGGATGCTGCTCCTCTACATTATTCTCCTGCGGCCTCCTCCTCACCACTCTCAAGTAAGAAGTCTCGATTAATCGCTAGCAATCTTCGCTATCGCCGCTGTCTTACTATAGTAGCTACAGCTGCAATAAATGCAAACACGAGTTAATACCTATTACGATACGCCTAGGCTGCAATTAGTTCTTAGATATATACCTATAGCTATTAAATACTAAATATTTAAGATTTACTACTCGTATTCAGATTCACTAATGAATGTTAGTAAATATTCATATTCAATTTATATTTAAATACAATCTTAGCGATAGTAAGGGTAGTAGTAACGCTTAGAGTTAAGAAGAAGGGTATTTTATAGCTATTTATATAACTCGTCGTTGTCTTCCGCTTCTATACTTAGTTATAGCATGTCTACTAGTATATCCGCTACGCTAGTACATTGCTATTACTTAGAACACTCGCTTATACGGATGCTATTACTATTAAGAAAGGCTCGGTTCTATAAAACTATACGTCTACTACTACTAAAGGTATGCTTAGACTCCGCGGATATAGCGAAGGCTAATAATAAGTTAATAGCTAGTTGCGAGAGTGTCGGATAGGCTATCCGTTATTAGCTAGTAACCGGCCTTATATACCTAGGCTAAGTTTTAAGCCTATATAAGAGGCCTCCTTCTATATTATAGATAGAGTACTAACCTCGTATAGCACATTATTTACGTTACACTTCTATAATGCCTATGTTATAGGGCTCTAGTTATTAGCCTAAGCAACCGTCTTGTTATCCTATTATACTAAATATAGCTACCTATATTGCTATAGGTTATATTACCCTCGGTAGCCTATACTATTACTACTAGTAGTAGTAGTAGTTTTAGTTTCCGTCCTTTATTAGAGCCGAAGGTGGGGCTATCTCTTTATATCTAATAGGTTCGGGTATGTTAAAGGTAGTCTCTAGGTACGAATAGCTATAACTAAAGCAAGGGTACGATAAGAGCCTACGATACGGACGATACCGAAGTATCTTAAGGGGCTATTACGACAAGCAGAGGAACCTCTTAACGAGGGCATCGCTTTAACCCCGAAAAGCTACAAACCCTTAGGACTGTTATAGCTTAGGGCCTAGTCTATAGCTATAGCTAGCTTCTAAGGACTCGGCTCCGGGTCGAAGACCTATTTAGTACCGCTTGCTCGAGATAAGCCCCGCCTAAGGAGGAGATAGACTAATTACCTATTAGCCTTGCTTAGTTTACTAAGACTATTAATTAATAGCAAATATAGATTGTAGGTCGGATAGCCGGGGAGTCCCCTATTAATCGGGTAGGGCGTTCCTAGATTCGCAGCCTCGCTTAGATAGTACTTAGCCTTCTACTAGAAAAAGAAGGCTACCGCCCCCCCGCCTAGCTAAAGGAGGTATAAGCTAGTTTCTAGGATCTAGGTATAAATAGAGATTGCAGTCTCTCCCTCCGAGCGGCTTTTGTCTAAAATCTACTAAACTTAGCTCCTAGAGGTAGTTAGGCGACCCCTAGGAGGCTAAATCCTAATACTACCCTAGGGATAATACTAGGAGAAACAGCCTAATATACTACTCTCTCGTATAGCAACATTATAATAAACTAAATAGACTAAAGTTACTAAAAACACATTTATATAGCATTCTATTTTAACTTTATATAGCATTCTATTTTAACTATTTCAACTATTTTATAACAATCGAATAAGCTCTAGCTCTAGCGAAAACAAACATCGAGAATTAGCGGAATCCTCTAAATCCGAAAACGCCCCTAATCCTATTAACGAAGAAATTAGGCGGCGACTAGTTAATATAAGTAAGCCTCCTACGCCCTCTACGCTAGAGGCGCTCTATACTGTCCTTATAAAAATAATAGAGAAGCAAACTAAGCTTCTCCGTTAAAACAAGCGTCGCCCGCTAGAGCTAGGGAGTAGGGCAAATCCCCTATTCGAAGGGTAGAACGCTATAGCATATATTAAGCGCTTTAAGGAAGGCTTAGTTAATTACGAGCTCGATAGAGAATCCGACTAGTACAAGATTCGGTCCTTTACGAGGACTACCTCCTCTAAGCTTTACCGAACCCTTAAAACCCTAGTTAGCTACCTAGAAAAGGACGATAAGTCTAATACTAACTAGGAGACCTTTAAGATAGCCTTTATAAGGGAGTACCGGGAGCGCGATAGCCGTCGTATTAAAGGTAGTCGTACGTAGCTCGAGTCTCTCTACTTAGTAAGGCGCACTAAGGATAACGACCTAAAGGGGTATATCCGCGAGTTTATCGAGTTAGCGGATAGTATCGAATAGAGTAACCTCGAAAACTCTTAGAGAACAAGGCTGCTCCTCTAGGGGTTGCCGTAGCCTATAGCTTAGCGTATCTTCCGTCGCTATAAGCTTAGCGAGTCCGATCCTAAGAGTTTTAGGAAATACAAAGAGGTCCTAGTATATATTAAGGCCGACATTAATAGTATAGCCGATACGAGGAAGTTTATCTACGGCGAAGACCGGAATAACCTAGCGCAGGTTAGGAAAGAAGCCTTAGTAAGTAAGGGACCTAAGTTCCTTCCTAAATCGCAAAGTAGTCCTAAGACTGTAACTCCTACTATTACTAAGCACTCTTAGGATGTCGCGGACTTGGCTAAATCCCTAGCCTAGCTAAACCTAAATGCGAAAGCATTGCAGCGAGTTAGGGAGGTTATTAATGCTACTATACTAGGCGATATACTACTAGTCTACTAGGTTTCAGATCCTAACTACCCTAAAGCCCCTTTAGTAGATATCTACGCTATACGGAAGATCTATTCTAACTTAGATAGCAAGTGCTAGATATATAGCGGGTTTAAACATGTCTAATCCTCCTACCCTATCTAGAAAGAGCTTCTTAAAAGGAAGCTTATTATGCAAGTAAATAGCCGATTCTACTATATAGACACCGGCGACAAGATTGATTTCGAATAGGATCGGAGAGCCCCGAAGCTGCCTTAGCTAAAGACCCTTCTAGAAAAGAAGTATAGCGGCAAGATCGAGTTTAAGGACACTAGGAACAGTACCCTCGCTGCTATTACTAAACGAGAAACTTAGAAGGTTAGGGCAAAACAGGTTAAGGAGCGAAGTAGTAACGGAACTACTAAGCCTATTAAAGTCAACTTTGTTTCTTAGGATCCGGACGTAGTTACTAATGTTTACGCGGTTACTAAGAATAGTATAGATATCTACGCTGCTATACGGTCTTAGACCTAGTCCTAAAGCAAGGGTAAGAGCCCTTAGAACCCTACTCGCCCTAGTACGGCAGCCCCTACTAGGGTACTAAAGAACAAGGCGGCCGACAAGGCTAAGTAATAGCGAGAGTTAACCGCTAAAACTAAGACTCTCTAGATAGCTACAGACCGCGCTACCCGATCTAGTACCGTACCTAGCACCGCCCCTAGTACCCTACCTATAGAAAGCCTAGTCGTCCTAGAGACTCTAGAGGTCGATATAGAGGATATTACTACCGACATTAGTAGTACCCTAGGCCTAGCTAACCTACCTGCCTATAAACGGAAGTTATCCGACCTAAAGAGCTTTCGCTTTAATAGGTATATAAACAAGTATAGTACTAGCCTAGCTAACTCCTTAGATACAAAGGCAAACGCTCTCTTCTAGGCTTTATAGTTCCTAGACCTTAAGTCTAATGTGTCTATAGGAGAGCTACTAGTATACGGTTTGCCTACTAACCTATTCTAGAGCCGAATTCCTAACGATGCTACCTTTATAAAGGATCTCGCTACCCTCCGACGAAAACAGGGACGAGAAGACTATATCGACGTCTCTTCCCTATAGTTCCTTCCTAAATTTTTAGGTACCTAAGAGTTAGTAGAAGGCGAATCGGTAACCTACGAGAACTAAGAGACTATCGATAATGCTAACGAAGAGGGAGTTAAGGAGATAGGCCGAGGGGATAGTAATAATCCCGACTCTACTCTAGTTTTAGTCTCTATTAAGGCTATCCGGTTTACTAGCTAACAAATCGGTCGAGTAGGACCTCCTCGACCTAAAGAACTTTACTCTATCCCTAATAATATAGACCTTTCCGTAGTTACCCGTTCCTTCGCCGTCGTCCCTACTATCTATATTTAGGTTACTATCGGGAGCTATAGTTAATAGATGCTAGTAATGCTTAATAATAGTTCAGAGTTACTTATTATAAGTAAGCGCTAGGCTAAACAGCTTAGACTACTAATAAACAGAGACATTTCCCTTAGCATATAGGGAGTAAATAGGGAGGTTACGCTAGTAGGTGCCTGCTACAATATTATAGTAGACGCTTTCGGTATATGCTTTTCCTTTACCTTCTAGATTGCCGCCGACCTAAACACGCTAATTATTCTAGGTCGGCTATAGTCTCGCATAACTCGTAGTATCTAGCGCAACTACGACGATAGCTCCTAGGAGGGAACTATCGCTAACTAGAAGGGCAACCGAGTCGTGTTTACTAGTTATGTCGGCAATACTAGCTACAAGTCCTACGAGGATATCCTTGCTACTTCTAGGCGGTTTTCGGGAAACGCTACAGCGCGGTTATAAGACCGGCAATCTGCGCTATAAGTTAGTATAGCTTAAATAGGTCATTTCTAGAAGTGCGCCGCTCCGTACGTTAAGGCAAGTTTCTAGGTTCTATACTAAGAAGACGAGTGCTCGAAGCGATAGCGAGTATAATATAACGACTACCTATACCTATTATATAAGTTAAGGTAATAATACTATCTTATATATCGTCGCCGGAGGTATTACTACCGGACGCGGGTCTACCCGAACTAACTAATTAGAGCGCGAGTCTAATGCTACCCTAGGGGTGTTATTACGAATCTAACGTTTTCGCCGGCGTTATAAATTAGGACTACTAGCTATACACCTATCGACTTAAGGAAACTTCTAAAGAAGTTTATGCGCTATTTTGTTGCGCCAATCTCTAAGCCTAGCGATAAAGAGAGCGAGCTCGGGTTCGACAATCGATTAGTATACATACCCTATATAAGAGGGTAGCTAATAAGATTAAGCCTATAAAGGGTAGCGTATATATTACCGATAGGTCAAATCCTAGCGGGAATCCTAACTAGCGATAAAAGTGCCTTAATTAGGAGGCGATACTACTACCTAGGGATAGTCCGTACGATTAGAAGTATATTACTAAAAAGTTTTCTACTATCCCTAGGGGGTTAAGGCTAATAGAGGAGAGGCTTACGAAAATCAAACCTAGTATCGAGCTTTCGGATCGTAAACTGGATTTGCTATACGAGCTTCTATACAATCGCGAGGCTATATTAGTATATAACTTCACTTACCTAGGTAGAATAAACCCGGAGGTTGCCCCTCCGTAGAAGATCCGAACGATCGAATATAAGCCTTAGGCCTACCTAGGTTTCAAGCTGAACCTAAGCCTACGAGGTATAGTTAAGGATATAATACGACAGCGTATAAAGGCTAGCACCTTAGAACCTTCCTATACCTCGTACCGTAATCTATACTTCCTAGTTTAGAAGAAGACAGCTCCTAGGGAACTAAAGAAGTACCGCCTAATTAACGCTATATAAAAGTTTAATACGGTTACGATTAGAGATACTAACCTTCCTCCGGAGACTAATAGGTTCTCGGAAGCCTTTACTAACTATATTGTAGCCTTACTAGTTAACGTTTTCTCGGGCTACGACTAAATTCCTCTCTATCCTAATAGCCGCGACCTTACTAGTTTCGAGACACCTCTTAGGCTATATAGACAAACTACCCTTCCCTAAGGGGCAACTAACTCCGTAGCCTAGTTCGTTCGTATTATAAACTAAGTCCTCGCGGCCTATATCTCCTATATAGCGATGCCTTTCCTCGACGATATCGGCATTAAGGGCCCTAAAACTAGGTACGATAATAAAGAAGTAGAGCCTAGCATCCGTAGGTTCTTTCTCGAATATATTTAGAACCTCGATAGTATCCTCTACGACCTAGAGCGAGCCAACCTAACGGTATATAGGGAGAAGCTTTAGCTCCTATATAAACGAATAAACATTGTCGGGTTTGTAACTAATAAGAACGGCCGCTATCCTAATAATGCACGGGTCCTAAAGATAGTGTCCTAGCCGGATCCTACCTATTAGAAGGGTGTCCGAACCTAGCTTAGAGTAGTCTCCTACTTCCGTATCTAGGTCGAGAACTTTGTATTAGTATATAAGCCCTTATACGCCTTACTTAAGAAGGATGCTAAGTTCGAATAGACCTCCGTTTACTAAGCGGCTAAGGATACGGTAACTAAGGCGCTCGTTAGCGCACCTATACTAATATCTATTAACTACTTAGAGGGTACGGGTTTAATAGTTGTTGCTATCGACTCGAGC
The DNA here is from genome assembly GCF_000340215.1 of Pseudocercospora fijiensis CIRAD86. Lineage (NCBI taxonomy): Eukaryota > Fungi > Ascomycota > Dothideomycetes > Mycosphaerellales > Mycosphaerellaceae > Pseudocercospora > Pseudocercospora fijiensis. The sequence continues at coordinate 3,775,370 of NW_006921541.1, forward strand.
GGGGAAGGCTATAGCGAGATACTAATACAGTATAACCGTAAGGAGCTATCCTTGCGTTATCCTATTAGGTACGACTCCGGACTATAGAAACCGATCGAGGCCCGATACGATACTAGTAAGCGAGAATGCCTTAGAGTCTATAAGGCTCTAAAGAAGTTCCGGCTATAGCTCTTTAGTATGTTCTTTCGCTTAGAAATCGATGCTTAGACGCTAGTCTATTAGCTTAACTATATAGCCTCCGACCTACTAAACTCTACGATAGCTCGGTAGGTTGCCTAAATCTATTTATTTAATTTCGACGTCTTCTACGTTCCTAGTAAGAAGTATACTAGACCGGATAGCCTTTCTAGAAGGCCCGCTATAGAAGAGGACATCGCCGAGATAATAGAAGAAGAGGATATCGATACAGTAATTAACCGCACTTTCTTCGCTACCTTCTATATTAATGCTATACTAGCGATTACTAGGCCTACTACCGACGACTAACCTAGCGACTAACCTAGTAACTAGCCCGACGAGAGCCCTACTACTAACGATAACGACTAGGCTAAAGCTAAGGCGGATAAACTAGAGAGGGATAATATCCTTAATAGGGTCTACTCCGACGACTCCTATTATATCGCCTACTTCCTAACCTATACGAAGAAAGCGCCTAGCCTATTAAAGAGTTAATACTATCGGGTTATTCGCTACTCTCGACGATTCCTAGTTAAAGATCGAATCCTTTAGCAATAAGCGATAGTTAATATACCTCTCTAGCGTATTATTAACGACCTAGTAGCCCGATAAGAGATCCTTCGTTCCGTTTACGATAAGCTCGGCTACCGGGCGGCGGAGGGCACCTTCGATGTCCTTCGTCGGCGCTACTAGTAGGATAGCGTATAGGCTAATGTCTCTCGCTACTATAAGAGCTGTCCTAAGTGCAATTTTAGGAATAGTTACCGTCGGCTAGGCGAGCTGCGTATCCCCGCTACCTAATTAGTTAGTAAGCGATAGTACGGTAATAGGGTTTATCTAAGCCGGAATAATAGCCTCTATATTATTCGGGAAGGCCTTTCTTAATAGCTAGAGGCCTATTATTTCTATAAGGGCTACGGCGCTATTAATGCTCGTAATATAGCTACCTTCTTATTTAAAGATCTGTTTTGCCGCTAGGGAACACCTTACGAGATTATCTTAGACAACGCTACGAACAATATAGCTAAAGAAGTTTAAGCACTACTTGTTTCCTATAGGGCGAAAAACGTTCGCATCTCCCCGTACTATCCCTAGTCGAATGCTATTATTAAACGTAGCTATCGGTCTTTAATTAATGCCCTATCTAAGATAACTAATAGAGGGGATAGGTCCGTTCCTATCTCTACCCGCGTTCTAGCCCTTCTCTAGGCGGATCGAACTACTATTATCGATACGACTAGACTTACGCTAGTAGAGCTTATAATTAGGAGGGACGCCGTTCTTCCTATTAAGTTGTCCTATCGCACGCATAGCGTTTACGATTAGGGGTCTATTCGTACTAGGGTAGATCTCCTTGCCCTACGCGCTAAGGCTCTTAAGGATATAACGACTACTTCTTAGGAGGGACTTGCTCGATAACGTCGCCTTCGTAAGGAGGCTAAGCAGTATTTCGACGACTATAATGCTATTAACTAGGAGCCTCTAAAGGTTAGCGATATAGTCCTCCTATACCGGTCGGAGCTAGAATATAGTTACTCCTATAAGCTAGCCTTTAAATAGAAAGGGCCTTATAGAGTATAGGAGGTCCTTTACGATCGTTCTACGTACCGACTTTAGGAACTTAATAGTGCTACCTTAAAGCACTCGCACCCCCGGGCTAACCTAAAGAAGGTCGTCGAGTTAAGAGAGCCTACCCGTCCTTCCCCGACCGAGGAGGAAGTTAATGCCTTTATAGACCCTCTACCGACCTTAGATACCTATCGAGAGGAGGATCCTACCGCGATTATAGATCCTATTCTGCCCGACAACTATACGTATCCCTAGATATATCTTAGTAAGCTATTAGGAATAACTTATAAACAAAGGGAGGGTTATATACGTATTAATTACGCGTAGAGCATTTCCGATATTAATTCCGATAGTAAACTAGACTTCTAGCTATCTAACTCTAACTCCGAGGAGGAGCTCGACTAGTCTAGCGACGAAGACCGCCTAGAATTATAGCTAGATCCCGAGACTAAATAATTGCTTATCTTTCCCTACCTCTACTACGTTGTTTTCCTTGCCTTCTCCGCGCTATTAATATAGTGCCGCCTTATAGCTTTAGTCCTTACTACTTGTTCCTACGGATATTAATGCTTATAGTTACTACCCTCTTTTGCTTTTACTTTGTCTATTGTGTTGCTCTTTTGCCTTCGAGATGTTACTATAACTTTATTCCTTTGCTCTTGTTTTTCCTTAGATAGAACTATACGAGGCGTGTTTTCCTAATAATACCCCGGGGGTAGCATTAGGAAGATAGCCGAACCTAACCCCTCTACCCTTCTAGGACTACTTCCCTCTAGATTCCTAGACTCTAGCAACCTTCCTTAAGTAATAACGACAACAAGATACTCTGCTAGAGACTATTCCTACCCTAATTAGTACTAGTTACGTAGGACACTAAGAAAGGGAGGTTCCCTATCTCTCTCCCTTCCTAGCTCTTAGATAGATATAGCAACCTAGGCCTATAGCCTCTAAGAATAGGGACCTTAGGCTATTAAGCTTAGTGTTTAAAAGAAGGAAGAAGGTAAACGTATAGACTACCCTTACGTACTTACTAATGTAAAAGGTAATGCTATATCTATAACGGCAGTGCTATAGGCTAATACACCGACGAATTAGCTACGCTAGGCCTAGGCGACTTGCTTCTCGCTACTAAGCATCTCTAGAGAAAAGCCAATGCTACCCCGGGGATGTTATTAGTCCCGCTAGCTTTACTACTATAGATTTCTACTAAGGACTCGAACTAACTAGTTACATTTCGAGTGCGCGAGAATCTACGATAGCTAAAGGTTAATAAAGGCGCGTAGTCGCTACTAGCAATTAGCTAGATCGATTGTTAAACTTTAGCCTACTCTAATAATAAAGAAGTCTTATATATAGCTTTACTTTTATATATAGCCGTTATCCGTTTGCTTTACTAGCGCGGAATACACGGACTACGTTACCTTCGCACTATATTTAAAGCGAGCTTCCTAAGCTCCTTCTTCTACTCGGTTACTAACTAACTCGCTACCGCCTAAAACCCCCCTTCTATCTAAACCCTTTAATTATTATTATTAAGCAACGAACACACTTTGTAAACTCGTTTCTAAACCGCCTCGGTCGACTATGTCTTCTAGCGCCCCGAATCCGCTAGGCGCTAGTAGCAGCGACGACCTACCTGCCCCTATTAACCTAAGCCTAGCCGCCCTAGTTCCGATCGAAGCCCTATCCGATAGCGCCTTAGCTGCTACAACTAGCCTCGAGTACTGCTTCTAGATCGTTACTGCCCTTAAAGACCCTTAAGAGAAGATCTAGAACGCTCGCACCCTACTACGCGTTATTAATAGGAATATTAAGAAGGCTACTGTCTTAGTTATATACGGTATAAACAACTTGCGTTAGTCTATCGGTAAGCGTATCTTCAAGCGCGAGGTTCTTAACGATATAGATATTAAACAAGCCTTTCCTATCGTCTATAGTCTCGAGACTGCCGGCACCTAGATTCGTTTACGCTTTAAGACCCTCGACTAGGCCTTCGAATATTAGGGAGGACTAAGTAGTCTTCCTAAGAGCCTTATTAACTTCGCCTACGGTAGATAAGAGCGTGCTAAGTAGGTTTCTTCGTTCGTTAACAAGTATAAGGTCCGTCGTTAAGGCGCCGAGCATCTTTCCCGTACTATAATCTATCGTATATCTACCGCTAGTAAGAAGGTAGGCAAGTAGTTACTTAACCTATCCTTTACGCTTAACGACTTTACGATAGCCTACTAGAAGAAGCACTACGATGCGATTATCTAGGTCGATCTTAACGTACAGACAACTAAGGATCTACTAAAGGAGAAGGGCTATCGTATTAATAGTATAGGCTTTATTATTAAAGGTTAAGAGGCGCCTATCGTTAATGTTCTTAAACGTAAGGCTCTTCGCCTAGAAACGGAGGCCGATACGGCTACTAGTCTCGCGCTCGCTACGGAGATATAGGCTAAGGATCGTCGCTCGACCCGTAACCGTAAGGTCCCTTAAGAAGTTTAAGACGAGCGCGCTAAGGCCGAAGCAGCGCGTAAGAAGGTATTACATGCTCGCTAGGCCCTCCGTAAGGCTACTAAGAAGTATAGCGCTCCTTCTAGTACCGACTATAGTACTAACTATAGTACTAACTATAGTAACTCGGATGTTAATATACTAGATATACTACTAGAAGATGTCTCCTCCGAAGGCTCCTTTAGCGAGCGTAGAAATAGAGGCCTCTCGCCGATCCTATTAACTAAGAACATTTGTAGTTCTTATAAGGGCGACTCTATCGCGTACCTTATTACCGATATCGATATAGTTCCTAAAGCCGTAATAGGCGAAGCTCCTACCGCCCTCTCTATCTATTAATAGCTCGACGACCTTAGCAAGCTAGGAGAAGAGCCGTTCTCTATATATACCAACTATATTAAGAAGGCCGCTAAGGTTTGTAGTCTCTATACTAGTGCTAAGGCGAGTGTCCTCGTCGGTCGCCTATTAAAGATTAGTCGCGAGGTTCCTAATTAAGACGCCTTCGCTACCCTTAAGGCTAATTAGGCCTATACTAACTAGTTTCCTAGACGCCCTATTGCCGCCCCGATATCTCTAGGACTCTACGCGTTCAACCCTACTAGTACTATTACTCGCGCCCTTACGCTAACGGATCGCTAGAGCAAGTTCGTTACCGGCATTCTTAGCTAAGGCACCTCCTTCGATCGCTTTCGCTAGACTAGCAATACTATCTTCCCTTAAGTCTTTAGTTAGTTATAAGAGCCTCGTAGAGTATATCTTCCTTTCCTTATCGACCTAATATAGGAAGAGTTTGAGATATACCTTTAGTATATACGTAACATGCCTAAGTCTAAGTAAGAAGGCCGCAATACCCTTTAAACTTATAGTGTAAGCAACTAAATCGTCCGCTAGTACCCTACCCTATAGCTCTTAGCTGTCGCCCTTCGACCTAATTACGTATACGAGCTTATCTCCGTCCCTAAGCCTACTAAGTTCTTTAAGGTTAGCGGTACTTACGAAAACTGTCCTTCTAAGGAGTCTACTCGTCTCGGACAAGATATAGTTAAGCTCGTAGCTAGCGAGGGTGCTAGTTACCTACGCATTAAGGTCTATCTTATGTCTAAGGATAAGACTAGCTACTCTACTGTTATCGAAGGTATATATTAGCCCGAGGTCTTTACGAACTAGGTTGAGAAGCTTAAGGCTCGTAGCCTAGTCCTACTAAGCAAGATCGGCAAGCTTACTAATAAGTACCTTACCGGCGACGACCTCGACCGCATATTCGATAGTTAGCCTAATAGTAAGGGGCGCAAAGCGGAGTGGATCCTTAACCCTCTAAAGGAGTACGAGGTCTCTATTTAGATGCTATACCTGCTATATACGACGCTCTAGTTAGTAGGATTCCTTAGTTAAGTTACGTTGTTTAGAACAAAGTTAAACAGATCCTCTAGCTTAATAACGAGGGACTTAAGGAATATCTATACAATTAGGAGAATGCTACGACGGAAAAGGCTGTTAACCTCCTCGTTAATTAAGCTTTCTACGAGGGATAGTACTTCGGTACTAATAGCTTTAACGCGTACGGAGGAGATTTCGAGAGCCGACTAGTAGATAAGGTTATTGCTAGTAAGGATTACGGTACATTAAAGCAGCAGTAAGTTAGCGTAGTAGATTAGATGCTTAGGAAGTTGTTTTTACATATTAATAGAATCTAGGAACAATGCTACCCCGGGGGTGTTATTACGGAGTCTCTAAGAGATAGCCTTAGCTAAGATGCCTAAGGTTACTGCATAACTGTTTGTTTTGAGCGCGTAATGTAAAGCGTGTCTAGTTAGACACGAAGAAAGGGAGGGATATTAGCTAGTAACCGGCCCTATATACCTAGGCTAAGTTTTGAGCCTATATAAGAGGCCTCCTTCTATATTGTAGATAGAGCACCAACCTCGTATAGTATATTGTTTACGTCACACTTCTACAATGCCTATGTTGCAGGGCTCTAGTTATTAGCCTAAGCAACTGTCTTGTTATCCTATTATACTAAATATAGCTGCCTATATTGCTATAGGTTATATTACCCTCGGTGGCCTATACTATTACTGCTAGTAGTGGTAGTGGTTTTGGTTTCCGTCCTTTACCGTTATATAGGAAGGCACTACTATTTAAGTAGACTTATATAGATTAGCTAGCCTATCCGCTTATCGGTACTAACCTATAGCAACTTAATAGGCGTAGCGGTAATAAAGGACTCGAAGTGGTTAATATTAGTCGTAAGGACGTCGTTCTCGAGCTATTGTTGCTACGCTATTATGTCTATTAAATAACCTATAGCTTCTATAGTAGTAGCGGTAGCGGTAGCGGTAGTAGAAGTAGACTCCTTAGAAGTAGGCTTATTACGTACTTAATATTTATTCTATAGGGCTCTCGCTCTTGCTAGACCGTTAATAAGCTACTAGTCTTTCTTCTTACTACTAGACTAACGCTTACGAAGCTATACCTTACGGCGAGTTAGATATAATAGTATTATAGTAACGTAGATACCGCTATTATCGATTAGACGATAGTATTTGTTAAACAGGTACTAAGAGACGTAAATAGCCTTTATTATAGCCTCTCGCTTAGCATACTGCTTCTTAGTACGCTCGAAGTAAGTAAGCAACTATTCTATAGTCTCTTAGAAGCAGTCGAAGGTAACGTTATAGCCCTATAGACGTTAAGTCGCTTCCTTAAATAGTATAAAGAATAGGCGTATCTCTTTAAGAACAAGCTAGTCTGCCTCGGTAAGCCGGTATTTACTAATCTGTAGTATACTAATAAACAAGGCGTTAAGAATAGGCCTTGTTTAAAGGGCCTCCTCGATTATTAGCAACTAGCTATTCTAGCGAGTCTTACCTAGCGGCTTCGGATAGGTAGAGGGCAGCTTCGGCTATACCTTAGCTAATTCTTTAAAGGCGTTGTAGAGGTCGTTCTCTCGCTATAGGACCTTAGTTAGCTAGTAGAGACGCTATAGTAGAGATTGCTTAGTAAAGCACTCTGTATTAAGATCTAACTACCTAGATATAGAGACCTTATCGCTATCGCTCTCGGCTTAGTTATTAAATAGCACTTGCCGTACTTAGAGCGCTCTTTAATCGGCTAATTCTGCTACTTCCGTAGACTTAGTAAATATAAAGGCTTATATAATAAGGTTAATAATATAGCCGAAGTAGCGTAGCCGACGGCTCTGCTTAGTCTAGTATATATAGCCCTTCTTGTATATATAGAGCTTAATCGACTCGTAGAGGGTGTTATTGTTAGCGGCATTATTAGCGGTTATCTAGCTAAGCTTATAAGCTATTAAGAAGGTCTCAAAGTACGAGATTAATAGCTAAGCAAGAAAGTCGCTAGTATAAAAGCCTCGTTGTAGCGGCGGCAGGTTAATAAGGACTTAAGTAAGCTTGCCGTACTTATTAATATACTAACAGTTAATCGCTTAGAAGTGCTTATAGCCGTATTACGCCTTCTATATATTAGTGCTAATATAGAGGCAACTAATAGCCTTAAGAAGCGCTATTTTGACCCTCTCTCGCTAGTTCTCGAAGTTATACTATACTCGTACTATTATTAAAGTGTGTAACTTTAAAAGAGCCTTATCTGCATATAGATTAACTGCTAATATTATCTCTTTAAAGGCCTTAGAAACAAGGGAAGAATAAGCGACACTATATGCTATAGTATAGCGAGCTATAGCCTACCTAAATTTGTCTATATTAGCTTCCGCTGTATTCCTTAGAATAGTAGCCGTACGCCTTACCTCGTTGCCCTCGCTTACTACCTATATTTTGTCGATATTAATACGGCCTTATAGCGGATCTTTGTCTAGATAGACAATAATACTATATACCTTAAGAAGGTAGTCTACTACGTTGCTAGACACTAATTTCTATACCTTAGGACTGTCTACTAGATAGTGCTTGTAGTAGAAGTATTTGTAACCGTATCTATTACGAGGAGGCTCGCTATCCTACGGATCTCGAGTATAAGACTATAACACTAGATCTGTCTTATTCTTTGCAAAGTGTAGCTTCTTCTACTAAGCGAGTGTCGGTAGTATAGGCCTTAGTACTAGTATTAGAGTTAGAAGGAAGGCTAAAGAAGAGGATGTCGATTGCTAGGTGTCTTAAAGCTCGTCTAGAGTCGGATTTAGTACTAGTTCGCCTACGCTGTCCGTATGCTTACGTTTCCGTAGTTTCTAGCTTTCCTATTCGGATTCTTAGGTATTTAGGAAGCTTTCGAGCGCTCGTTATATCGGTATACGATTTTCTCGTATCTTTATTATAAGGAAGAAGGTAGTTAGGTTCTAATTAGAAGAGATAGATTTAGAAATTTGACTTTAGAGGCTAAGTGCGGCCCGCTTCGGTTAGGCTATCTAAAAGCTAAGAATATAGATTAGCGAGTCTAATTAGGCTTAGCGTAACCCTTATAACGCAAACTCGAGGCAGGTACGGAAACTAGAATACTAAAGACCTTCGACTAATTATCTACCTAATTAATAATAACAACCTTACTACCGCCGCTAGCGGCCTCGCTATCGATTAACTAGTATAGCACCCTATCGATTCGACGCCTAAAGTACATCTGCCGCTACGAGTACTACGATTTTAGCCCTTAATTGCACTCGAATAAGCAGAAGTATAGTTTCTTACTAAATTCGAAGTAACGACGAGAACCGAGTAGAAGAATAGGCCGTCCTTTACGCTCTATACCTTTATACACCTTTTGAAGGCTATTAGCGACACGCTCTTAATAGATAGCAGCTCTTTTAACGATCTCCGCCGCGTAGACAAGGCTCTTTATTGTCTTCCTCGTAATCCTTCGAAAGGGCAACTATAAGCCCTCCCTTTCCGCCTCCCTAATATACTACTCGAAGTCCGCCTATTCTACGTACTCGATAAACGAAATATCGTCCGAATTAGCCTAATAATCGTTTACCTAATTAGTATTAATAAGAGGTAGATAGACCGAGCGGATATTCTTTAGCTATTATTATTATTAAAGCCTATAGTCCTATAGAGCGAGGAAGGCTTATATCTCGGATAGAAAGCGGTAGAATAAAGAAGGTAGTAATAATACAATAACCTCGTATTAAGAGGCCGTTAGCGACTCGGCAACCTGCTAGAATTAGCGACCTTTATATGCCTTAGTTAGTTCGTTCTATCTACCTACCTCGAAGCGGTCTATCCTCCGAGCCTATAGAAAGAGCTTGGTTTTTAGTAAGAAACAAGCGACAAACAACCTAATTTCGCACGATTAAAGAGATCTACGTACGCTATAGTATAACCGTCGAATTGCCGACTAAATCTACTAAATATTCGAATATTTAGTAACCTCGTATTTAGATTCATATTCAATATTAAATATAAATCTAAATTGAATCCGATTTAATATTTAACAGCTATATATATACCTAAATCCTCTACCTTACGTCTAGCGCTATCCTATAACGCTATGCTCCGCCCTTCTCTATATACTAGACGAAGCCTACGCGGCGGGCAACGAAATAGTTAGACTTGTAAGCTTTTTATTACTTAATCTATAGAGAGTAGGTAATAATAAATTAAGCAAAATCTATTATAGAAATCGGCACTATAGATCCTCTAGCGATAGCGTCTAATACGGCTTACTTTAATCTAGTAGTAATAAAAAAACTATAGAAAGCAATCGATACGGATCCTAAGATTAACTTAGTTTCTAAAATATCTCTAAATTATTTAATAAGGCTTACTAGATAGAAGAGCGAAGGTATATAGATTTCTATAAATACGTAGATATTCCTAGGTCGTAGATATAAAGAGTAGTATCTCGAGTTTATAAAGAACTTAGATAGTATTTAAGGCTAGCTTCTAGATATTACTTTAGCTTAGGTTATTTCCCTACTAGCTAAATCTATCTAGAATCTTCTATATAATAACTCTTCTAATCTATTCTTAGTAGAGGAACTATATAAATTAGTTAAGCGAAGCTAGGTTTTTTAGAAACATTAGATTAGTCGCTATAAGATCGTCCTCTATTCTAGTTTAGAAATCGCTCTAAAAATTATTTAAAATATAGATAATACTACCGAGTATATAACCCTTAAATACCTAGAGAAATACTTGCCGGCTATTTCTATATCTAGGCCGCTTAGACTAGTAGCTTTTAAGAAATAGTATTCTCTCTTATTTATATTACTTATATCTAGAATAACACTTAGAGTAATCTAGACTACCCTTAATAGCTTTTAAAGCGCTCCGTTTAGGAATAGTTAAACTATATCGTTACCTTACTATAATTATTTTATTATCTAGGAACTAGGATACTACTTAGGGATATAGTAGGCGAAAGCTATAAGGATCTATAAAAATACGTCTATTATACTAAAGAACCTATCTAGACTATCGAGTAATTTAACGATTAGTAATTCTTAAATCCTTATTTCGGAAGCTTAATTTATAAAGAAGCGCTTCGTAGCCTCTCTCTACCTTTACTACTAGAACTAGTTCTTAGTTATAATAATCTAAGACCTAATAATAAAATTATAGAGCTTAGAGGCGGATAGTACTACGTAGTAGAGATTATTAACTAGTAGTATAGCGGCTTCTATCTAACGTACTACGAATCTACTAAGGTTATAAATAGTATTACTCTAAACGAGACGAATAAGTAGTATCTATATATTCTAGAATACGTTTTATTAGTAAAGGACGGAAACTAATACTACTACTACTACTACTAGTAATAATAGTATAGGCTACCTATTACGGATCTGATTAGTTAGAGTCCTTACATAATCTTAGAGCGACGCTAAGACTAGTAGGCTGAGCTGTCGCTCTATCTTACTAGGAGCGATAGGAGCGGTCGAGAGCGATAGCGTCGCTTACGTCGCTTACGACTATAGACAAGATGTCTCCTTTGTATTTAGGAACGCCGGAATGCCCTTATAGCTCGAGGCGTTTAACTTATATTACCTACTTACTAATTGGAATTACCTTTGTACTAATTATTCTGTCTCTGCCTCCCGCTTGTATTAGCCTCTCTAAAGAAGCCTCGGCTTACACGTAATAAGAAGTCACTTAACGATCTGTCGCGAGTAACCGTAACACTTTGAACGCCCTTAGGATAAGTGCCTTATTACAAGTCGGAAGGGGAACTCCCGCCCCTAGCGAGACAGGCAGTACTCGACGTACTACCTCTAGTGCTAGCAATGCACTCGGAACCTATACCGGAAACGATTCTCTTAAGATCGGAAAGCTAGACTTTTATTACGGCGACCGAGACAAGTTCGATACCTAAGTTAGCTAGATAGATATATATTTTATGTTTAACTAGGTTTAAGATAACTTAAAGCTAGTCTTCGTAACGACGTTTATACGAGGCAGGGCTTAGCATTAGGTTAAACTATTTCTTAGGACCTATCTAGATAGCAACGGGACCGACAATTCGGATAGAATCTTCGCAAGCTACGAAAATCTCAAGCGTGCGATAAAGAAGGTCTTTAGATCTTCTAACGAAGTTGCTACCGCAGTTAGGGTTATCTAATATTTAACTTAGAAGGGGTTATATACCGATTACGCCGCTAAATTTTAGGAATACGCCTAACTTACGGATTAGGACGACGAAGCTCTTATAACAATATATCGGCGAGGTCTTAAGAATAACGTTAAAGACGAGCTTATACGCGACGGTAGAAAAATAGATAATATAGGAATATTAGTTAAGGTTACGATCGATCTCGACGATAGGCTCTACGAACGAGCTTTAGAACGACGTTACGATTCTAAGACTTCTAGAAAAGCTAGTTATACTCCTAGATACGATAATAGACGAAACTATAGTACCTACGATAAACTAAAAGGGAATAACTACTACGGTACGCAACTAATAGAGCTAGACGCTACCTAGAAGGGTCGAGCAATTAAAGGAAGAAAAGGCAAGAGTTCGCCTAAGAAAGTAGGAAGATTAACTTGCTATACGTATAGCAAGGAAGGCTATATAGCACGGAACTGCCGCGGTAAGAATATAGTGCGACGCGAACAGTTTAATATAATACAACGAAAGGACTTAGGCAGAGAAGGCTACCGAATAGTAGTAGAGCTATACTCTATTAATAACGCGCCGAGGACCTACGTAGAGGTCGTAAAGAAAGAGCTACGACAAATCTATATAATAGCACGACGACAAGAACCTATATATAGAACCCTTTACTAGAGATTCTGTTACGACGACTAATGCTAAATTCATTATTCTACTAAAGTAGAAGCAGGATTCTTCCCTTAGATTAGGCGACTCGTACGAGAAGATGCGAAATCCTAGTTAGAAGAAGAAACGATTAATAAATCTTACTTAGATACCTACGATAAAGAAAACCGAGATCCGGAAGCTTTATTCCCTCCCGGGGAGGAGTTAGGAGCTATCCTAGAAGTACCGGAGTCCCCTTAGTAAAAGGAGGAATAGTAAGAAGATTTAGAAGGAAGTCTAGATACCGAGGAAGAAACTACGAATAAAGAAAGTAAAGACGAATTTAGGATTAACGACGATACGATCCTTACGTTTATAATAGATATACCTATAGCAGCGCGAACAATCGCCTTATATCTAGTACGCAAATACGAGGAAATGTTTCTAAAGGTTAACGGATAACGGAAGGTCGATCCTATCTAATTTGATTATTTCTAGATAAGCCTATAGGCAAAATTCTAGAATTACCCCCGGATACCTATAGACTATGCGTACTATAACTTCATTATAGAGCGAGTACCGATAGGAAGTATAATTACGCCCTACGGATACGTCCTACCCGACGAAAGGACGATTATTACTTAAGACATGCGTTAGACGGTTTAGCGATTAAATCAGCAATACCGAAAGGCTATAGCAGCGTAGGGACGGGACGTATATAACGACACCCTCGAAGAAAAATTATATGCCGAAGAAGCACGAACGGTAGGACTACGGATCCGTAACTAGTTAGAACAACGTTAGGCTACTAATTAGTCGGGAAACGGACTAACTCTCTAGATTAGAGCGTTCTAAGAGAGTTCCTTAATACCGAAAGCGCTCAAGCATTAATAGTAGTCTTCCGTACGAAAGTTATCGTTAACGGGCACCCGACGAGTATATTAATAGATTCCGGAGCGAGCGGGAACTTTGCCTCCGAATTATTCGTTAAAAGCCGAGGGATCGCAACCCGAAGCAGAAGAGAAGGAGCGTATAAACTTATAGTAGTAGATAGGTTACCGCTACCTAGTATAGAACGAGAAACGATACCGTTACTACTAGCTATCTAATAGCACTACGAGGAGATTGTCTTAGATGTTACTAATATAGCTAGTTATAACATTGTATTAGGCATACCTTAGTTAAGAAAGTATAACCTAGTCGTAAACTAGAGAAAAGGAGTATTTACATTTAAGGAATACGACTGTATAATCGGCATTTAACCTATACCGCGGCAGCGTTCGTAGGTAGATAAGATTAATAAACGTAGAGCGACTCGTAAGACGTTTACGTCGATAGGAATTACGGAGAACCGTATTCAACCCGGATCGACACTACCGTTAGGTTAGGAGGGTTACAATAATAATTACGGGAAGGATAGAAGTTATACGCTATCGAAGAATGAAACTAGAATCTCGGACCTAGACATTCCTAAAGAGTATACTAAGTAGAAGCGACTCTTTAAAGAGGAGAGAGGCAAGGCAGCCTTACCTAAACACTAACTATAGGATTATAAAATACACTTACAGCCTAGGAAAGAGCCTCTATAGGGACCCTTATACGCAATGTCTAAGAAAGAGCTCAAAACCCTAGACAAGTAGCTAAAAGAGAAATTAGAAAAAGGCTAGATACGGAAGTCGACATCCTCGGCAGCCTTACTAGTAATGTTCGTTCCGAAAGCCGGATTAGACGAAGGACGGCTAGTAGTCGATTTTAGACGACTTAACGATATTACAATTAAGAATCGGTACCTACTACCGAACATCGAAGAAATGCAAGACCGATTAACTAGATTAGACTAGTATACGAAGATTAACCTACGCGATGCGTTTTACGCAATACGTATAGCAGCTAGATACGAATGGATAACAGTATTCCGAACAAGATATAGGCTTTACGAATTCTTAGTTATATCTATAGGACTTACAAATGCCCTAGCGTTATATTAAGACCTTATAAACGAAGTCCTCCGAGACCTTCTAGACGTATACGTTATCGCATATATAGACGATATCTTAGTCTATACTAAGGGAGCTCTCGCGGACTATATACGAATAGTGTAGGACGTCTTTAAACGATTTACTTAAGTAGGATTTAAGACTGCACCTAAGAAATGCGAATTCTATAAGAAGGAAGTTAAATTCCTAGGATTTATTATTAGCACTATAGGAATTAGGATCGATCTAGAAAAAACCAAGTTAATATAGGAATAGCTAACGCCTATATGCGTTAAAGACGTACAATTATTCCTAGGATTAGCTAACTATAACAGAAAATTCATCGAGGGCTACTCTAAGACAGCGGCACCCCTTACGGAGCTTATAAAGAAAGACAAGAAATGGAACTAGAGTACGAAGGAAGACGAAGCGTTTAGGCAGCTAAAGAAGCAATGCGTTTCTACGCTAACGCTACGATTATTCGATAGGAGTAAGGCGGTCTAGATAGAAACAGACGCGTCGGATAGGGCTATAGGAGCATACCTTATATAGGAGCATAACGGGAAACGATACCTAGTAGCCTATTACTCGAGAAAGATATTACCCGCGGAATAGAACTACGATATCTATAATAAGGAGCTACTTGCAATAGTTGCATTACTGCAATACTAGCGAGTATACGCGGAAGGAGTACTAAGTCTTACGATTCTTTCTAATTATAAGAATCTAACTTACTTTACTACGACTAAAGTACTAACCCGAAGATAGGCCCGCTAGTCGGAGCTACTAGGATAGTACAAGTTCGAAATCCGCTATACCCTAGGACGCGAGAACGGACGAGCCGACGTACTAAGCCGCCGTAGCGACTATATAGAGGGTTACGAACTAGTGCAGCAGCAGATATTATGTGAGAAGGGTTATGTTAGCAGGTAGATAGGGTAGTGGTAAATTAGTGTAGTATTCGATAAGGATCTAGAAGGAGAGGGAGGAAGGTAGGAGAGTTAGCCTAACGCTAAGCGCTAAGCCCTGCCTAAGGCATCGAGACCCTAGCTTCACTCGGCCTAGTTATATGCTAATTACGTGTAGCCTCTTTGGTCCTGATATACGCTTCCCTTCTAAAGGCCGCGCCCTCGTAGCCTGCCTATATTCCAATCTCGACCTCTATTGCCGCTAACTTAGCAAGTCCAATAAGCTGCTTAGCCCGCGCTAAATTAAACACTTAACTACCTAATTATGTAACTATGTCAAACCTTACCTCTAAACAACACAATATACAACTCTAACTGCGCTATCTCTATATATAATGAACTATAAAGTGATATATATCTATAAGAATTGAGGGCCTTCGACCAATTACAATACGAGCGCGTCTTCCCTACTATAATAGGTAGACGTACGAGGTATTGCAGCACTGCCTCCGTTCTAAGTAATGTCGTACGAGTTCTTTGCGTCTACTCTAATAGACCTAGAAATGTCCGCTCCGAGGGTTTGTCCGCTTCCGAGGGTTGTTCTTATTATTACGAGGGCTATTATTTACTATCGTGGTTTCACTAGCCTAAATTAGTTAGGTTTGGTAGCCTTCAAGTGTTAACCAATTATATCTTTTCAAAAAACTCAGTTCTTCTAGTTTCTATAGGTGAAGGCTATTGTAAGTGCAGTAGTAGAGGTTCGCCTCGCTTAAAGGGTCGGAAAGATCGAGGAGTAACCTATTATCCGCAAGATCGACCCCGGCTAGCTTAGCTCTATAGTTTTGCCCTTAGTTAGTCTATTAGTCGCTTAATCTTTTAACTTAGTTAAAGTTTTGACTTGGCCTTAAAGTTTTAATTAAACCTTTAATAGGCTTAAGGCTTTAATCAAAGTTTTGATTAAGGGTGCCTTAGGCTCGTAGTGTAGGTAAGGTTGTGTCTATAGGCGCAGCGATAACAGCAAGTAATGTTAACAATAGTAGCGCTAGTCGTCTTAGCGCCAACTTTACCTTGCTTTCGATTTCCTTCTTTAACTAATAATACACTCCGTAACACCGTTACTAATATAGCCGCGCCGGCCGCCGGCGCACTGCTAGCTCGTAGCGCGACACTATTACCTTTATTACCGTCATTCGCACGCGCGCGTACGTCGCCCTTGTCGAACGCTTAGGTCTCGAGGCCTCGATAGAATAAGAAACAAGAGGGAAACCTATAGGGCGCGTTAGTAGAGAGGTAGTTTCCTAAAAGAGCAGCGGATAGTTAACGCGTTATAGCGCGCTTGTTGACACTCGGTGCGCGTTTACTATAGTAGTGTAGTCTTATTGTCCTAGTTTGCCGGCCTCTAATTGGTTAGCTAATAGCACCCCGGGGGTAGCATTGTTCCTAGGCGATATTATAGGCCCTTAGCCTTCTTCTTGTTCTTTACGCTAGTCTAATACTTATCTAACAACTCAGTTATGTCTTTAAAAGAGTCTTCAGCTTCCTACGAGTCCTATTTAGGTGAATAGCCTTACTATCTTAGTAGGTACTCCTTCTTGCCTTACCTAGTGCGATGCTATAGGATACGTTCTATAGACTATAGCTCCTTACTATCCGCTAGTATGTCTTCGTATTCTGTAGGGGCTTTATCCCCTTCGCGCAGGTAGTACGGCTTAAGGAGGGATATATAGAAGGTGTTATAGATAGTGTAATGAGGTAGGAGCTATAACTAATAGGCCTATACGGAGGAGCCCTTAACTTCTCGAATGCGGAATAGGCTAATGTATCTTAGTGCGAGCTTAGGCCTTGTTTTGCCGTTAGGTAATAGGTGCTTGCGGATGCGGAGGTTCTTAGTACTTAGTATAACTATGTCGCCTTGTTTAAAGGTTATCGGCGTGTAGTGCTTGTCGTAGTAGGTCTTTTAGTACTCTTAAGCCTTTATCAACTTCTCGGCTATCTTAGCATGGATTTCTCGCATCTTCTAGACACGTTCTATTGCCGCTAGTGTCTCTAGTACTTAACGCGCTTCCCTTTCCTTGCGCTCGGCCTCGAGCGAGGTAAATGGATCTTGTAGCAACGCGGCGTTTTGACCTATTATAGCTATATATAGTGAAACCTTAGTTGATGAGTATACACTATTGTTGTATACGAATTCTATAGGCTATAGGAGATTGACCCAATCCCTAGGATTCTCGTTAATGTAACTACGTAGGTACTGCTATAGGGTAGTATTCTGCCTCTCTGTTTAACCGTTAGTCTATAGATAGAAGGCTGTTAATAGCCGATGCTTTAGTCTTAGCTATAGGCATATTTCGCTCTAATAGTGCGATGTGAATGTCGTGCCCCTATCGGAGACTATCCCCTTAGGGGTTCCCTAATAGGTGCAGAAGATGTTAGTCTATAGCGCCTCTACTATATTAATAGCAGTCTAATCCTTCCGCGCCGGGATGTATCGAGCGCCTTTAGTAAATCGATCTACTACAACAAGGATAGCATTATACACATCCTTGCTACCCCTACGCTTAGTAGGAGGAAGGCCTGTAATAAAGTCTATTGTAAGCTTAGCAAATAGCTTCTTTAGAATAGGGAGTGAAGACAACTCGCTAAATAGTAAGTGCTTTAGTGCTTTAACTCGCTAGTATACTATACAGGTCTGTATATACTCCTTTATATGCCGCTTACTATTTAGCTAGTAGTATATACGCGATAGTAACTCGTGCGACCTCTCTGTACTATAGTGACTAGCGAGCTTACTATTATAGTGCCTCTTTAAAAGCTCTTGTCTAATCGATTGTTTAGCGGGGATATAGTATCTGCCCTTGAACTTTAAGTAACCTTTATCGTCGATCGACTAATTGTTGTTACTCTTACCGGATCGAGTCGCCCGCCTACTTACAAGCTTATTAATGCGCTCGATAGCAAAGGCGTCCCTCTACTAAGTACGTAACAGCTTATCTATAAACGATTAACTATCCCCGTTTACAAGGTTATTTAATAGCACCCGTGCTATCGAACGAGGTACGTATTATATATATCTAATAGTACTAGTAGCCGGATCAACTGCAACCTCTTCTATAGTACTGTCGCTATAGATAACAATATCTTCAATCGAGTCGTTATAGCTCAAGCGATCTACGTCCTTTTTAACGTATACTAGAAGAACGATAACTCCGCTATAGTATTTGTTGCCGCCGCGGGGTCCGGAAGTCCGCTTATCCTACGCCTACTTTATAGCAAGGTCTATAGCAATCTTATACTATAGGGTTAGAAATAGAGAATTAATGTGTTAGGTTTCGCTGTCGTAATTAGGTCGCCTCGATAGGCTATTAGTAGGGTTACTCACGCCTAGCCGATATAATATATTAAAATCGAACCCGGCGAGGTAGACGGCCTATCTAGCCTGTCGACCTATAACCCTAGTAACCTTCGTAATTCTACGGAGGTTGTTATGGTCCGTATAGACCTGAATAGGGTGCTAAGCACTATCGAGATAATAGCGCTAGTGCTTAAAGGCTTCTACGATTGCTAGGAGCTCTTGCTCGTAGGTCTCGTACCGACGTTCTATATCGATTATCTTCCGTAAAAAGAAGGCAATCGGGTGCTAATAGGTATCATTAGCCTGCTATAACATAATGGCTGATACAGCGAACTGTAAAGCGTTAGTTTTAATTCGGATCTGCTTACTTAGCACGAAATAGTACAACAAGGGGACATTAGTAAAGCGTTGCTTTAGGCCGTTAAAAGCGGCTTGTGCTCTATTAGTCCATTTGAACTCTCTAGTTAGGTTAGCCTTGGTTTTAGTAAGCTTAGTTAGGGGCATTACATGCCGTAAATAGCCCTTAATGAACCGACGGTAGAAGTTAGCAAAACCTAGGAATAATTGAAGCTCTTTAATAGACGTAGGAACGGGCTATTTAGTAATTGTTTTAATCCGGTTAGGATTAGCCTTAACACCCTCGGTTGAAATAAGAAAGCTAAGGAATAACACCTCCTTAGTAGCAAAGGTGCATTTAGAAGGCTT
>NW_006921541.1:3794879-3816152 GCF_000340215.1 Pseudocercospora fijiensis CIRAD86
TAGGGGCATTAGCTAGCCTAAATAGCATAACTAAGTACTTAAAATAGCTATAGCGAGTGCGAAAGGCTGTCTTCTATTCATCGCCCTTGCGAATACGGATACGGTAATAGGCGTCCTTAATGTCTAATATAGTATAGTAGTAGGTACTAGAAAGGCGATCGAGGGTCTTATTAATAAGAGGAAGTAGACAACGATCTTTAATAGTAACAGCATTAAGTCTACGGTAATCGACGCATAACCGTAGGCTACTATCCTTCTTTAGAACAAACAGGATTAGTGCACTAGTAGGGCTGTTACTATACCGAATGCGACTATTAGCTAGGTTTTCCTCTAGGTACTTACGCAACATAGCAAGCTCTCGTTTACTAAGGTTGTAGAGGGGGCTAAAAGGAACCTCCTTGCCCTCTATAATGTCAATCTTATAATCTGTCTCCTTAAATATAGGCAATGTCGATGCTAGGTGATGTTTAAATACATCAATATAGGTCTCTCGAATAGGCACTAGTATACGTTCGAGCTAATTAGGGTCTATACTATTAGGGGGCACAGGTTTATCGTTATTACTACCGAGCAGGTCGGTAGTCGGATTAGCTAAGGCGGAGGCTAGTATTAGGTTGCTAATAAACAGGACCCTAATATTATTAGGACACTCGCTAATGTCGATGTATTTAATGTCCTCTTTCCTAGCGATTCTAAACCGCTATTGTTGACTACCTAAGTCTATAACTATAGCATAGTACTTGAGAACAGGGTTGCTAATAACAATGTCGGATAGGAGGCTGTCTATATCTACCGCGTAGGTAGTGAAGTTTAGTAGGCGTTTATTTCCGAGGTCGTCTTTTAGAACTATAGGAACATAGTAGGCCCTATAGGTCAAGTACCGAGCGTTATTAAACTAAGCAAGGGTTAGTAGGTCAGTTTTCGGCAGTTGTCGGAGGTCTAATTGCTTAGCTAGGTAATAGCTAATAAGGGCGCTAACTGAATTTCCGGGGTCTAGTATAACCTTTGCCTTATAGTTAGTGTCGGGCCTAGATATAAGACAGGTACGTGTAATAGCTAGCACAATGTCGATAGTCTTACGCCGTATAAGGCCAACAGTTAGTGCGGCGCTTACTCTTTTTTCGACTGATTGAAAGAGCCGACTAGGGTAGCATTAGCGGCTAAAAGATGTTTCCTATGCTCGGCGGAAGCACGGTCAATTCGGGCCTAGTCCTTAGGTTTGTCGCATTGGCCTAGTAGATAGCTAGTGCTGTTACAATTGAAGCACTTCAATCCGGTTAGTAGACTACCGTAGCTATTGTTATTATTAGCAGAGCGGTTAGTATTGTAGGGATACGAGCCCCTTCTACGGCCCCTATCGCGGCCTCCTCTGTATAGCCGGCGGCTACGGCCTCTTCTACGGTTATTGTTACTGTTCCTATTGTTAGCATTGTTGTTATAGTAGGAACCTTGGTTTCCTCCGCGGCCGCGGTTGCTACGGTTAGTACTAGCTAGTCGGATCCTCGATTCTAGTCGTTATTAGAGCTAGACAGCCCGCTCGGCTATTTCTACTTCGACTATAAATTGAATGCGTGTTAGGTTAGCCTGTTCGAATACACGACGGCGGTCTAATTCAAGGACTAATTCCTATCGCAATTTAGGGCGTATTTCGGAAATCTAGATAGAGTCTACCTCTATTTAGGCGCTTCGTATAGAATTCGTTGTGTGTATGTGACTTCCGCTTTGAGACTATTCTTGATTAGGATTAGCGCCATTCGAGATCTCATTCTTGCGAAGCGCCTAACGACAAACCGTTCTAGGCGGGTGTAGGCTCGCCTATCTACCTACTAGCATATGCATATTAGCTCGAATACCGTAACAACCATTACCCGTAGTATAGCACTTTATAGAGACGGTTCCTAGATAATTTAGTAATTAAGGATATCCGCTATTTTAATAATACTATTGCTTTACAAATTCGAGAATTATCATTAGGAAACATGAATTGCTAGTCTCGCCTAACTCTAGATAGGCGGATAGCTGCAGAAGTAGGCTCGGCTGAATTGGTGTAACTTAGCGCGCACACGTCGCATACACGAGATTTTTAGATCGTTAGACTCGCAATTAGCAGGGCTACAACCTCCTTGTATTGGATTTGCTAGTTATCGTTGGTATAGCGAGATCGTATTTTGATAGCGGAATCCACGATGAAAATTAGCGGTTTGGCTTTAGGCCTTTAGGCAAAGGATTAGGTAGAGTAGTGTGTGATTAGTTGTTCGGAAAGACGGAAGCTAGCCCTAATTTAAATCTATTACGTGCAATCTGACCAATTCACCACCGCGCAACGTAATCCTTAATGCATAAAGGCCTGAACGGAGGTAGGATAGAGTCGGTCTTAGCTAGCAAATCGTCCTCGAGGGTCTTTAAATAGGCCTTAAATAAACGGGCTAATTGATTAGTCTTTTGCTTAGCCCGAAGGTACTGGTCCTAAGCGTGCTGTTGCCTTAGTATAGGGTTTCTAAGGGTGTCTAGTATAATAGTCTTGTAGTCTTGCTACTGAATAGCGGTCTGATTAGTAAGGGAATCGAAATGGTCATCCTAGGTGCGCTTTAGGTCGCTATTAATGTACTACATCGCGTAGACAACTAGTAAATAGTTATCTAGAAGAGCCCTCGGCGCATTTCGTTAGTTAAGCTCACAATCGCGTATATAATTATTGTATTGTTTGCGACTAGAGCCGTTAAATACGGTATAGTCCTTGAGCTTAGTATCCTTCTTTTAGACAGGGACGGGTAGTAAGGAAGGCCCTGCTATCGGCTTAGTAGTGGTTATTAGGGCTTCCTACAGACGGCGAATCTCGAGGAGATTATCCTTTAGCTGTTGTTCTTAACGCAAGGCAGTAAGCCTGTTTTAGGTAGCTTCCTAAAGTCTCGCTACTAGTTAGGGACTAAAGGCTAGCTAGCTATATCGACGGTTAACAATATTGTTAAGAATATCGTCGACAGGCAATTCTAGGTCGTCACCTAGAACTGCAGGTTCTTCTTTAGTAGGTCCTATAGTAGGCTCTTCGGTAGGAGGCACTTTAGCAGGTGCTCTAGTAGGCACTTTAGCAGGCACTGTGCTACTAGCATTGTCGTTGCTAGCGCTGCTAGCGGCAGCACGGTTATTGTTTCGTAATAAGCCGGCTATTGTAATAGGGGGTGACACTAATAATGTATTGTTAGCCCCTAAGATGCGGATGTAGCGGAATTAGTAGGTATTAGTCTAGTACGATTGACTTAGTGTAATAGGCCGTATAGAAGGCCTTGCTTGATAATTGGTACGGTTGTTTCGATGGAATAGTACGTGTAGGTCCCGTTCTTAGGGCGTAATATAGTTAGATTAGTCTTGTTCGTAGCTATACCGCTAAAAGCTTAAAATAAGGACTATCTAGCTGCTGCCCTCAAAGGGTAGATCGAATACTGTATAAGAAGGGTTATATTAGCAGGTAGATAGGGTAGTAGTGAATCAGTGTAGTATTCGATAAGGATCTAGAAGGAGAGGGAGGAAGGCAGGAGAGTTGGCCCAACGCTAAGCGCTAAGCCCTACCTAAGGCATCGAGACCCTAGCTTTACTCGGCCTAGTTACATGCCAATTACGTGTAGCCTCTTTGGTCCTAATATATTAAAAGCAAACTAAGATAGAAGCCTTAGTACTAACATAAAAGAATTCAACTATATTATACGAGTTCTTTAGGATATAGAAGAACAGTTTCTAATCGAATATAGGAAATACTAAGTACCTAAGGAACGAGTTACGGAGTATATACGACAACACTACGACGGACTAGAAAATAGATACCCTAGAGTTTTAAAAACAATAGAACTAGTTAGGCGAAGCTTCGGATTCCTATATATGCGACAACGAGTTCTAGAATATATTAAGAAATGTCTACAATGTTAGCGTAATAAGGCTAATAGACACGCTAGATATAGACATATCTAATTTAGGACGCTACTAGATAAACTATAGGACGAAGTTACAATAGACTTTATTACGAAACTACCGAAGTCTAAGGATCCGGTTATAGGACATAGCTACGACATAATACTTATTATAGTCGATAGGCTTACGAAATACGTATACTTCATTCCTGCTAACGAAGCAAGTACGGCAGAGCAACTCGGATACCTCGTACTAGATAGACTTATACGATACTACGGATTTCTAAAGACCTATATTACGGATAGAGACAAGCTCTTTACGTCAAACTACTAGAAGACGCTTATAGCGACGCTTAGAATTAAGCACAAGCTATTAACGGCATACTATCTATAGATAGACGGCCAAACGGAAGTTAAGAATTAGGCCTTAGAGGTATACTTACGGCACTACGTCAATTACGTATAAAACAATTGGGCATCGCTATTGCCTATAGCACAACTTGCACTAAACAACTAACAATCTAAGACTACGAAAGAGACACTATTCTTCGCTAATTTTAGGAAACATCCGTAGCTATTCGGGGAACAGTATTTATAGTATCTATACGCGGATAAAGCGATAGTCGCTTTAGAAGACTTAAAGCAGGTATATAAAGAATTGTAAAGGGCAATTGCCGAGTCTTAAGAAAAGATTACGGGACTATATAATGCTAAACGAAAAATGGCACCTTAGCTAAAAAAGGGGGATAAGGTCTACCTCCTAATAAAGAATCTAAAAACCCGGAGATCGACTAAGAAACTAGACTACGTTAAAGTCGGGCTATTTTTAATTAATGAGCCTAAAGGACTAGTTAATTACCGACTTAAACTACCGGACGACGCAAAAATCTACCTAGTATTCTATATCTCTATACTAGAACCTACAGACGCCGAAACACCGTGTTAAGAAACATTTTACTTCTAACCTAAGGAAGAAAATAAGTTTAAAGTCGAAAAGATCCTAGATTAGCAAGGTTAGAAATACCTTATTAAATAGAAAGGATACCTATATTTAGAAAACACTTAGGAACTAAAAGAAAACCTATAGAACTGTTAGTAGATAATCAAAAAATATTAAAACTAGACAAAAAGGAAAATAACTAGTATAGGAATTAAACCTACGACCTCTTAGACCCTATCGATTATAGCGCCTTAGAGTTCTTAACGACCTAGGGCAGTATAGCTCGAGGAGCGGGGACTCTAATAGCATACCTAGCAACTATGTCTTTTATAGCTAAGAATTATACTACTAGACTAACTAGCTAGAAGATAAAATAGATAGAAAACATTAAAAATATATACCTTTAGGACACTAGACTCTCGGCACTCCTACTAGGAATTTTAGAGGTAGGCTAGGACGTCCTATCTAGACGACTCTAGTTATAAGGCGATATCTATAATCGGCTATCTAGGGGAAACGGCTCGTTAGTAGGCAACGAGAATATTATCGGCTCTATAGGCGAAGAGCCTAGCTCTCTTTCGAGCTCCTCCGCCTATTAAATAGAGGCTTCCTCTACCTTAAGAGCTTATACCTCCCGATCTTCCTTTATACGTAGCGACTTACGTAAGCGATAGACCTTTACGCGATACTCGAAAAGCTTCCGCGTAAGGAGGTCCTCCTCCTCTTCGGCCGCTTCGAGATCTTTAGCTATCTTTAGGCGCGCCTTCCGGATTTTTTTATACTCTATACGAGTAACTTGCATATTATAGGACTAGCCGTATAGGGCGCACTCGGAGCAGCGACCGGAACGGAGATCGACTTTGTAAGATTTATCGGCCTATTCGTAATAAAAGCAGCGGATCGGCATTTCGAGGCAGTCGGTAAGGATATTATTTGCGATATTTTCCTTACGCTAACGAGAAGACAAGTCCTTTAATAACTTTAGTATAGCAAAGAAGTTAGAATTAGAAAGTTCCGGAATAAGGGACTATCCCGCTTAAGGAGGGGGATAGTGTTACGGATCTAATTAGTTAGAGTCCTTATATAATCTTAGAGCGACGCCAAGACTAGTAGGCTAAGCTGTCGCTCTATCTTACTAGGAGCGATAGGAGCGGTCGAGAGCGATAGCGTCGCTTACGTCGCTTACGACTATAGACAAGATGTCTCCTTTGTATTTAGGAATGCCGGAATGCCCTTATAGCTCGAGGCGTTCAACTTATATTACCTACTTACTAATTAGAATTACCTTTATACTAATTATTCTGTCTCTACCTCCCGCTTGTGTTAGCCTCTCTAAAGAAGCCTCGGCTTGCACGTAATAAGAAGTTACTTGACGATCTGTCGCGAGTAACCGTAACACTACCGAGGGTAATATAACCTATAATAATATAGGCAGCTATATTTAGTAAGATAGGATAACAAACATATCGCTTAGGCTAGTAACTAGAGCCCTACAATATAGGCACTATAGAAGTATAATATAAATAGTATACTATATAAGGTTAGATAATCTATCTATAGTATAGAAGGAGGCCTCTTTTATAGGCTTAAACCCTAGCCTATAGGTATAGGGCCGGTTACTAGCTAATAGTAGCTAGGTACCTATAGAAGTTCTTACTTAATACTCTTTAGTAGAAGTATATTAAATAAATAGTAGATAGAACTAGAGAAAGCATTTAACTTAGAAATTATATATAATTATAGTAGCGGCAGTTATAGATAGTAGTAGCGCTCCTTCGGACTTAGAGGAATCTTAAAGAGAAAAATAGATAATAGGGCCGTTTAGGCGACTTAGGTTTCTATAGAGAAGATTAATATTCGGGTTCTACGTAATATCGGTTATCTTATTCTAGATAATAGAGACCTTTAGCAATTTCGAGTATTAGAATTTAGTAGTATTTACTAGGATTAGTAACTAAGCCTATCTAAGACGGCTCTTTCGAGGCCTTTAGTAACCTCCTTTTACTATCTCTTAGCTACTTAGTTATTATATCTATAGTAATATAGCCCTAGCTATTTAATATAGACCTTAGTTAGTATATAGTAGTATTATTACCGGCTTAAACGAGACGCTTAAGTAAGGCAATTATTACTAGACTATTAGGTAGTTATTAGATAAGCGGCTAGCGCCTATTTTAAGTTAGTAGTCGATATTATCGTAGACGACGAGGCCGACGAGGCCTATATAAGTAATTAAATAAGGAGCCTATATCTAGATATTTATAATCGGCTTAAAAGGACGAGGTTAGTAGATCTAAAGAACGATTAGTATAAGCGTAGATTTTGCTTCTAGAAGTAGGACCTATATAGATTAGTAAGGCTACTTAAGTTAGACTAGATTAAGTAGTAAAAGACGGAAACTACTACTACTACTACTACTACTACTACTACTACTACTACTACTACTACTACTACTACTACTACTACTACTAATAGTAATAGTATAAGTCTTCGAAGGTAGTATAACCTATAGTAATATAGGTAGCTATACTTAGTAAGATAGGATAGTAAACTTATCGTTATAGGCGGGGTAAGTAGGTCGTAGGTAGAGGTTTATATATAGGGAACTATATACTATATTCCTTATATTTAATATATCTTAGATAACTACGAGGGGTCTATATAGTACTATATACCTTTAGAGGGCAGTATTATAAGTATTTATAAGATAGGAAGGATAGTAACGAAGGCTATATTATAGCGTAGTAAGGTATTATTCTTATATATATCTACCGCTATACTATTATTATAGTCGTATATATACCGTTATATATATCTATATATTCGAAAATATAAAGGTATGCGCCTATACTAAGCTAGGTTTCCCTATAGTAGCCCTACTATATCGTTAAGGCTATAGTAATTAGACCCTATAGTAGTTCGGTCTTCGAACTACTAAACGTATATAGTTTAGTTTCTTAGCGGCGAACTAGCTCCCCAGTTCCGGGTTGGTTTTTTTAAACTATATAGATTCCTAGTTTAAACTAGAGACTATATTAGTTTTACTATAAGGATACTCTTATTCGACTGCCGGCTACGATTGCCGGCTATAATAGTAACTAGGTTATATTTACTACGCTCTATTACCGTTACTAGGGCGCAGTTGCCGTTACTAGGACGTAGTTACTATTACTAGGGCATAGTTACTATATATACAAAAGCTTACTTATATAACGTTATATAGGCAGTAATAATTAGGGCTTCGCGATATTCTTATATCTTTTAACTTCTTCCTTTATACCTATACCTATAATAACTACTATATACTACGCCTCCGCCCCCTAGGCCCTTCCTTATAATAGTAAGAAAGAAGCGAGCCGCTCGCTAAATAGAAGATAGAACTAAAGACCGCGAGTTTGTTTTACCTAAGCATCTAATAAAAAAGCGTAAGACTAAAGAGGAGTACTCTACGAAGAAGAATTCTATACGAGACTACGAGAGAAAGGAGAAGATAGATAAAAATAAAAGATCTAAGTATAAGAGAAGAAAGGCACGGAATAAGGCATTCTATTAATAGCTAGCGCCTATAGAAAAAATTAAGGGTTAGAATAAGAAGATAACCTAAAAGAAGGCTAAGAGGAGGAAAGAATTACGTCTAGTTTTCAAGCGTAAAGTTCTAGTAGCGTAAGTTGATCTAGCTAACGGCCGTAGCTAGTAGCTATAGCCGGTAGCTATAGCCGGTATATTTTTCTTTAAGACGTTAACTAATAGCATTTATACCTATAGCCGCTACCTCTATTAATATAACTAATAGTAATAGAGATATTTAGATAGCCGAGAATAACGATACTAGAGTTTAGGATACCGCGAAAGAGCTTAATACTACGAATAAAGGGACTAAAAAAAGTGAGGAGATACTATACGTTAATCTAGTAATAGGTATAGTCTTAGGGCCTAACGCTATAGACGATAAGCGC
Source organism: Pseudocercospora fijiensis CIRAD86 (assembly GCF_000340215.1). Classification (NCBI taxonomy): domain Eukaryota; kingdom Fungi; phylum Ascomycota; class Dothideomycetes; order Mycosphaerellales; family Mycosphaerellaceae; genus Pseudocercospora; species Pseudocercospora fijiensis. The sequence goes on from NW_006921541.1 coordinate 3,803,678, forward strand.
TAGGAGTAGATCGAGTATAGTTAAAGAGACGAGATACTAGTAAAGGGCTAAGGTATAAGTCCTATTAATCTAGAAAATTATAGTCCTAGCTAATACGAAAAGCTAGTAAGGATTAGAATCGAGACTAGTCGTCTTTATATCCTCGATATAGAGTAGAAATTTCTTTATTAGTATTAGAGTATAGCCTTTACGTCTATAAAGACAAAGTAGCTTACGATTAATACGATCGGGGCTAGGTATCTAGGGACGGTAGAAGTATTACTAAGGGAGGAAGGGGTACAGGTAATTATTCTATACTCGGTATATATAGCCGGCGTTCGTAGCCGGTAGATACTAATAGTTAAATAGAAAGCGTTTCTCGAGGATAGAGTACTACTACTATATAAAATCTTTACTAAGGTAGAGAGGGCTTATATCCGGAATCTAAGCTACTAGTAGGATAGTTTAGCGTTAGAATTCTCTAAATCTCTATATAAGCCTCCGAAGGATTACCTATTTTAGCGATACGGCTTTATCTCGACTACTCCGTAGGTACCCGACGAAGCTCGAGCGCTCTTTAAGGTCTTTACTAAGAAGCGGAAGGAGTTCGAGGATTAGGATTAGTTAATAGAGCTATTAGTTAGTCTTAGGTTTCGTAGTTAGACTCGGCCTAAGTATTTGCTTATCGAGTATCTTATACCTAAAAAGGATAGATTAGGACTAAAAACGAGCTTAGATTCGTTAGGTATAGTAGCTCGGTTCCGTTAGTAGGAGAGAGACGCTATATAGAAGGCAAAATTTAGATAGTTAGGGTAGCTAGGAAAGAAATTCTAGTAGTTAGGCTAGCTAGGGTAGCTAGGAAAAAAAATCTAGTAGTTAGGTAGCTAGGAAACAAAAAAAAGGTAGCTAGCTATTTACTACCTAGCTATTCCTAACGATACGATACTGTAAAAGAAAGGGTATTTCCTTATAGCTACTAGTATATATCTACTACTCCTAAGTCCTTACCTTACTATACGAAACTTTAAAATATACCGACCGATATTATATATATACTAGGCGCTATACTAGGAAGGGTAATAACGAGACAATAGTCGAAATAGTCTAGTATACGAGCGAGATTACGATAACGTCGAGAGGAGGTTATATACTCGCCTTCGAGCCTATCGAGTCCTAGACGACGATTAGGGCTAGATTTATCCTCTCCTAATCCTAGTAGTAGGAATTTATTATAGGGTACTACTACCTAGTCCTTACCTTTACGGAGTCTAAGTAGAAGGTTATTCGGAGATATAAGAATATCGAGTATTAACCTAGATATCTTCGAAAAGGCTAGCTAGGCGTATCTTTAGAAATCCGAGTATACCGAGTAGTTAAATTAATAGGTCTATAAGATATAGTTCCCTTTATACTTACGTTCGAAGGAGTATAAACTCCGGAAGTACTCGATACGATAGGGTAGTAAAGAGCGAATAGATATATTCTAGAAGTTCTTTATAGAGGGGGTATTTATTAGGACTAACGAGGTTATACGTAATTAGTATATAACTAGGCTCGAGTAAAGCTAGGGTCTTAGTGCCTTAGGTAGGGCTTAGCGCTTAGCGTTAGGCTAACTTGCCTGCCTTCCTTCCTCTCCTCCTAGATCTCTATCGAATACTATATTAATTTACTACTACCCTATCTACCTACTAATGCAGCCCTTCTTATACAGTATTCGATCTACCCTTTAAGGGTAGTAGCTAGACAGTCCTTATTTTAAGCTTTTAGCGGTATAGCTACGAACAAGACTAATCTAACTATATTACGCCTAAAGAACGGGACTTATACGTACTATTCTATCGAAACAACCGTACCAGTTATTAAGCAAGGCCTTCTATACGGCCTATTATACTAAGTTAAGCATACTAGGCCGACACCTACTAATTCCGCTATATCCGCATCTTAGGGGCTAATAATATATTATTAGTGTCGCCCCTTATAATAGCCGGTTTATTACGAAATAACAACCGTACTACCGCTAGTAGCGCTAGCAACGACAACGCTAGTAGCATAGTGCCTACTAAAGTGCCTACTAAAGCACCTACTAAAGAGCCTGCTACTAGAGAGCCTGCTACTAAAGAGCCTGCTACTAGGCCTACCGAAGAACCTATAGTCCTAGGCAATAATCTAGAATTGCCTATTAACGATATTCTTAGCAATATTATTAACCGTCGATATAGCTAACTAGCCTTTAGCCCCTAGCTAGTAGCGAGACTTTAAGAAGCTACCTAAAACAGGCTCGCTGCTCTACGTTAAGAACAATAGCTAAAGGACAACCTCCTCGAAATTCGCCGCCTTTAGGAGGCCCTAATAACTAATACTAAGCCGATAGTAGGGCCTTCCTTACTATTAGTCCTAGTCTAAAAGAAGGATGCTAAACTTAAGGACTGCACTATATTTAATAGCTCTAGTCGAAAGCAATATAACGACTACATTCGTAACTATAAGCTTAACTAACGAAACGCACTAAGGGCTCTACTAAATAACTATTTACTAGTCGTCTATACTATATAGTACATTAACAGCGACCTAAAACGCACCTAGGATAACCATTTTAACTCCCTTAATAACTAGACTGCTATTTAGTAGCAGACCTACAAAACTATTATACTAGACACCCTTAGAAACCCTATACTAAGGCAATAACACGCTTAGGACTAGTACCTTCGAGCTAAACAAAAGACTAACTAATCGGCTCGCTTATTTAAGGCCTATTTAAAGACCCTCGAAGATAACCTCCCGACTAAAACTAATTCTATCTAGATCTCCGAAATACGCCCTAAATTAAGATAGGAATTAGTCCTTAAATTAGACCGCCGCCGTGTATTTAAACAGGCCAATCTTATACGCATTTAATTTATAGTTAAAGTCGAAACTATAGAGCGTATAGTATAGCTATAGCAACGGTTAGAATCTAAGATACGACTATCTACTAACCGTAGTAGCCGCGGTAGAAACTAAGGAAGTACTCCCTAAACCAACACTGCTAACAACAGAAACAGTAACGACTAATATAGAAGAGGTAGGGGCCGATACCGCGGTAGAAACCCCTAGCGAGGAAGAGGGCAAGGAAGGGGCTTATTTCTATATACCCCTAATCGTTCCTCTAATTCTAGCGCTAATCCGAGTAGATATAGCAACAATCTCCTAACTAGGTTAAAGTGCTTTAACTATAATAGCACTAGCTATCTACTAGGCTAATGCGACAAACCTAAGGATTAGGCCCGAATCGACCGTACTACCGCCGAGCACCGTAAGTACCTTTTAGCCGCTAATACTACCCCTATCGGTCCTTCGAAAAAAGAATAAGCGCCGTACTAACTATTAGCCTTATACGGCGTAAGACTATCAACATTGTGCTAGCTATTATACGCACCTATCTCGTATTAGACTCGTATAGCACTAATTATAAGACTAAGGTTATACTAGATCTAGGGAATTTAGTTAGTGCCCTTATTAGCTATCGCCTAGCTAAGTAATTAGATCTTCGACAATTGCCTAGGACTAACCTGCTAACCCTTGCTTAGTTTAATAACGCTCGGCACTTAACCTATAGGGCCTACTATATTCCTATAGTCCTAAAGGACGACCTTAGAAATAAACGCCTACTAGACTTTACTACCTATATAGTAGATATAGATAGCCTTCCCTCCGATATCGTTATTAGCAACCCTATTCTTAAATACTACGCTATAGTTATAGACTTAGGTATCTAGAAGTAGCGATTTAGAATCGCTAGGAAAGAGGATATTAAGTATATCGATATTAGCGAGTACCCTAACGATATTAGGGTCCTATTTATTAGCAACCTAACTCTAGCTAATCCGACTGCCGACCTACTCGGTAGTAATAACGATAAACCTATGCCTCCTAATAGCATAGACCCTAACTAGCTCGCTCGTATACCCTAGACTATTAGGGAGACCTATATCGAGGTATTTAAACACTACCTAGCATCGATATTGCCTATATTTAAAGAGACGGATTATAAGATTGATATTATAGAGGGCAAAGAGGTCCCTTTTAGGCCCCTCTATAACCTTAGTAAACGAGAGCTTGCTATATTACGTAAATACTTAGAAGAAAACCTAGCTAATAGCCGGATATAGTATAGTAACAGCCCTGCTAGTATACCTATCCTATTTGTTCTAAAGAAGAATAGTAGCCTACGCCTCTATATCGACTATCGTAGGCTTAATACTGTTACTATTAAAGATCGCTGTCTACTTCCGCTTATTAATAAGACCCTCGACCGCCTTTCTAGCGTATACTTCTATACTATATTAGATATTAAGGATATATACTATCGTATCTACATTCGTAAGGGCGACGAATAGAAAACAGCCTTCTATACCCGTTATAGCTATTTCGAGTATTTAGTTATACTATTTAGACTAGCTAATGCCTCTATAACGTTCTAGTCCTATATTAATCGGGCCCTATTAGGCCTATTAGACTACCTCTACGTAGTCTATCTAGACGATATCCTAGTCTATATATACTTACCTAACATTGCGGAATATTAGGCCGCTGTACGCAAGGTACTCGACCGCCTATAGGCCTATAGCCTATATTGTAAGCCTTCTAAATACACCTTTGCTACTAAGGAGGTATCCTTCCTTAGCTTCCTCGTATTAACCGAGGGTGTTAAGGCTAATCCTAATCGGATTAAAACGATTACTAAATAGCCTGTTCCTACGTCTATTAAAGAGCTTTAATTATTCCTCGGTTTTACTAACTTCTACCGCCGGTTTATTAAGGGCTATTCGAGGCATGTAATGCTATTAACTAAGCTTACTAAGACTAAGGCCAATCTATCTAGAGAGTTTAAATAGACTAATAGAGCACAAGTCGCTTTTAACGGTTTAAAGAAGCGCTTTACTAAAGTCCCCTTGTTATACTACTTCGTACTAAGCAAACTAATCCGTATTAAGACTAACGCTTTACAGTTTGCTATATTAGCTATTATGTCCTAACAATCGGACAAGGACTATCATTAGTATCCGATTGCCTTCTTTTTACGGAAGATAATCGATATAGAACGTCGCTACGAGACCTACGAGTAAGAACTCTTAGCTATTATCGAGGCCTTTAAGCACTAGAGGCACTACCTCGATAGGGCTTAATATATAATATAGGTCTATACAGACTATAACAACCTCCGTAGCATTACTAAGGTTACTAGGGTTATAGGTCGATAGGCTAGATAGGCCGTCTACCTCGCTGGGTTTGATTTTAATATATTATACCGGCTAGGCGTAAGTAACCCTACCGATAGCCTATCGAGGCGACCTAATTACGATAGCGAGACCTAACACATTAATTCTTTGTTTCTAACCCTGTAGTATAAGATTGCTATAGCCCGTATTATTAATAAGTACGCGTAGGATAAGCGGCTTACCGGACTCCGCGACGGCTTAAAGCATATTAATGCTCTTACTATATTAATAGTACGTGTTAAGGCAAGGGCTAAGGACATAGATAGGAGAAGTTATAATAACTCCCTAGTCGATATCGCTATATATAGTAATAGCGATTAAAGCACTAATACAGTTAATCCGGCTACTAGTGCTATTAGATATATATAATACGTACCTCGTTTAATAGCGAGGGTGCTATTAAATAACCTTATAAATAGGGATAGTTAATCGTTTATAGATAAGCTATTACGTACTTAGTAGAGGGACGCCTTTGCTACTAAACGTATCGATAAGCTTATAAGTAGGCGAACGACTCGATTTAGTAAGAGTAACTAGTCGATCGATAACAAAGGTTATTTAAAGTTTAAGGGCAGATACTATATCCCCGCTAAACATTCGATCCGATATAAACTTCTTAAGCGATACTACGATAGTAAGCTTGCTAGTTACTATAGTATAGAGAGGTCGCACGAGCTACTATCGCGTATATACTACTAGCTAAATAGTAAGCGGGATATAAAGGACTACCTAAATACGTATACTATATACTAACGTATTAAGGTACCGAAGTATTAGCCTTTTAGCGAGTTGTCCTTATTACTAGTCCCCTACAAGCTATTTGCAGAGCTTATAATAGACTTTATTATAGGCCTTCTACCTACTAACCGTAGAGGCAGTAAGGACGTATATAATACTATCCTTATTATAGTAGATCGATTTGCTAAAGGCGCTCGATACATCCCGGCGCGTAAGGATTAGACTACTATTAATATTGCAGAGGCGCTATAGACTAATATCTTCTATACCTATTAGGGAACCTCTAAGGGGATAGTCTCCGATAGGGGCTCGATATTTATATCGCACTATTAGAGCGAAATATACCTATAGCTAAGACTAAAGCATCGGCTATTAATAGCCTTCTGTCTATAGACTAACGGTTAAATAGAGAGATAGAATGCTACCCTATAGCAGTACCTGCGCAGTTATATTAACGAGAATCCTAAGGATTGGGTCAATCTCCTATAGCCTATAGAATTCGTATATAACAATAGTATACACTTATTAACTAAGGTTTTACTATATATGGCTATAATAGGTTAAAACGCCGCGTTGCCGCAAGATCTATTTACCTCGCTCGAGGCCGAGCGTAAGGAAAGGGAAGCGCGTTAAGTACTAGAGACACTAGCGGCAATAGAACGTATCTAGAAGATACGAGAAATCTATACTAAGATAGCTAAGAAGTTAACAAAGGCTTAAGAATACTAAAAGGCCTACTACGATAAGCGTTACGCACTAATAACCTTTAAACAAGGCGATATAGTTATGCTTAGTACTAAGAACCTCCGCATCCGCAAACACCTATCGCCTAACAGTAAAACAAGGCCTAAGCTCGTACTAAGATACATTAGCCTATTTCGTATCCGAGAACCGAAGGGTAATAGCTAGGCCTACTAGTTATAGCTTCTACCTTATTACACTATCTATAACACCTTCTATATCTCCCTCCTTAAACTATACTACTAGCGCGAAGGCGATAAAGCGCCTGCTAAGTTAGAAGAAGTCTTAGCTAATAGTAAAGAGCTATAGTCTATAGAACGTACCCTAAAGCATCGGACTAGGCAGGGCAAGAAGGAGTACCTATTAAGATAGCAAGGCTATTTACCTAAATAGGACTTATAGGAGGCTAAAGACTCGTTTAAGGATATAACTAAGTTGTTAGATAAGTATTAGACTAGCGTAAAGAATACGAAGAAGGCTAAGAGCTCACAATGCCTACAACATTACTACTAAGCCTAGGATTAATGCTACCCCTAGGGTGCTATTAGCTAACTAATTAGCTGCAAGCAATTGTTAGCAAAGGACAATAAGACTACGCTAGTGCGCTACGACGCGCTAATTAGTTACTGCTCTTTTAAGGCTTCTACCTTTTTACTAATATGCCCTATAAGACCCTTCCCCTAGTATTTAGATCCTCCTCTTATTCCTTTATTCTATCGAGGCCTAGGCGATCGGCGAGGACGGCGTCGCGCTTATAACGGCGCGGCCGGCGCGGCTATATTAGTAATAGTGTTGCGGAGTGTATTACTATTTAAGAAAGGAAGGACACGGCTATATTAGTAACGGTATTGCCGAGTTGTTATTAGTTAAAGAAGGAAATTAGAAGAAGGTAAAGTTAGCGCTAAGACGACTAGCGCCGCTATTATTAATATTACCTACTATTGCTACTATACTTACGAAGACAACCTTACCTATACTACGATCGTAAGGCACCTTTAATTAAAACTTTAATTAAAACTTTAAGCCGCCTAAAAGATTAAGCGACTAATAGACTAACTAAGGGCAAAAACTATAGAGCTAAGCTAGCCGGGGTCGATCTTGCGGATAATAGGTTACTCCTCGATCTTTCCGACCCTTTAAGTAAAGCGAACCTTAACTATTGCACTTATAATAGCCCTTACCTATAGAAACTAGAAGAACTGAGTTTTTTGAAAAGATATAACTAGTTAACACTTAAAGGCTGCTAAACCTAACTAATTAGGGCTAGTGAAACTACGATAGTAAATAATAGCCCTCGTAATAATAAGAACAACTCTCGGAAGCGGACATTTCTAGGTCTTTTAGAGTAGATGTAGAGAACTCGGAACGACATTACTTAGAACGGAGGCAGTGCTATAATATCTCGTACGCCTACCTATTATAGTAGGGAAGGCGCGCTCGTATTATAATTAGTCGATAGTCCTTAATTCTTATAGTTATATATTACTTTATTATAGGCAAGGATAGCGTAGTTAGAGTTAGACATTGTATTATATTAGAGGTAAGGTTTGATATAGTTATATAATCGGTAGTTGCGTGTTTAATTTAGCGCGGATCGAGTAGCTTATTAGACCTACTAAGTTAGTAGCGATAGAGGTTAGAACAAAGACCGGCTACGAGGGCGCGGCCTTTAGAAGGGAAGCGTATATTAGGACTAACGAGGTTATATGTAATTAGTATATAACTAGGCTCGAGTAAAGCTAGGGTCTTAGTGCCTTAGGTAGGGCTTAGCGCTTAGCGTTAGGCTAACTTGCCTGCCTTCCTTCCTCTCCTCTTAGATCTCTATCGAATACTATACTAATTTACTACTACCCTATCTACCTACTAATATAACCCTTCTTATAGTATTATATAGTTATACGACTTCTCGACTTAAAGATTAACTAGTAATTATCTAGAACTTCTACGGTTTAATCTTAAAATACTTAAAACTAGGGGATAGGAACTTATCGCCTACGAACTATCTCTATTCTAAATAGTATTAGGAATCTTAAAGAAAAGGAGGGTTAATATAGATATAGCGTTCTAGAAAGAGGTACGTCTTCTAAAATATTAGAGGTTATACGTAATTAGTATATAACTAGACCGAGTAAAGCTAGGGTCCTAATATCTTAGGTAGGGCTTAGCACTTAGCGTTAGGCTAACTAGCCTACCTTCCTCTCTCTCCTCTTAGATCTCTATCGAATACTATACTAATTTACTACTACCCTATCTACCTGCTAATATAACCCTTCTTATATAGTATTCGATCTACCCTTTAAGGGTAGTAGCTAGATAGTTCTTATTTTAAGCTTTTAGCGGTATAGCTACGAATAAGACTAATCTAACTATATTGCGCCCGAAGAACGGGACCTATACGTACTATTCTATCGAAACAAGCGTACTAATTATTAAGTAAGGCCTTCTATACGGCCTATTATACTAAGTTAATTACACTAAGCCGATATCTACTAATTCCGCTATATCCGCATCTTAGGGGCCTATAATATATTATTAGTATTACCCCTTATAATAGCCGGCTTATTACGAAGTAATAACAACCGCGGCGCCGCTATTAGCGCTAGCAATAATAACGCTAGTAGTACAGTTCCTACTAAAGTACCTACTAAAGTGCCTGCTAAAGAGCCTACTAGAGGGCCTACTAAAGAAGAACCTATAATTCTAGGTAATAATCTAGAATTGCCTATTAACGACATTCTTAACAATATTATTAATCGACGATATAGCTAACTAGCCTTTAGGCCCTAGCTAGTAGCGAGACTTTAAGAAGCTACTTAGAATAGGCTTACTACCTTACGATAAGAACAATAGCTAAAGGATAATCTCCTCGAGATTCGCCGCTTATAGAAAGCCCTAATAACTACTACTAAACTAGGACTAGTAGTAGGACCTTCTATATAGAAGAAGGATACTAAACTTAAGGATTGTACTATATTCGATAGCTCTAGTCGGAAGTAATACAACGATTACATTCGTAACTATAAGCTTAACTAGCGTAATATACTAAGGGCTCTTCTAAACGACTACTTATTAGTCGTATACGCTATATAGTATATTAATAGCGACCTAAAGCGTACGTAGGATAACTATTTTAATTCCCTTTACGACTAGACCGCTATTAAAGGACGGAAACTAATACTACTACTACTACTAGTAGTAATAGTATAGGCTACCGAGGGTAATATAACCTATAGCAATATAGGCAGCTATGTTTAGTATAATAGGATAATAAGACGGTTGCTTAGGCTAATAACTAGAGCCCTGCAATATAGGCATTATAGAAGTGTAATTTAAACAATATACTATACGAGGTTAGTACTCTATCTACAATATAGAAGGAGGCCTCTTATATAGGCTTAAAACTTAGCCTAGGTATATAGGGCCGGTTACTAGCTAATATCCCTCCCTTTCTTCGTATCTAACTAGATACGCTTTATATTGCGCGCTTAAAACAAACAAACAGTTATATAGGGCACCTTAGGCATCTTAGCTAAGGCTATTTTTTAGAAACTCCGCAATAATACCCCCGGGGTAGTATTATTCCTAGATTCTATTAATATACAAAAACAACTTCCTAAGCAACTAATCTACTACGCTAACTTACTGCTACTTTAATATACTATAATCCTTACTAGTAATAACCTTATTAGCTAGTCGATTCTCCTAAACTCCTCCGTAGGTATTAAAGCTATTAGTACTAAAGCACTCTGCCTCGAAGTAAGCTTAATTAATAAGGAGGTTAGTAGCCTTGTCCTATATAGCCTTCTCCTACTCGCGTAGATAGTCCTTAAGCTCCTCCTTACTAAACTAGAGGATTTGTTTAACTTTGTTCTAAATAACGTAACTTAACTAAGGAATTCTACCGACTAGGGTATCGGAAATGTAACTAAGGCCTTCGACTAAGATAGTAGTAGGGAAGGCGAACGGTACGAAGGTGTTAGAACCTAGAAAGGCGGTTAGATTGCGGTACGCCTTAGTAACGTTAGCGACGGTTAGGTTATCGTAGCCCTTAATCTTAGTACCGTCGATAATACGAGAGTAGCCTAGGTCGATTAATATACGGTCGCTCTCGGGCTTTAGATTACTATATAGAAGGTATAGTATCTAAATAGAGACTTCGCATTCCTTTAGAGGGTTAAGGATCTACTAAGCTACCTCGCCTTCGTTAGGCTAACTATCGAATATATAGCCGAGGTCGTCGTTAGTAAGGTACTTGTTAGTAAGCTTACTAATCTTGTTTAGTAGAACTAGGCTATAGGCATTAAGCTTCTTAACCTAGTTCTCGAAGACCTCTAGTTCGTATATACCCTTAATAATAGTTAAATAGGTAGTCTTATTTTTAGATATAAGAGAAACCTTAATACGTAGATAGCTAGTACCCTTACTAGCTACGAGCTTAACTATATCTTATTCGAGACGAGAAGTCTCCTTAGTAGGGCAGTTCTTATAACCGCTATTACCTACCTTAAAGTACTTAGTAGGCTTAGGGACGGAGATAAGCTCGTATATATAATTAGGTCGAAGGGTAACGGCTAAGAGCTATAAGGCGGGATGCTAATAGATGATTTAGTTGCTTACTCTATAGGTTTAAAAGTTATTACGGCCTTCCTACTTAGACTTAGGCAGTTTACGTATATACTAAAAGAATATACGAAACTTCTCCTATATTAGGTCGACGATAAAAGGAAGGTACGCTCTACGAGGCGACTATATCTAACCGAAGACTCGAGGGAAGATAGTATTACTAGTCTAACGAAAGCGGTCGAAGGAGGTGCCTTAGCCGAGAATACTAGTAAAGTTAGTATAAGATCGCGAGTAATAGTGCTAGTAGGGTTAAATATATAGAGTCCTAGAGAGGTCGGGGCGGTAGTAGGACGTCTAGGAAACTAGTTAGTATAACTAGTCTTAAGGGTAGTAAAGGTATCCTAATTAGTAACCTTGCGACTAATCTTTAATAGGCGACCGACGAGGACACTTGCCTTAGTACTAGTATAGAGACTATAGACCTTAGTAGCCTTCTTAATATAGTTAGTATATATAGTAAACCGCTCTTTACCTAGCTTACTAAGGTCGTCGAGCTATTAATAGATAGATAGAGCGGTAGGAGCTTTACCTATAGAGGCCTTAGGAACTATATCGATTTCGGTAATAAGATACGTAATAGAGTCGCCCTTATAGGAACTATAGATATTCTTAGTTAATAGGATCGGCGAGAGGCCTCTATCTCTACGCTCGCTAAAGGAGCCTTCGGAGGAGATATCTTCTAGTAGTATATCTAGTATATTAATATCTAAGTTACTATAGTTAGTACTATAGTTAGTACTATAGTCGGTACTAGAAGGAGTACTATACTTCTTAGTAGCCTTACGGAGGGCCTAGCGAGTATACAATGCTTTCTTACGCGCTACTTCGGCCTTAGCGCGCTCGTTTTAAACTTCTTAAGAGACCTTATAGTTATAGGTCGAGCGACGATCTTTAGCCTACATTTCTATAGCGAGCGCTAGACTAGTAGCCGTATCGGCCTCTATTTCTAGGCGAAGAGCCTTACGTTTAAGGATATTAACGATAGGAGCCTCTTAACCTTTAATAATAAAACCTATACTATTAATACGATAGCCCTTCTCTTTTAGTAGATCCTTAGTTATCTATACGTTAAGATCGACCTAGACAATCGCATCGTAGTACTTCTTCTAGTAGGCTATCGAAAGTCGTAAGCGAAA
>NW_006921541.1:3816252-3833265 GCF_000340215.1 Pseudocercospora fijiensis CIRAD86
ATAGTCCTCCCTAATATTCGAAGGCCTAGTCGAGGGTCTTAAAGCGTAAACGAATCTAGGTACTAGCCGTCTCGAGGCTATAGACGATAGGAAAGGCTTATTCGATATCTATATCGTTAAGAACCTCGCGCTTAAAGATACGCTTACTAATAGACTAACGTAAGTTGTTTATACCGTACGTAACTAAGATAGTAGCCTTCTTAATATTCCTATCGATAATATATAGTAGGGTATAAGCGTTCTAGATCTTTTCTTAAGGATCTTTAAGAGCGGTAACGATCTAGAAGTAGTACTCGAGGCTAGTTATAGTAGCTAGAGCGCTATCGGATAGGGCTTCGATTAGAACTAGGGCGGCTAGGCTTAGGTTAATAGAAGTAGGTAGGTCGTTACTACTAGTAGCGCCTAGCGGATTTAGGGCGCTAGAAGACATAGTCGACTAAAGCGGAAGTAGGTTGTAAACGAGTTTGTAAGTATATTGGTTGCTTAATAATAATAATTAAAGGGTTTAGATAGAAGGGGGGGATAGTTAGGCGGTAGCGAGTTAGTTAGTAATCGAGTAGAAGAAGGAGCCTAGGAAGCTCGCTTTAAATATAGTACGAAGGTAACGTAGTCCGTATATTCCGCGCTAGTAAAGCAAACGGATAACGGCTATATATAAAAGTAAAGCTATATACGAGACTTCTTTGTTATTAGGGTAGGCTAAAGTTTAACAATCGATCTAGCTAATTACTAGTAGCGACTATGCGCCTTTTATTAAACTTTAGCTATTATAGACTCTCGCGTACTCGAAATATAACTAGTTAGTTCGAGTCCCTAGTAGAAATCTATAGTAGTAAGGCTAGCGGGACTAATAATACCCCCGGGATAGTATTAGCTTTTCTCTAGAGATACTCGGTAATAAGGAGCAAGTCGCCTAGGCCTAGCGTAGCTAATTCGTCGATATATTAGCCTATAGTACTACTATTATAGGTATAGCATTACCTTTTCTATTAGCAAGTACGTAAAGGTAGTCCGTACGTTTACCTTCTTTCTTCTTCTAAATACTAAGCTTAATAGCCTAAGGTCCCTATTCTTAGAGGCTATAGGCCTAGGTTACTATATCTATCTAGGTAGTAGGAAGGGAGAGGGATAAGGGAACCTCCCTTTCTTAGTTATCCTATATAACTAGTGCTAATTAGGGCAGGAACAGTCTCTAGTAGAGTATCTTATTATAGTTAATATCTAAGGGTAGTCGCTAGAGTCTAGGAAGCTAGAGGGAAGTAGTCCTAGAGGATAGAGGGTTAGGTTCGGCTATCTTTCTAATACTACCCCTAGGATATTATTAGTAAAACACGCCTCGTATAGTTCTATCTAAGGAAAAGTAAGAGCAAAGGAATAAAGTTATAGTAATATTAATCGAAAGTAAAGGCAAAGCAAAGGACAATAATAAGATAAACTAAAAGCAACAAACGAGAGTATAAATATTAGTAGGAACGGATAATAGGTAAGGACTAAAGATATAGGGCGGTACTATATTAATAGCGCGGAGAACGATTAATAAGAGTAAGGAAGTAACGTAGTAGAGGTAGATAGAGGCAAGGAAGAGTAAGCAATTATTTAGTCTCGGAGTCGGGGTCGTTTAATACCTATAATTCTAGGCGGTCTTCGTCGCTAGACTAGTCGAGTTCCTCCTCGGAGTTAGAGTTAGATAGCTAGAAGTCTAGTTTACTATCGGAATTAATATCGGAAATACTCTACGCGTAATTAATATATATATAACCCTTCCTTTGTTTATAAGTTATTCCTAATAGCTTACTAAGACGTATCTAGGGATGCGTATAGTTATTAGGTAGAATAGGATCTGTAATCGCGGTAGGATCCTCCTCCCGATAGGTATCTAAGGTCGGTAGAGGGTCCGTAGAGGTACTAACTTCTTCTTCGGTCGGAGGAGAGTAGGTAGGTTCTCGTAACTCGACGATCTTCTTTAGGTTAGCCCGAGGGTACGAGTGCTTTAAGGTAGTACTATTAAGTTCCTAAAGACGGTACGTAGAACTATCGTAAAGGACCTCCTACACTCTATAAGGTCCTTTCTGTTTAAAGGCTAGCTTATAGGAGTAACTATATTCTAGCTTCGACCGGTATAAGAGAACTATATCGCTAACCTTTAGAGGTTCCTAATTAATAGTATTATAGTCGTCGAAATACTACTTAGCCTCTTTACGAAGGCGACATTATCGAGCAAGTCCCTCCTAAGAAGTAGTAGTTATATCCTTAAGAGCCTTAGTACGTAGAGTAAGGAGATCTACTCTAGTACGAATAGACCCCTAGTCGTAAACGCTATACGTACGGTAGGACAACTTAATCGGAAGAATAGCGTCTCTTCTAATTATAAGCTCCGCTAGTATTAGGCTAGTAGTATCGATAACGGTCGTTCGGTCTACCTAGAGAAGGGCTAGGACGTAGGTAGAGATCGCGACTAATCTATTACCTCTATTAGTTAGCTTAGACAAGGCATCGATTAAAGACCGATAGCCGCGCTTAACGATAGTATTAGATTAGGGATAGTACGGAGAGATACGAACGTTCTTCGCCCTATACGAAGTAAATAGCGCTTAAACTTCTTTAGCTATATTAGTCGTCGCGGTATCTAAGATAATTTTATAGGGTATACCCTATCGGTAGAATAGGTCCTTAAATAGGAAGGTAGCTATATTATAGGCGTTAATAGTACTATAGCCCTTGCGGAAATAATAGGCTTTAGGCTATCGAGAAAGACCTTCCCGAATAATATAGAGGCTATTATTCTAGCTTAGATAAACCCTATTACCGTACTATCGCTTACTAACTAATTAGGTAGCGGGGATACGTAGCTCGCCTAGCCGACGGTAGCTATTTCTAAAATTATACTTAGGATAGCTCTTATAGTAGCGAGAGATATTAGCCTATACGCTATCCTACTAGTATCGTCGATAAAGGATATCGAAGGTACCCTCTACTATCTAGTAGCTAAGCTCGTCGTAAACTACGTAAAGGATTTCTTATCTTGCTATAGGGTTATTAATAATACGCTAGATAGGTATATTAACTATCGCCTATCGCTAAAGAATGCGATTCTTAACTAGGAATCGTCGAGAATAGCGAATAACCCGACGGTACTAACTCTTTAATAGACTAGATACTTTCTTCGTATAGGTTAGAAAGTAGGCGATATAATAGGAGTCGTCGGAGTAGACTCTATTAAGGATATTATCCCTATCTAATTTATCCGCCTTAGCTTTAGCCTAGTCGCTATTAGTAGTAGGGTTTTTAGGCTACTCGTTAGTTTTATTAGGTTAGTTACTAGGCTAGTTATTAGGCTAGTTATCGGGCTAGTTGTCGGTAGTAGACCTAGTAATCGCTAGTATAGCGTTAATATAGAAGGTAGTAAAGAAGGTACGGTTAATAACCGCGTCGATATCTTCTTCTTCTATTATTTCGGTAATATCCTCTTTTATAGTAGGCCTCCTAGAAAGGCTATCCGGTCTAGTATACTTCTTCCTAGGAACGTAGAAGACGTCGAAGTTAAACAAATAGATCTAGGTAACCTACCGAGCTATCGTAGAGTTTAGTAGGTTAGAGGCTATACGGTTAAGCTAATAGACTAGCGTCTAAGTATCGATTTCTAGACGAAAGAATATACTAAAGAGCTATAGCCGGAACTTCTTTAGAGCCTTATAGACTCTAAGGCATTCTCGCTTACTAGTATCGTATCGGGCCTCGATCGGTTTCTATAGTCCGGAGTCGTACCTAATAGGATAACGTAAGGATAGCTCCTTACGGTTATACTATATTAGTATCTCGCTATAGCCTTCCCCGCTCGAGTCGATAGTAATAATTATTAAACCCGTACCCTCTAAGTAGTTAATAGACGTAAGTATAGGTACGCTAACGAGTGCCTTAGTTACCTTATCCTTAGCCGCTTAGTAAACGGGGGTCTATTCGAACTTAGTATCCTTCTTAAGTAAGGCATATAAGGGCTTATATACTAATATAAAGTTCTCGACCTAGATATAGAAGTAGGACACTACTCTAAGCTAGGTTCGGATATCCTTCTAATAGGTAGGATCTAGCTAGGATACTATCTTAAGGACCCGTATATTATTAGGATAGCGGCCGTTTTTATCGGTTATAAACCCGACAATGTTTATTCGTTTATATAGGAGCTAAAGCTTCTCCCTATATACCGTTAGATTAGCTCGCTCTAGGTCGTAGAGGACGCTATCGAGGTTCTAGATATATTCGAGAAAGAACCTACGGATACTAGGCTCTACTTCTTTATTATCGTACCTAGCTTTAGGGCCTTTAATACCGATATCGTCGAGGAAAGGCATCGCTATATAGGAGATATAGGCCGCGAGGACTTAGTTTATAATACGAACGAACTAGGCTACTAAGTTAGTTGCCCCTTAGGGAAGGGTAGTTTGTCTATATAGCCTAAGAGGTATCTCGAAACTAGTAAGGTCGCGGCTATTAGGGTAAAGAGGAATCTAGTCGTAGCCCGAGAAAACGTTAACTAGTAAGGCTATAATACAGTTAGTAAAGGCTTCCGAGAACCTATTAGTCTCCGAAGGAAGGTTAGTATCTCTAATCGTAACCGCATTAAACTTTTATATAGCGTTAATTAGACGGTACTTCTTTAGCTCCCTAGGAGCCGTCTTCTTTTAAACTAGGAAGTACGGATTGCGATACGAGGTATAGGAAGGCTTAAGTGTACCGGCCTTTACGCGCTGCCGTATTATGTCCTTAACTATACCCCGTAGGCTTAGGTTTAGCTTAAAACCTAGGTAGGCCTAAGGCTTATATTCGATCGTTCGGATCTTCTATAGAGAGGCAACCTCCGGGTTAATTCTACCTAGGTAAGTAAAATTATATACTAATACGGCTTCGCGATTGTATAGAAGCTTATATAGTAGGTTAAGTTTAAGATCCGAAAGCTCTATACTAGGTTTAATCTTCGTAAGCCTTTCCGGTATTAGCCTTAAACCCCTAGGAACGGTAGAGAACTTTTTAGTAATATATCTCTAATTGTACGGACTATCCCTAGGTAGCAATATTGCTTCCTAATTAAGATACTTTTGTCGCTAGTTAGGATTCCCGCTAGGATTAGACCTATCGGTAATATATACGCTACCTTTTACGGGCTTAATCTTATTAGCTACCCTCTTATATAGGGTATATATACTAATCGATTGTTAAACCCGAGCTCTCTCTCTTTATCGTTAGGCTTAGAGATTAGCGTAATAAAACAGCGCGTAAACTTCTTTAGAAGTCTCCTTAAGTCGATAGGTATATAGCTAGTAGTCCTAATTTATAACGCCGGCGAAAACGTTAGATTCGTAATAATACCCCCGGGATAGTATTAGACTCGCGCTCTAATTAGTTAGTTCGGATAGACCCGCGTCTAGTAGTAATACTTACAATAGTATTATTACCTTAACTCGTATATTAGGTAGTCGTTATATTATGCTCGCTATCGCTTCGAGCATTCGTCTTCTTAGTATAGAACCTAGAAACTTGCCTTAACGTACGGAGCGGCGCACTTCTAGAAATAACCTATTTAAGCTATACTAACTTATAGCGTAGATTGCCGGTCTTATAACTACGCCGTAGCGTTTCCCGAAGACCGTCTAGAAGTAGCAAGGATATCCTCGTAGGACTTGTAGCTAGTATTGCCGATATAACTAGTAAATACGACTTAGTTGCCCTTCTAGTTAGTAATAGTTCCCTCCTAGGAGCTATCGTCGTAGTTGCGCTAAATACCTCGGATTATACGAGACTATAGTCGACTTAGAATAATTAGCGTATTTAGGTCGGCGGTAATCTAGAAGGTAAAGGAAAAGCATATACCGAAGGCGTCTACTATAATATTATAGTAAGTACCTACTAGCGTAACCTCCCTATTTACTTCCTATATACCGAGGGAAATGTCTCTATTTATTAGTAGCCTAAGTTGTTTAGCCTAATGCTTACTTATAATAAGTAACTCCGAACTATTATTAAGCATTGCTAGTATCTATTAACTATAGCTCCCGATAGTAACTTAAATATAGATAGCGGGAACGACGGCGAAGGAACGGGTAACTACGGAAATGTCTATATTATTAGGGATAGAATAAAGTTCCTTAGGTCGAGGAGGTCCTACTCGACCGATTTGTTAGCTAGTAAACCGGATAGCCTTAATAGAGACTAAAACTAGAGTAGAGTCGGGATTATTACTATCCCCTCGGCCTATCTCCTTAACTCCCTCTTCGTTAGTATTATCGATAGTTTCTTAGTTCTCGTAGGTTACCGATTCGCCTTCTACTAACTCTTAGGTACCTAAAAATTTAGGAAGGAACTATAGGGAAGAGACGTCGATATAGTCTTCTCATCCCTATTTTCGTCGGAGGGTAGCGAGATCTTTTATAAAGGTAGTATCGTTAGGGATTCGGCTCTAGAATAGGTTAGTAGGCAAACCGTACGCTAGTAGCTCTTCTATAGACATATTAGACTTAAGGTCTAGGAACTATAAAGCCTAGAAGAGAGCGTTTGCCTTTATATCTATAGAGTTAGCTAGGCTAGTACTATACTTGTTTATATACCTATTAAAGCGAAAGCTCTTTAGATCGGATAACTTCCGCTTATAGGCCGGTAGATTAGCTAGCTCTAGGGTACTACTAATATCGGTAGTAACGTCTTCTATATCGACCTCTAGAGTCTCTAGGACGACTAGGCTCTCTATAGGTAGGGTACTAGGTACGGTACTAGATCGGGTAGCGCGGTCTATAGCTATCTAGAGAGTCTTAGTTTTAGCGGTTAACTCTCGTTATTATTTAGCCTTATCGGCCGCCTTGTTCTTTAGTACCTTAGTAGGGGCTGCCGTACTAGGGCGAGTAGGATTCTACGGGCTCTTACCCTTGTTTTAGGACTAGGTTTAGGACCTTATAGTAGCGTAGATATCTATACTATTCTTAGTAACCGCGTAAATATTAGTAACTACGTCCGGGTCCTAAGAAACAAAGTTAACTTTAACGGGCTCGGTAGTACTATTACTACTTCGCTCCTTAACCTATTTAGCCCTAACCTTCTAAGTTTCTCGTTTAGTAATAGCGGCGAGGGTACTATTCCTAGTATCCTTAAACTCGATCTTACCGCTATACTTCTTTTCTAGAAAGGTCTTTAGCTAAGGCAGCTTCGGGGCTCTCCGATCCTATTCGAAATTAATCTTATCGCCGGTATCTATATAGTAGAATCGGCTATTTACTTATATAATAAGCTTCCTTTTAAGAAGCTCTTTCTAGATAGGGTAGGACGATTAGATATATTTAAACCCGCTATATATCTAGCACTTGCTATCTAAGTTAGAATAGATCTTCCGTATAGCGTAGATATCTACTAAAGGGGCTTTAGGGTAGTTAGGGTCTAAAACCTAGTAGACTAGTAGTATATCGCCTAGTATAGTAGTATCGATAACTTCCCTAACTCGTTATAATATCTTCGCATTTAGGTTAAGTCGGGCTAGGGATTTAGCTAAGTCCGTAACGTCTTAAGAGTACTTAGTAATAGTAGGAGTTACGGTCTTAGGACTACTTTACGATTTAGGAAGGAACTTAGGTCCCTTACTTCCTAAGGCTTCTTTCCTAACCTACGCTAGGTTATTCCGGTCTTCGCCGTAGATAAACTTCCTCGTATCGGCTATACTATTAATATCGGCCTTAATATATACTAGGACCTCTTTGTATTTCCTAAAGCTCTTAGGATCGGCCTCGCTAAGCTTATAGCGACGGAAGATACGCTAAGCTATAGGCTACGGCAATCCCTAGAGGAGTAGCCTCGTTCTCTAAGAGTTTTCGAGGTTACTCTACTCGATACCGTCCGCTAACTCGATAAATTCGCGGACGTACCCCTTTAGGTCGTTATCCTTAGTGCGCCTTACTAAGTAGAGGGCTTCGAGCTACGCGCGACTGCCTTTAATACGACGGCTATCGCGCTCCCGATACTCCCTTAGAAAGGCTAACTTAAAGGTCTCCTAGTTAGTATTAGACTTATCGTCCTTTTCTAGGTAGCTAACTAGGATTCTAAGGGTTCGGTAAAGCTTAGTGCTAGTAGTCCTTATAAGGGACCGGATCTTATACTAGTCGGACTCTCTATCGAGCTCGTACTTAATTAAGCCTTCCTTAAAACGCTCTATATATACTATAGCGTTCTACCCTTCGAATAAGGGATTTATACTACTCCCTAGTTCTAGCGGGCGACGTTTGTTTTAACGGAGAAGCTTAGTTTGCTTCTCAATTATCTTTATAAGGACAGTATAGAGCGCCTCTAGCGTAGAGAGCGTAGGAGGCTTACTTATATTAACTAGTCGCCGCCTAATTTCTTCGTTAATAGGATTAGGGGCGTTTTCGGATTTAGAGGATTCCGCTAATTCTTAATACTCGTTTTCGCTAGAGCTAGAGCTTATTCGATTATTATAAAATAGTTAAAATAAAATGCTATATTAAAATAAAATGCTATATAAATGTGTTTTTAGTATCTTTAGTTTGTTTAGTTTATTATAATATTACTACGTAAGAGAATAGTATATTAGGCTATTTCTCCTAGTATTACCCCTAGGATAGTATTAGGATTTAGCCTCCTAGGGGTCGCCTAACTACCTCTAGGAGCTTAGTTTAGTATTAGACGAAAGCCGCTCGGAGGGAGAGACTATAATCTCTATTTATACCTAGATCCTAGAAACTAGCTTATATCTCCTTTAGCTAGGTAGGGGGGCGGTAGCCTTCTTTTTCTAGTAGAAGGCTAAGTACTATCTAAGCGAGGCTACGAATTTAGGAACGCCCTATCCGATTAATAGAGGACTCCCTAGCTATCCGACCTATAAGCCGTATTTGCTATTAATTAATAGTCTTAGCAAACTAAGTAAGGCCGATAGGTAATTAGTCTATCTCCTCCTTAGGCGGGGCTTATCTCGAGCAAGCGGTACTAAATAGGTCTTCGACCCGGAGCCGAGTCCTTAGAAGCTAGCTATAGCTATAGACTAGGCCCTAAGCTATAATAGTCCTAAGGGTTTATAGCTTTTCGGGATTAAAGAGATGCCCTCGTTAAGAGGTTCCTTCGCTTATCGTAATAGCCTCTTAAGATACTTCTATATCGTCTATATCGTAGGCTCTTATCGTGCCCTCGCTCTAGTTATAGCTATTCGTACCCTAGGACTACCTTCGATATACCCGAGCCTATTAGATATAAAGAGATAGCCCTACCTTCGGCTTTAATAAAGGACGGAAACTAATACTAATACTACTACTAGCAGTAATAGTATAGGCTACCGAGGGTAATATAAGTTCTAGACCTCGTAGTAGTTCGGGTTAGTTTAGTTTAGTTTACTAAGCCGAAACTCTAGTTTGGTTTAGGTTAGTTTACTAAGTAACTATATAAGTAGCTAGTTCGAACTATATAATTTATCGGTTTTTAAGAAGTATACGAATATATACGTAGCTTTAAGCAAGCCTTTTATAAGACTTAGCAGTATAGCCGGTAGCGTAGCCGGTATTTTTAGTCCTTAGTACTTATAGAATTTTCGAATCCTACTTAGGCTACGTAGTTATATAAAGGTACTTATATAACCTTAAATCTAAAGACAATTAGCTAAGGGCACTAACTAATTAAAAGCATATATATATATATAAGGCATTATAGTTTAGTTCGGAAACTACACTCCTTAGGTATAAATTTTATCCTTTCGTTTACGGTTTAATTCCCTAACTACTTAGTAGAATGTCTTTATCTAGATCTAGGTAGAACTTATCGATTTCCGTCGAAGCTCTCCTTAAGAAGTTCTAGCACTTTCCTACTAAACTATACTCTAATATTAAGTACTAGGATAGCTCCTCTCTCGATATCGGTACTATATACGAAACAGCTATAAGGTAGCTCTATAGGGCGTTCTACTAGTTACTCGCTATACTACGGCCGAATACTAGCTCGTTCCTTAGAACTCTAGGTTATTTAGTAGATATTAAGGATAGGATAGGTAGTAACTTCGTATTATATAAGGAAGTAGAGGCTACTATAGAGGAGTCCTTTAACCTATAGAAGATAGTAAAAGATATAGAGGTAGCTATAGGTCTAGGTACCTAGTTAAATTTCTAGTAGGTAGAGTATAAGGATATTTAGTAGGAGTATTAGGTAGAGTTGCGAAAGTAGGTATATAATATAGTCTAGAGAATAGGGATAATGCCTATAACTATAAGTATTAGGTTCTTTAATCTTCCTCCTTTTTTCCTTATTTTCTTTTTATAAAAATCTAAACTAATACAAATTAACTAGAATGTCTATCTTCTTTTAGTTCTTTATAAGACCTAGCAGCGTAGCCGGCAGCGTAGCCGGCAGCGTAGTCGGCCTTTTTACTTCTAAGCACTAACGGGTTTTTCGAAGACTTCTATTCTATACGGCTAATAAAGTATACTATACTATATAGGTATGCTTAGAGAGTATTTAGAGCGCGGTATATAGCGCCGTATAATAGCGGCTTATTTCGTATATAGAAAAGCTTATAGACGATACTACGAACATCCTTCCTACTAGTATATCTATCCTATCTAGCACTATCTCGAATATAGACATTCTAGCCTTTTAGAATCTAATCGAGTGCTTTAAAATCCTTGTCTATAATCGTTATACGCTTCGCGTAGATAGCTATAAGGTTAACCGCTAAAATAGTATTAGTATAGTCCGAAAAGAGGTAGAAGAGAAATATACATTCGAAGATACGAACTAGGTAGGCTTCTATAGCCTCTTAAAGGGCGCCTATCGCGGAGGCTTAGAAGCGAAGGTCCGTTCTATAATTCTAGGCAATTTCGCGAATAAGTCGTTAGAAAGGAGCTTTACGGATTAGGAGCTTAGAACTCTTCTAATACTGCCGAATCTTACGGAGGGCTACGGCTAAAGAAGGATTAGTAAAAAGATAGTAAGAATACCGGCTACGCTACCGGCTACGCTACCGGCTATAAATAGGACTTACTTCCTAGGCGCTATCGACGCTTCGTACGATTACTACTAGTAGTAGAAGCGCTAGTTATCGTCTTACGTAGAGCCTTACCCGCCGTTGTCTTACGCGGAGCCTTGCTCGCGACGCCCTTTCTAGTACCGGAGCTAGCGGTAGTAGTAGCAGCCCTCTTACGTTAATATACTATACTCGTTCTATTATTTCCGATCTTATTACGACCCGTAGAAGTAGTAGGTCCCTTCTTGCGAGGCGTCGTAACTTAGTTAAGTAGACTCGCTATTATAAAAGTCGTCGAATTAAGGAAAAAAGTGCGTTACGAAGGTATACGAAGGCGCGCGTAGAGCGAGGGTATTACGGAGGTAGTAGATATAGAGCGTAGAAGTATAGATATCGATACGAAGGTTAAATATAGCGAGAGAGATAGTATCGCGGTATCGCTAGGTAATAGAGTAAGCTTCGCGTAAGCCTATATTATAGTAACGTTAGAGTAAGGAAAGAAGGCAGGTACGGCTAAAAAAGGCAGGTACGGCTAAAAAAGGCAGATACGGCTAAAAAAGGCAGATACGGCTAAAAAAGGCAGGTACGGTAGACTTTAAAATATAGCCGGTATATATAGCCGGTATAGTAATAGGCGAAAGCCTCCTTTTAATAAATAGCCGGCGTAATAATAGTATCCTACTATAGTATAGATATTCTTTAGTAATGCCTTTACTAGCTATAGTAATCTTATAAGTAACCTAGGCCTATTGCTAGTAAATATAAGAAATATTATATAGGCTATACTAAACAAGCTAGTTATTTAGTAGGAAAAGGCCTACTACCGTCTCTATATACCGGCTACGAGTGCCGGCTATCGCTCTAAATTTAACTCCGCCCTATCTCGGAGGCTAAGGTACCGAGCGGAAACCCTATAGCTTATATTTACTCGGTTGTCGCGGAGCGCTTATAGGTAAGGTATTAGAAAAGAGTATAAAAAGTACGAGAAGAGTATCCTAGGATATAGGTCGTAAGTAAATAAGAGTAGTACGCCTAGTTATTTATATAGTACGTTACTCTATATAACTAAGAGCCTATATTATCTTATACTTCGCTTATAAGACCTCGACTCTACTAGTATACTATCGATCTCCTCCTCGGTCGCTAATATACTATCTTTATTCTTCTTCGAGTTGCCGGACTTAGTATGTATCTATAGCTATACAATAGCGCTACGTATTATAGAGAGTTTCTCGTTAAAGTTTCTCTCTCGTAGGCTTGCTATCTGCCTCGTAGTATAGAGGATTAAAGTGCTAATACTAAAGAATCTCCTTATAGTTAGGATACTAGGGCTTCTTAGAACCTTTATATTTTAGGTCTAAATAGAGACGTATTATAAACGTTCTATCGCCCTTTCGCTTACTATCCGCTAGGTCGCGATATACGAAGAAACTAATCTAAATATAGCTCGTCTCTATAATAGCCGGGTAAATATAGAGCGCTAGGTTTCTACTTCGTACCTTAGACTTAGGGACAGCGCGGAGATAAAATTAGAAATATAGCCGGTACCTATAGCCGGTAAAAGGATACGAAAATAGGCCTCCTCCTAGGTTAATCTAATAACTAAATACAATTTCTAACTAATCCGCTATAAACCGACGCCGAATTTTAGCTAGAAGCTATATATCTTTATTTTAAAGAGTAACCCGCTTCGTATAGATAGTAAGGAGGTTTAAAAGCTTAAGCTCGGTTACGAGAAATGCCTCTATAGCTTCCTAAAGAGTACTAATCGCCTTAGCCGTAAATCGTATACTAGACCGAAAATCTAATATAATTTCTTAAATAAGTCGCTAGAAGGGAGTCTTAGGGATTAAAAGCTCGGTCCCTCTTTTGTTTTAGAAAAGCTAAATCTAGCGAAGGGTAATAGTACCTAGTTTAAAGCGCCGCTTCTTTATCGTCGAGTCCTACCTTGTTCCCTTTCTTTTAATAGAAAGATAACTTTTCTTCGCGATAGTCTTCGTCCGCCTACTCTTTTTAGCCTTCTCCTATCTATCTATAGCCTTCTTGTTTTTCGGTACTATTTTCCGAGGAACCCCCTTCCTTCGTATATACTACGGAGAGCCTTACTCTTCCGATATCTCGTTCTCGCTATAGTCTCCCTATACTTAGCTTGCTTTATCCTTGCCCTTTAGCCTCTAAAGATATTTATCTACGCGTTTAGGTAACGAGGGTATATCGGTAGGACCTAGAAAATTAATAAGTATATAATCGTAAGGAGACATTAATGCTTCTTACCTTCTAGAACAAACAGTCTTCTATTAAACCGCCTTAGTAGGTTATCGTTAGATTCGAATAAAGGATAGTAGCTTAAGGAAGGGGAAGTAGCCGGCTTAGGAAGGCCCGAAGAGCCGAATCCTTAAGGTATATTTATCTTTAAGAATATAAGGAAAGGGAAGAAGGAGAGGAAGAGCGAATAGAGAATTAGAAATAGTCCGTAGGTAAGCGGGATCGGTTACTATAGCAACTAGTCTATTTAGGTCCTAGGAATTCGAAATATATTTCGGATATATACCGGCTATATATACCGGCTATATTACCTTATACGTAAACGCTTCGTCTCCTTAAAGCTACTCTAAGCCTATATACGTTTCCGCTTCTCGACCCGGTATCGCCTTCTACCTCCGCCCTCCTCCTCTTCGTTATCGCTAATTAGGGTTTCGCTTAGACTAAATTTCGTATTCTCTTTATACTCCTAGGTTTCTTCGATTTTAAGGTTTTCTAATTCCTCGATTAACTCCTTTAGTATAATCTTTAGTAACCTACCTTAGCGATTCTAGTAGAGGAGATAGTATCGGAATACTATAATAGATTCGAAGGTAGTAGGCGAGTATATTCGATTAAAGCGGCCCTAGTAACGAGCGATACTAAAAGACCTCTTATAGCCTATACCTATACTCGGGATAGCGAGGACGTCCCGAGCGACCGACGCTATCGTTAGAAACTTAGGCTCTAACCGCTACTATATAGCGAGAATATCGTCTCCGAATTCGTCTAGAAGACCGGTAAGATCTAGAGATTATTAGCCCTCTTTCCGAGCCTACGGGTTTATACTTACTTACGCGCCGATAGAGATCGAACTCTTCTTTATTTACTTTAGTAGTTACTTCCTCTTCTACCTCTACTTCTTATCTACGAAATAGGTATAATATCGGAGCCTTCTAAACCTTCTTTTTCTTTATAGGAGCTATATTTAGACTAGTTTCTTTCCGATACTCGTAGAATATCTTTTCTAGAATAGTCTAGTAATGCTTCGGCTATACCTCGTCTACCTTCTATTCTAGCCTCTACTAGTATATATCCTTTTCTACCGGGTTAAGTAAGTACGTAACGCTATAGATATCCCCGAACGACTTAAAGATAGTACTATAATATTTATATAACTTAGTATAGGAGGTGTCTATAGCTTTCGTTATAGCTACTTTCTAGAGAACGCTCTTCTTAGCTAGCTTAGCTACGGTTTCCTCGAGCTCGTTAAAGAGCTAGTTATAGTACGTAAAGATAAGGTAGATCGTCGGTCCTTAGGTTCTTCTAATCGTAGTAGTAACCTTCGCGTAATACTTACTAATATCGACGAGATACTCTACTTAGCGCTATTCGGCGGCGGTAAGGCTAAGCTACTTAATACCCTCGGAACTCTAATAGATCTCGAGAGCGGTACTTAAAGTATATCCTCTCGTAACTATATAGAAAGTCGAATCGAACCGGGTCTTAACGTCTTAGGTAAAACAGAGTAGGCGCTAAGGAGGCCGCTTTTACTATCGCTTATTCTATACGATATTCTAGGTATCGGTTTTAGGGCGCTCGATTGGGTTCTTTTAAATAGCCTCGAATCGGTTATATCTCTATAAGCTCGAGTTCGTATATATTACTAGACGACGAAGCTAGAGAAAAAGAGTAAGAACTATACTAGGTTGCCGGCTATAGGTACCGGCTACGGATAAAAGTTATATCTAATACAAAACGAGAGCGAGGCTCTCTACCTTATCCTGTCTTATTACTATAATAAGTTTCTCGACTTTCGACTTTGCTTTATCTTTATCTAGGATCTTCTGTTAGTCGTCGTTTAATAGTGCAATTTTAAGCGTCTTAAAGAGGGCTCGGATCGCGATTTAAACTATATAAGCGAGGTAGGGAAACTTCTATAGGGATATAACTAGTAACGACGTCGGCTCCGATTTAATAGGGCTAGGGCTATTAATAGGCTCCTTTTTATCGTTATTATCGTACGTATTATCGTACGTATCCGGAATCGTAGCGAGCCTAATATTCGGAAGATTAAGCTAGATTATAGACCTTATAATCTCTTCTACGTACTCGACCCTATCGATATAATTAGTAATTTTAAAGATATATACGAGTAAATTGTATATATAACGCCTTATATAATGTTCGATTATTACTAGCGTTATCCGTAGTAATCGAGATTAGTTTCGTTATTACGCTAACCCTATCTATTACCGTATAAATAAGCTTCGCTATATCCTTACTAGTATAGGAACCTAGAATTTTAGGGAATCCGATTATAAGTTCCTAGAGTTTCTAATCCGAATTAATAAAGTATAGTATAATCGAAAGAAAGGAGGCTCTTATAGTCCGGCTTAACTAGCTATCGATAGTAATAGCTACTCGGCGAGTATTACGGAGGATCTCCCGAATATCGTCTAACGTAGCCTCTTTATTCTTTTCGAATATAATACGCTAGGTTGTCGCGCCGAGAAATAGGGGAGGGTAGTTTATAAGATATAGGTATATCTTCTATATAGACTCCCTTTTGTAGAAGTCTTCCGGAAGACCGTTTATAGCTAGTATTTCGTTTACTAGTTGCTTAAAGTCTTCGGGGGAGAAATCGGTAGCCTTTAATCCTAGAGCTTCCTTAAGTATAGCCTATAATAATTAGCTAGACCTCTACGGTTAATTTAAGTAGCCGGAATCTATAGCCGGAATCTATAGCCGGTAGCTATAGCCGGTAGCTATAGCCGGTATTTTAGAAGACGTACCTCTTTCTAGAACGCTATATCTATATTAACTCTCCTCTCTCCTTAAGATTCCCGATACCGTTTAGAATAGAGATAGTTCGTAGGCGATAAGTTCCTATCCCCTAGTTTTAGGTATTTTAAGATTAAACCGTAGAAGTTATAGACAATTACTAGTTAACCTTTAAGTCGAGAAGTCGTATAACGGTATAATACCCCCTCTATAAAGAACTTCTAGAATGTGTCCGTTCGCTCTTTACTCCCTTATCGCATCGAGTACTTCCGGAGTTTATACTCCTTTAAACGTAAGTATAAAGGGAACTATATCTTATAGACCTATTAATTAAACTGCTCTATATACTCGGGTTTCTAAAGATACGCCTAGCTAGCCTTTTCGAAGATTTCCGGGTTAATAATCGATATTCTTATATCTCCGAATAACCTTCTACTTAGACTCCGTAAAGGTAAGGACTAGGTAGTAGTACCCTATAATAA
Source organism: Pseudocercospora fijiensis CIRAD86 (assembly GCF_000340215.1). Lineage (NCBI taxonomy): Eukaryota > Fungi > Ascomycota > Dothideomycetes > Mycosphaerellales > Mycosphaerellaceae > Pseudocercospora > Pseudocercospora fijiensis. Next base: position 3,832,756 of record NW_006921541.1, read on the forward strand.
ATTCCTACTACTAGGATTCGGAGAGGATAAATCTAGCCCTAATCGTCGTTTAGGACTCGATAGGCTCGAAGGTAAGTATACGACCTCCTCTCGACGTTATCGTAATCTCGCTCGTATACTAGACTATTTCGACTATTATCTCGTTATTACCCTTCCTAGTATAGCGCCTAGTATATATACAATATCGGTCGGTATGTTTTAAGGTTTTATACGGTAAGGTAAGGACTTAGGAGTAGTAGATATATACTAGTAGCTATAGGGAAACACCCTTTCTTTTATAGTATCGTATCGTTAGGAATAGCTAGGTAGTAAATAGCTAGCTACGTTTTTTTGTTTCCTAGCTACCTAACTACTAGATTTTTTTTTCCTAGCTACCCTAGCTAGCCTAACTACTAGAATTTCTTTCCTAGCTACCCTAACTACCTAAATTTTGCCTTCTATATAGCGGCTCTCTCCTACTAACGGAACCGAGCTACTATACCTAACGAATCTAAGCTCGTTTTTAGTCTT
>NW_006921541.1:3833365-3836890 GCF_000340215.1 Pseudocercospora fijiensis CIRAD86
TCGGGTACTACGGAGTAGTCGAGATAAAGCCGTATCGCTAAAATAGGTAATCCTTCGGAGGCTTATATAGAGATTTAGAGAATTCTAACGCTAACCTATCCTACTAGTAGCTTAGATTCCGGATATAAGCCCTCTCTACCTTAGTAAAGATTTTATATAGTAGTAGTACTCTACCTTCGAGAAACGCTTTCTATTTAACTATTAGTATCTGCCGGCTACGAACGCCGGCTATATATACCGAGTATAGAATAATTACCTATACCCCTTCCTCCTATAGTAACACTTCTACCGTCCCTAGATACCTAGCCCCGATCGTATTAATCGTAAGCTACTTTGCCTTTATAGACGTAGAGGCTTCGCTCTAATACTAATAAAGAAACTTCTACTTTATATTAAGGATATAAAGACGACTAGTCTCGATTCTAATCCTTACTAGCTTTTCGTAGTAGCTTTAACTATAATTTTCTAGATTAATAGGACTTATATCTTAGCCCTTTACTAGTATCTCGTCTCTTTAACTATACTCGATCTACTCCTAGCGCTTATCGTCTATAGCGTTAGGCCCTAAGACTATACCTGTTACTAGATCGACGTATAGTATCTCCTCGCTTTTTTTAGTTTCTTTATTCGTAGTATTAAGCTCTATCGCGGCATCCTAAACTCTAGTATTATTATTCTCGGCTATCTAAATATCTCCGTTACTATCGGTCGTATCGATAGAGGTAGCGGCTATAGGTCTAAATGCTATTAGTTAACGTATTAAAGAAAAATATACCGGCTATAGCTACCGGCTATAGCTACCGGCTATAGCTGCTAGCTACGGCCGCTAGCTAGATTAACTTACGCTACTAGAACTTTACGCTCGAAAACTAGCCGTAATTCTTTCCTCCTCTTAGCCTTCTCTTAGGTTGTTTTCTTATTCTAACCTTTACTTTTTTCTATAGGCGCTAGCTATCGATAGAATGCCTTATTCCGCGCCTTTCTTCTCTTATCCTTAGCTCTTTTATCCTTATCTATCTTCTCCTTTCTCTCGCGGTCTCGTACGGAATTCTTCTTCGTAGAGTACTCCTTTTTAGTCTTACGCTTTTTAGTTAGACGCTTAGGCAAAACAAACTCGCGGTCTTTAGTTCTATCTTCTATTTAGCGCGCGGCGCGCTTCTCTCTTACTATTATAAGGGAAAGGGGCGGGGGCGTAGCGTATAGTAGTTATTATCGGTATAGGTATAGAGGAAGAAGTTAAAAGTATAAGAATATCGCGAAGCCCTAATTATTACCGCCTACGTAACGTTATATAGGGAAGCTTTCGTAACTACGGTAACTATGCCCCGGTAATAGTAACTACGGACTAGGAACGGCAACTACGCCCTAGTAACGGCAACTACGCCCTAGTAACGGTAATAAAGCGTAGTAAATATAACCTAGTAACTATTATAGCCGGCAATCGTAGCCGGTAGTCGAATAAGAGTATCCTTATAGCAAAACTGCGCCCTAGTAACGGTAACTACGCCCTAGTAACGGTAACTACGCCCTAGTAACGGCAAAAGAGCGTAGTAAATATAACAGAGTTACTATTATAGCCGGCAATCGTAGCCGGCAGTTGAATAAGAGTATCCTTATAGTAAAACTAATATAGTCTCTAGTTTAAACTAGGAATCTATATAGTTCGAAAAAACTAAACCGGAACTAGGGAGCTAGTTCGCCGCTAAGAAACCAAACTATATACGTTTAGTAGTTCGGAAACCGAACTACTACGGGGTCCAAATATAACCTATAGCAATATAGGTAGCTATATTTAGTATAATAGGATAATAAGACGGTTGCTTAGGCTAATAACTAGAGCCCTATAATATAGGCATTATAGAAGTATAATATAAACAATATATTATACGAGGTTAGTACTCTATCTACAATATAGAAGGAGGCCTCTTATATAGGCTTAAAACTTAGCCTAGGTATATAGGGCCGGTTACTAGCTAATACTATTTAATAGCAAGACTATAAGACTATTATACTAAATACCCTTAGAAACCCTATACTAAGGCAACAATATACTTAGGACTAGTACCTTCGAGCTAAGTAAAAGACTAATTAAACGGCTCGCTCGTTTAAAGCCTATTTAAAGACCCTCGAGGATAACCTTCCGGCTAAGACCAATTCTATACAGATTTCCGAGATACGCCTAAAACTTAGGTAGGAGCTTATCCTCGAATTAGACCGCCGCCGTATATTCGAATAGGCTAATCTAATACGTATTTAATTTATAGTCGAAGCAGAAATAGCTAAACGAGCTATTTAGCTCTAATAACGGTTAGAATCTAAGATACGCCTAGCTACCTATTATAGCTATAGAGGAAACTAAGGTTCCTACTAGAACAATAATACTAATAATAGGAATAGTAATAACGACCGTAGAAGAGGCCGTAGCCGGCGGCTATATAGAGGAGGCCGCGATAGGGGTCGTAGAAGGGGCTCGTATCCCTATAATACTAATCGCTCGACTAATAATAGTAGTAATAATAGTTATAGCAACCCTCTAACCGGATTAAAGTGCTTTAACTACGATAGTACTAGCTATCTACTAGGCTAATACGACAAACCTAAGGATTAGGCCCGAATCGACTATACTACTACTAAGTACTAGAAGTACCTTTTAGCTGCTAATACTACCCCTATCGGTCCTTCTAATTAGTCGAAAAAAGAATAAGCGCCGTACTAACTATTAGCCTTATACGGCGTAAGACTATCGACATTATACTAGCTATTATACGTACCTATCTCGTATCGGACTCGTATAGCACTAATTATAAGACTAAGGTTATACTAGATCTAGGGAATTTAGTTAGTGCCCTTATTAGCTATCGCTTAGCTAAGCAATTAGACCTTCGACAATTGCCTAGGACTAACCTACTAACCCTTGCTTAGTTTAATAACGCTCGGCACTTAACCTATAAAGCCTACTATATCCCTATAGTTCTAAAGGACGACCTTAGTAATAAGCGCCTACTAGACTTTACTACCTACGTAGTAGATATAGATTACCTATATAGGGGAGCTACTATTATTATTAGTAACCCTATTCTTAAGTACTACGCTATAACTATAGACTTAGGCCTTTAATAGTAGCGATTCGGAATCGCTAGAAAAGAGGATATTAAGTATATCGACGCTAGCGAGTACCCTAACGATATTAGGGTTCTATTTATTAGTAACCTAATACCTGCCGTAGCTAACCTAATAGTCGACCTATTAGGTAATAACGATAAGCCTATACCCCCTAATAGTATAGACTCTAATGAGCTCGAGCGTATACTAGAGCCTATTCGAGAGACCTATATTAATGTATTTAAATACTACTATTAGCTAGTAACCGGCCCTACACCTATAGGCCAGTTTTAAGCCTATATAAGAGGCCTCCTTCTGTATTGTAGGTAGAGCATCAACCTCGTATAGCATATTGTTTATATCACACTTCTACAATGCCTATGTTATAGGGCTCTAGTTATTAGCCTAAGCGATAGTCTCGTT
>NW_006921541.1:3837356-3839089 GCF_000340215.1 Pseudocercospora fijiensis CIRAD86
CAAGCAGAGAAACCTCTTAACGAGGGCATCGCTTTAACCCCGAAAAGTTACAAACCCTTAGGACTATTACAGCTTAGGGCCTAGTCTATAACTATAGCTAGCTTCTAAGGACTCGGCTCCGGGTCGAAGACCTATTTAGTACCGCTTACTCGAGATAAGCCCCGCCTAAGGAGGAGATAGACTAATTACCTATCGGCCTTGCTTAGTTTGCTAAGACTATCTATACGATAGCAATTTCTAGATTACAGGTCGGATGCCTAGATAGTTCCCCTATCGACCGGGTAGATTGCTTTAGGATTCGCTACCTCGTTCGGATAGTACTTAGCCTTCTACTAGAAAAAGAAAGTCCCCGCCCCCTCGCCTAGCTAAAGGAGATACGAGCTAGTTTCTAGGATCTAGGTATAAATAGAGATTGTAGTCTCTCCCTCCGAGCGGCTTTCGTCTAATACTAAACTTAGCTCCTAAGGGTGTCTAGGCGACCCCTAGGAGGCTAAACTCTAATACTACCCCGGGGGTAACATTAGAAGAAAATAGCCTAGCACACTATTCTCTCGCATAGCAACATCGAAACAAACCAAACCTGCAATATATACTAAAAACACTTTCCTATAGCATTTTATTTTAACTACTTTACGATAATCGAATAAGCTCTAGCTCTAGCGAAAACGAGTATTACGAATTAGCGGAATCTTCGGAATCTAATAACCTACCGGACCCTATTAACGAAGAAATTAGGCGACGACTAGTTGTTATAAGCGCCGTCGAACTAGGGGCTATCGAGCCTTCTACGCCCGAGGCCCTCTATAATGTCGTTATAAAGATAATTTAAGGGCAAACTAACCTTCTCCGTTAGAATAGGCGTCGCCTACTAGAGCTAGGAAGCAGTAGAAACCCTTTGTTCGAAGGGTAGAACGCTACGGCGTACGTAGAACGCTTTAAGGACAACTTAGCCGAGTACGGACTCGAAGAGGAGTCGGACTAGTATAAGGTCCGGTCCCTTACGAGGACTACTATTACTAAGCTTCACCGAACCCTTAGAACCCTAGTTAGCTACCTAGAAAAGGACGACAAGTCTAATACCGACTAGGAGGTCTTTAAGTAGGCCTTTATAAGGGAGTATCGGGATCGCGATAGCCGTCGCATTAAAGGTAGTCGTACGTAGCTTAAGAACCTCTATATAGAGAGGCGCACCGAAGATAACGACCTAAAGGAGTACGTCCGCGAGTTTGTTAAGTTAGCGGACGGCATTAACTAGCAGGACCTCGAGAATTCTTAGAGAACGAGGCTGCTCCTTAAAGGGTTACCGTAGTCTACGGCTAAGCGTGTCTTCCGTCGCTATAAGCTTAGCGAAGCTAATCCTAAGACCTTTAGGAAGTATAAAGAGGTCCTAGAGGCTGTTAAGGACGACATTAATAGCTCCGCCGATATAAAGAAGTTTATTTACGGCGAGGACCGGAATAACCTAGCCTAGGTAAGGAACGATGCCTCGGGAACTAGAGGGCTTAAGTTTCTTCCTAAATCGTAAAGTAGTCCTAGTACTATAACTCCTACCGTTACTAAGCATTCTTAGGACGTTGCGGACTTAGCTAAATCCCTAGCCTAGCTCAACCTTAATACGAAAGCACTATAGCGAGTTAGGGAGGTCCTTAATGCTAGTATACTAAAGGATGTACTACTAGTCTACTAGGTCTCCGATCCTAACTACCCTAAGGCCCCTTTAGTTAACGTCTACG
>NW_006921541.1:3840131-3841636 GCF_000340215.1 Pseudocercospora fijiensis CIRAD86
AGGATGTTGCTACCGACCTTAGTAGTACCCTAGGCCTAGCTAACCCGCCGGCCTATAAACGAAAGTTAGCCGACCTAAAGAGCTTTCGCTTTAATAGGTATATAAAGAAGTATAGTGCCGGGCCTACTAACTCCTACGATATAAAGGCAAATGCTCTCTTTTAGGCTTTATAGTTCCTAGACCTTAAGTCTAACGTGTCTATAGGGGAGCTTCTAGTATACGGCTTGCCTACTAACCTATTCTAGAGCCGGATTCCTAACGATACTACCTTTATAAAAGACCTTGTAGCCCTCCGACGTAAATAGGGGCGAGAGGACTATATCGACGTCTCTTCCCTATAGTTCCTTCCTAAATTTTTAGGGGCCTAGGAGTTAGTAGAAGGCGAATTAGTAACCTATAAGAGCTAAGAGACTATCGATAATACTAACGAAGAGGGGATTAAGGAGATAGGCCGAGGGGATAATAATAATGCCGACTCTACTTCGGTTTTAGTTTCTATTAAGGCTGTCCGATTTACTAGCTAACAAATCGGTCGAGTAGGACCTCCTCGACCTAAGGAACTTTACTCTATCCCTAATAATATAGACCTTTCCGCAGTTACCCGTTCCTTTACCGTCGTTCCCGCTATCTATATTTAAGTTACTATCGGAAGCTATAGTTAGTAGTTGCTAGCAATGCTTAATAATAGTTCAGAGTTACTTATTATAAGTAAGCGCTAGGCTAAACAGCTCCGACTACTAATAAACAGAGATATTTCCCTTAGTATATAGGGAGTAAATAGGGAGGTTGCGCTAGTAGGTGCCTACTATAATATTATAGTAGACGCTTTCGGTATATGCTTTTCCTTTACCTTCTAGATTGCCGCTAACCCGAATACGCTAATTATTCTAGGTCGACTATAGTCTCGTATAACCCGAGATATCTAGCGCAACTGCGACGATAGCTCCTAGGAAGGAACTATCGCTAACTAGAAGGGCAACCGAGTCGTATTTACTAGTTATATCGGAAACACTAGCTACAAATCCTACGAGGATATCCTTACTACTTCTAAACGCTCTTCGGGAAACGCTATAGTGCGGTTGTAAGACCGGCAATCTACGCTATAAGTTAATGTAGCTTGAATAGGTTATATCTAGAGGTACGCCGCTCCGTACGACAAGGCTAGTTCCTAGGCTCTATACTAAGGAGACGAATACTCGAAGCGATAGCGAATATAATAGTATAACGACTACCTAGCGTACGAATCTCGGTAATAATACTATTGTAGGCATCGCCGCCGGAAGCGGATCTACCCGAGCCCGAGTCCGAACTAACTAATTAGAGCGCCGAGCTAATGCTACCCTAGGGGTATTATTAGGAATCTAACGTTTTCGCCGGAATTATAAATCAGGATTACTAGCTATATACCTACCGACTTAAGGAGACTTCTAATAAGGTTTACGCGCTGTTCTGTTACGCTAATCTCCGGGCCTAACGTAAAGAGAGAGGGCTCGGGTATTACGAGC
>NW_006921541.1:3841736-3857356 GCF_000340215.1 Pseudocercospora fijiensis CIRAD86
AAGCGATGTTAACATTTACCCGATAGTCTATACGACTAGAGGTATATTACTAAAAAGTTTTCCGCTATTCCTAGGGGATCGAGGCTAACGCCGGAGAGACTAGCGAACATTAAACCTAGCATCGAGCTTTCGGATCTTAAACTAGATTTGCTATACGAGCTTCTATACAACCGCGAAGCCGTATTAGTATATAACTTTACGTATCTAGGTAGGATTAACCCGGAGGTTGCCCCTCTATAAAGGATCCGAACGATCGAGTATAAGCCTTAGGTACACCTAGGGTTTAAGCTAAACCTAAGCCTAAGAGGTGTAGTTGTAGACATAATACGGCAGCGTATAAAGGCTAGCACCTTAGAGCCTTCCTATGCCTCGTATCGCAACCTATACTTCCTAGTTTAAAAGAAGACAGCTCCTAGGGAACTAAAGAAGTACCGTCTAATTAACGCTATATAAAAGTTTAACGTAGTTACGATTAGAGATGCTAACCTCCCTCCGGAGACTAATAGGTTCTCGGAAGCTTTTGCTAACTATATTGTAGCCTTACTAGTTAATGTTTTCTCGGGCTACGACTAGATCCCTCTCTATCCTAATAGCCGCGACCTTACTAGTTTCGAGATACCTCTTAGGCTATATAGACAAACTACCCTTCTATAAGAGGCAACCAACTCCGTAGCCTAGTTCGTTCGTATTATAAACTAAGTCCTCGCGGCCTATATCTCCTATATAGCGATGCCTTTCCTTAACGATATCGGCATTAAGGGCCCTAAAACTAGGTACGACAATAAAGAAGTAGAGCCTAGTATCCGTAGGTTCTTTCTCGAACACATTTAGAATCTCGATAGTGTCCTCTACGACCTAGAGCGAGCTAACCTAATAGTGTATAGGGAGAAGCTTTAGCTCCTATATAAACGAATAAACATTGTCGGGTTTGTAACTAATAAGAACGGCCGCTATCCTAATAATGTACGGGTCCTAAAGATTATATCCTAGCTAGACCCTACCTATTAGAAAGATGTCCGGATCTAGCTTAGAGTAGTCTCCTACTTCCGTATCTAGGTCGAAAACTTTGCGTTAGTATACAAGCCTCTATACGCCTTACTTAAGAAGGATATAGAGTTTGTATAGACCTCCGTTTACTAAGCCGCTAAGGACAAGGTTACTAAGGCGCTTATTAGCGCGCCTACGCTTACCTCTATTAACTACTCGGAAGGCGTAGGTCTACTAATTGTTACTATCGACTCGAGCGGGGAAGGCTACGGCGAGATACTAATATAGTATAATCGTAAGGAGCCCTCCTTATGTTACCCTATCCGGTACGAGTCCGGTCTATAGAAACCTATCGAGGCCCGATACGATACTAGCAAGCGAGAGTGCCTTAGTGTCTATAAGGCTCTTAAGAAGTTCCGACCCTAGCTCTTTAGAGTGTTTTTTCGCCTAGAAGTCGACACTTAGACGCTAGTCTATTAACTTAACCGTATAGCCTCCGACTTGCCTAACTCTACGATAGCTCGGTAGGTTGCCTAGATCTATTTGTTTGATTTCGACGCCTTCTATATTCCTAGCAAGAAGCATACTAGACCGGATAGCCTTTCTAGAAGGCCTGCTATAAAGGAAGACATCGCCGAGATAATAGAAGAAGAGGATGTCGACGCGGTTATTAACTGCACCTTCTTTACTACCTTCTATATTAATACTATACCGGTAATTACTAGGTCTACTACCGACGACTAACCTAGTAACTAGCCTAACGACGACCCTGCTACTAACGGCGAGGACTAGGACGATACTAAGGCGGGCGAACTAGGTAGGGATAATATCCTTAATAGGGTCTACTCCGACGACTCCTATAATATCGCCTACTTCCTTACCTATACGAAGAGAGCTCCTAGTCTATCGAAGAGTTAATACCGTCGTATTATTCGCTATTCTCGGAGGTTCCTTATTAAGGATCGCATCCTTTAGCGATAGGCTATAGTTAATACGCTACTCTAGCGTATTATTAACGATCTAGTAGCCCGATAGGAAATCCTTCGTTCTATTTACGATAAGCTCGGCTACCGGGCGGCGGAGGGCACCTTCGATGTCCTTCGTCGTCGCTACTAGTAGGACGGCGTATAGGCTAATGTCTCCCGCTACTATAAGAGCTGTCCTAAGTGCAACTTTAGGAACAGCTACCGACGTCTAGGAGAGCTACGTATCCCTACTGCCTAGTTAGTTAGGGAGCGGTAGTATAGCGATAGGGTCTATCTTAGCCGTAATAATAGCCTATATATTATTCGAGAGAGTCTTTCTCGATAGCCGGAGGCCTATTATTTCTATAAGGGTTATAGTACTATTAATGCCCGTAACATAGCTACCTTCCTATTTAAGGATCTGTTTTGCCGCTAGGGAACACCTTACGAGGTTATCTTAGACAATACTACGAATAATATAGCTAAAGAAGTTTAAGCGCTACTTGTTTCGTATAAGGCGAAGAACGTTCGCATCTCCCCGTACTATCCCTAGTCGAATGCTATTATTAAGCGTAGCTATCGGTCTTTAATTGATGCCCTATCTAAGATAACTAATAGTAGCGACAGGTCCGTTCCTATCTCTACCCGCGTTCTAGCCCTTCTCTAGGCGGATCGAACTACTATTATCGATACGACTAGACTTACGCTAGTAGAGCTTATAATTAGAAGGGACGCCGTTCTTCCGATTAAGTTGTCTTACCGTACGTATAGCGTTTACGACTAGGGGTCTGTTCGTACTAGAGCAGATCTCCTTACCCTACGCGCTAAGGCTCTTAAGGATATAACTACTACTTCTTAGGAGGGACTTGCTCGATAACGTCGCCTTCGTAAGGAGGCTAAGTAGTATTTCGACGACTATAATACTGTTAACTAGGAGCCTCTAAAGGTTGGCGATATAGTCCTTCTATACCGGTCCGAACTAGAATATAGTTACTCCTATAAGCTAGCCTTTAAGTAGAAGGGTCCTTATAGAGTAAAGGAGGTCCTTTACTCGGGTTCCGTATACCTTCTTTAGGAGCTAGATAGTGCTACCTTAAAGCACTCTCACCCTCGGGCTAATCTAAAGAAGATCGTTAAGTTACGCGAACCTGCCTACCCTCCGCCGACCGAGGAGGAAGTTAGTGCCTCTACGGACCCTCTACCGTCCTTAGATGCCTATCGGGAGGAGGATCCTACCGCTATTATAGATCCTATTCTGCCTAAGAACTATGCCTATCCCTAGATTCGTCTTAGTAAGCTATTAGGAATAACTTAAGAACAAAGGGAGGGTTATATACGGATTAACTATATATAGAGCGTTTCCGATATTAATTCCGATTCTAATAGTAAACTAGACTTCTAGCTATCTAACTCTAACTCCGAGGAACCTAACTAGTCTAGCGATAAAGACCGCCTAGAATTATAGCTAGACGACCCCGAGACTAAATAATTGCTTGCTCTTCCTTACCTCTATCTGCCTCTACTACGTTGCTTCCTTGCTCTTATCGATCGTTCTCCGCGCTATTAATATAGTACCGCCCTATACCTTTAGTCCTTACCTATTGTCTGTTCCTGCTAATATTTATACTCTCGTTTATTACTTTTAGTTTATCCTATTATTGTCTTTTGCTTTTGCCTTTACCTTCGATTAATGTTGCTATAACTTTATTCCTTCGCTCTTATTTCCTTAGATAGAACTATACGAGGCGTATTTTCCTAATAATACCCCGGGGGTAGCATTAGGAAGATAGCCGAACCTAACCCCTCTACCCTTCTAGGACTACTTCCCTCTAGATTCCTAGACTCTAGTAACCTTCCTTAAGTAACAACGATAATAAGATACTCTACTAGAGGATGTTCCTACCCTAATTAGCACTAGCTATATAGGACACTAAGAAAGGGAGGATCCCTCTCCCTTTCTAGCTCTTAGATAGACATAGCAACCTAGGCCTATAGCCTCTAAGAATAGGGACCTTAGGCCGCTAAGCTTAGTATCTAGAAGAAAGAAGAACGTACGGGCTACGTTTATATACCTATTGCTATAAAAGGTAATGCTGCATCTATAACGATAGTGCTATAGGCTAATACAAGCTGCGCTAGGCCTAGGCGATTTGCTCCTAGTTGCCGAGCATCTCTAGAGAAAAGCTAATGCTACCCCGGGGGTGTTATTAGTCCCGCTAGCCTTACTACTATAGATTACTACTAGGTACTCGAACTAACTAGTCGCATTTCGAGTACGCGGGAATCTACGAAAGCTAGAGGTTAATAAAGGCGCGTAGTCGCTACTAGCAATTAGCTAGATCGATTGTTAAACTTTAGCTATCCTACTAATAAAAGAGTCTCGTATATAGCTTTACTTTTTAGGGTCTATATATAATCGTTATCCGTTTGCTTTACCGGAATATACGGACTACGCTACCTTCGTACCCTATTTAAGGCGAGCTTTCTAAGCTCTTTCTTCTACTCGAACACTAACTAACTTACTACCGCCTACCCCCTCCCCCTCCTTCTATCTAAACCCTTTAATTATTATTAACAAGCTACGAACGTTTTTGCAAACTCGTTACTAACTCCTTTCCGCTCTAGTCGACTAAGATGTCTTCCGGCGCCCCGAATCCGCTAGGCGCTAGTAGTAGTAGTAACCTACTAGCCCTAAACCTAGGCGTACTAGTCCCGATCGAAGCCCCCTCCGATAGCGCCTTAGCTACTATAACTAGCCTCGAGCACTGCTTCTAGATCGTTACCGCCCTTAAAGACCCTTAAGAGAAGATCTAGAACGCTCGTACCCTGCTACGCGTTATTAATAGGAATATTAAGAAGGCTGCTATCTTAGTTACGTATAGTATAAACAACTTGCGTTAGTCTATTAGTAAGCGTATCTTTAAGCGCGAGGTCCTTAACGATATAGATATCGAATAAGCCTTTCCTATCGTCTATAGCCTCGAGACGGCCGGTACCTAGATTCGTTTACGCTTTAAGACCCTCGACTAGGCCTTCGAATATTAGGGAGGACTAAGTAGTCTTCCTAAGAGCCTTATTAACTTCGCCTACGGTAGATAAGAGCGTATAAAGCAGGTCTCTTTGTTCGTTAATAAGTATAAGGTCCGTCGTTAAGGCGCTAAGTATCTTTCCCGCACTATAATCTATCGTATGTTTACCGCTAGTAAGAAGGTAGGCAAGCAGTTACTTAACTTGTCCTTTGCGCTTAACGACTTTACGATATCCTACTAGAAGCGGTACTACGATACAATTATCTAGATCGATCTTAATATATAGACAACTAAGGATCTACTAAAAGAGAAGGGCTATCGCATTAATAGTGTAGGTTTTATTATTAAAGGTTAAGAGGCTCCTATCGTTAATATCCTTAAACGTAAGGCTCTTCGCCTAGAAATAGAGGCCGATACGGCTACTAGTCTCGCGCTCGCTACGGAGATATAGGCTTAAGACCGTCGCTCGACCCGTAACCGTAAGGTCCCTTAGGAAGTTAAGGACGAGCGCGCTAAGGCCGAAGCAGCGCGTAAGAAGGCATTATATACTCGCTAGGCCCTCCGCAAGGCTACTAAGAAGTATAGCGCCCCTTCTAGGGCTAACTATAGTACTAACTATAGTAACTCGGATGTTAATATACTAGATATACTACTAGAAGATATCTCCTCCGAAGGCTCCTTTAGCGAGCGTAGAGATAGAGGGCTCTCGCCGATCCTATTAACTAAGAACATCTATAGTTCTTATAAGGGCGACTCTATTGCGTACCTTATTACTAAAATCGATATAGTTCCTAAAGCCGATATAGGCAAAGCTCCTACCGCCCTATCTATCTATTAATAGCTCGACGACCTTAGTAAGCTAGGAGAAGAGCTGTTCTCTATATATACTAACTATATTAAGAAGGCCGCTAAGGTCTATAGTCTCTATGCTAGTACTAAGGCGATTGTCCTCGTCGGCTGCCTATTAAAGATTAGTCGCGAGGTTCCTAATTAAGACGCCTTCGCTACCCTTAAGGCTAATTAGGCCTATACTAACTAGTTTCCTAGACGCCCTATTGCCGCCCCGATATCTCTAGGACTCTACGCGTTTAACCCTACTAGTACTGTTACTCGTACCCTTACGCTAACGGATCGCTAGAGCAAGTTCGTTACCGGCATCCTTAGCTAAGGCACTTCCTTCGACCGCTTTCGCTAGACTAGTAATGCTATCTTCCCTTAAGTCTTTAGCTAGTTGTAAGAGCCTCGTAGAGCATATCTTCCTTTCCTTATCGACCTAATATAGGAGGAGTTTGAAATATACCTTTAGTATATACGTACGATGCCTAAGTCTAAGTAGGAAGGCCGCAATACCCTTTAAACTTATAGTGTAAGCAACTAAATCGTCCGCTAGTACCCTACCCTATAGCTCTTAGCTGTCGCCCTTCGACCTAATTACGTATACGAGCTTATCTCTGTCCCTAAGCCTACTAAGTTCTTTAAGGTTAGCGGTACTTATAAAAACTGTCCTTCTAAGGAGTCTGCTCGTCTCGGACAAGATATAGTTAAGCTCGTAGCTAGCGAGGGTGCTAGTTACCTACGCATTAAGGTCTATCTTATGTCTAAGGATAAGACTAGCTACTCTACTATTATCGAAAGTATATATTAGCCCGAGGTCTTTGCGAACTAGGTTAAGAAGCTTAAGGCTCGTAGCCTAGTCCCGCTAAGCAAGATCGGTAAGCTTACTAACAAGCACCTTACTAACGACGACCTCGACTATATATTCGATAATTAGCCTAATAGTAAGGGGCGTAAGGCGGAGTAGATCCTTAACCCTCTAAAGGAGTACGAAGTCTCTATTTAGATACTATACCTACTATATAGTAATCTAAAGACTAAGAGCAACCGTATATTAATTAACCTAGGCTACTCTCGCGTTATCGACGGCACTAAGATTAAGGGTTACGACAACTTAACCGTCGCCGAGGTTGCTAAGGCGCACCGCAATCTAACCGCCCTTCTAGGTTCGAATACCTTCGTACCGTTCCCCTTCTCTACCGCTATCTTAGTCGAAGGCCTTAGTTGCATCTCCGACGCCCTAGTTAGTAGGATTCCTTAGTTAAGTTACGTTATTTAGAACGAAGTTGAATAGATCCTCTAGCTTAATAATAAGGGACTTAAGGAATATCTATACGATTAGGAGAATACTACGAAGGAAAAGGCTACTAACCTCCTCGTTAATTAAGCTTTCTACGAGGAATAGTACTTTAGTGCTAATAGCTTTAACGTATACGGAGGAGATTTCGAGAACCGACTAGCAGATAAGGTTATTGCTAGTAAGGATTACGGCGCGTTAAAGCAATAGTAGGTCTATATAGTATTGCTTAGGAAGTTGTTTTTACATAATTATAGTATCTAGGATTAATACTACCCCGGGGGTGTTATTACGGAGTTCTAAAAATAGCCTTAGCTAAGAACGCTAAGGATGCATATATGTTTGTTTTAAGCGCGCAATGTAAAGCGTATCTAGTTAGATACGAAGAAAGGGAGGGATATTAGCTAGTAACCGGCCCTATACCTATAGGCCAGTTTTGAGCCTATATAAGAGGCCTCCTTCTACATTGTAGGTAGAGCATTAACCTCGTATAGTATATTGTTTATATTACACTTCTATAATGCCTATATTGCAGGGCTCTAGTTATTAGCCTAAGCGATAGTCTCGTTATCCTATCTTGCTAAACATAGCTGCCTATATTGCTATAGGTCATATTACCCTCGGTAGCCTATACTATTACTACAAGTAGTAGTAGTAGTATTAGTTTCCGTCCTTTACTACTTAGTATCGATATTACCTATATTTAAAGAGACAGATTATAAGATTAATCATAATAGAAGGTAAAAAGGTTCCTTTTAGTCCCCTCTATAACCTTAGTAAGCGTAAGCTTACTATATTACGTAAGTACCTAGAGGAAAACCTAGCTAATAGTCGTATTCGGTATAGTAATAGCCCTACTAGTATACTAATCCTGTTTATACTAAAGAAGGATAGTAGTAAAGGACGGGAACTAACACTACTACTACTACTAGTAGTAATAGTATAGGCTACCGAGGGTAACATAACCTATAGCAATATAGGCAGCTATGTTTAGTATAATAGGATAATAAGACAGTTGCTTAGGCTAATAACTAGAGCCCTACAATATAGGCATTATAGAAGTGTAATATAAACAATATACTATACGAGGTTAGTAATCTGTCTACTCTATAGAAGGAGGCCTCTTATATAGGCTTATAACTAGCCTATAGGTATAGGGCCGGTTACTAGCTAATATCCCTCCCTTTCTTCGTATCTAACTAGACACGTTTTATATTATACGCGCTTAAAACAAACAGGTATACATCCTTAGCGCTCTTAGCTAAGGCTATTTTCAGAACTCCGTAATAATACCCCCGGGGTAGTATTAATCCTAGATACTATAATTATACAAAAACAACCTCCTAAGCAACACTATACAGACTTACTATTGCTTTAACGCGCCGTAATCCTTACTAGCAATAACCTTATCTGCTAGTCGGCTCTCGAAATCTCCTCCGTATACGTTAAAGCTATTAGTACCGAAGTACTGTCCCTTATAGAGAGCTTAATTAACGAGGAGGTTAGTAGCCTTTTCCTTCGTAGCATTCTCCTAATCGTATAGATATTCCTTAAGTCCCTCGTTATTAAGCTAGAGGATCTATATAACTTCGTTCTAAACAACGTAACTTAACTAAGGAATCCTACTAACTAGGGCGTCGGAGATATAGCTAAGGCCTTCGACTAAGATAGCCGTAGGGAAAGCGAATAGTACGAAGGAGTTAGAGGCTAGGAGGGCGGTTAGATTGCGGTGCGCTTTAGCAACCTAAGAGACTATTAAGTTCTCGTAGCCCTTAACCTTAGTGCTATTAATAACGCGAGAGTAGCCTAGGTTAATTAATATACGGTTACTCTTAGTCTTTAGATTACTATATAGTAGGTATAGTATCTAAATAGAGACTTCGCACTTATTTAGAGGGTTAAGGATCTACTCCGCTTTACGCCCCTTACTATTAGGCTAACTATCGAATATATAGTCGAGGTCGTCGTCGGTAAGGTACTTATTAGTAAGCTTACCGATCTTGCTTAGTAGGACTAGGCTACGAGCCTTAAGCTTCTTAACCTAGTTCGTAAAGACCTCGGGCTAATGTATGCCTTCGACAATAGTAGAGTAGCTAGTCTTATCCTTAGATATAAGGCAGACCTTAATACGTAGGTAACTAGTACCCTCGCTAGCTACGAGCTTAACTATATCTTATCCGAGACGAGTAGACTCCTTAGAAGGATAGTTTTTATAAGTACCGCTAACCTTAAAGAACTTAGTAGGCTTAGGGATAGAGATAAGCTCGTATACGTAATTAGGTCGAAGGGCGACAGCTAAGAGCTATAGGGTAGGGTACTAGCGGACGATTTAGTTGCTTATACTATAAGTTTAAAGGGCATTGCGGCCTTCTTGCTTAGACTTAGGCATCGTACGTATATACTAAAGGTATATTTTAAACTCCTCCTATATTAGATCGATAAGGAAAGGAAGGTATACTCTACGAGGCTCTTATAACTAACCGAAGACTCGAGGGAAGATAATATTGCTAGTCTAACGAAAGCGATCGAAGGAGGTACCTTAGCTAAGAATGCCGGTAACGAACTTGCTCTAGCGATCTATTAGCGTAAGGGCGCGAGTAATAGTACTAGTAGGATTAAACGCGTAGAGTCCTAGAGATATTAGGGCGGCAATAGGGCGTCTAGGAAACTAGTTAGTATAGGCCTAATTAGCCTTAAGGGTAGCGAAGGCATCTTAATTAGCGACATTACGTCTAATCTTTAATAGGCGGCTAATAAGGACACTCGTCTTAGTACTAGTATAGAGACTATACGCCTTAGCGGCCTTCTTAACATAGCTAGTATATATAGTAAACGGCTCTTCGCCTAGCTTACTAAAGTCGTCGTACTACTAATAGATAGATAGGGCGATAGATACTTTACCTATATTACCCTTAGGAACTATATCGATCTTAGTAATAAGATATACGATAGAGTTACCCTTATAAGATCTATAGATGTTCTTAGTTAATAGTATCGGCGAGAGGCCTCTATACCTACGCTTACTAAAAGAGCCCTCAGAGGAAATAGTGTCTTCTAGTAGCGTATCCGGTATATTAATATCGGAGTCGCTATAGTTAGTACTAGAAGGTATAGTAGACTTCTTAGCGGCCTTCTAGAATGCCCGGCGAGCCTATAGTGCCTTCTAACGCGCTACTTCTGCCTTAGCGCGCTTATCTTAAACTTCTTAGAGGACCTTACGGTTATAGGTCGAGCGACTATCTTATACCTATATCTCTATAGCGAGCGCTAGACTAGCAGCCGTATCGGCTTCCGTCTTAAGACGAAGGACCTTGCGTTCGAGAATATCTATAATAGGAGCCTCTTAACCCTTAATAATAAAACCTGTACTATTAATACGATAGCCCTTCTCTTTTAGTAGATCTTTAGTAGACTAGGCGTTAAGATCTACTTCGGCAATAGCATCCTTATACCGCTTCTAGTAAGCTGTCGTAAAGTCGTTAAGTGCGAAGGTTAAGTTAACTAATTGCTTGCCGTACTTCTTACTAGTAGTAGAGACTCGATAGATTATAGTATAGGAAAGGTACTCTACGCCCTTGCGACGGACCGGATGCTTATTAACGAACGACGCAACCTGCTTAGTACGCTCTTATCTATTGTAGGCGAAGTTAATAAGGCTCTTTAGGAGACTACTCGGACCTCCCTACTACTCGAAGGCTTAATTAAGGTTCGTAAAGCGTATACGAATCGTAGTACCCGCCGTCTCGAGGCTATAAACAATAGAAAAGACTTAATAAAGCTCTATATCCTAAAGAACGTCTCGCTTAAAGATACGCTTACTAATATCCTAGCGTAAGTTGTTTATGCCGTATAATACTAAGATAGTAGCCTTCTTAATATTTCTATCGATAACGCGTAGTAAGGTACGAGCGGTCTTAATCTTCTTTTAGGGGTCGTCGATAGCGGTAACGATCTAGAAACAGTGCTCGAGACTAGTTATAGCGACTAAGGCGCTATCGGAGAGAGCTTCGATCGGGACTAATATAGCTAGGTTAAGGGCTAAAGGGTTGCTACTACTACTAGCGCCTAGCGGATTTAGGGCGCTAGAAGATATCTTAGTCGACTAGAGCAGAAAGGAGTTAGTAACAAGTTTACAAAAACGTTCGTAGCTTATTAATAATAATTAAAGGGTTTAGATAGAAGAAGGGGGAGAGGGTAGGCGGTAGTAAGTTAGTTAGTATTTAAGTAGAAGAAAGAGCTTAGAAAGCTCGCCTTAAATAGGGTACGAAGGTAGCGTAGTCCGTATATTCTAGTAAAGCAACGGATAACGACTATATATAGACCCTAAAAAGTAAAGCTATATACGAGACTCCTTTATTAGTAGGGTAGGCTAAACCTTAATAATCGATCTAGCTAATTGCTAGTAGCGACTACGCGCCTTTATTAACCTCTAGCTTTCGTAGATTCTCGCGCACTCGAAATGTAACTAGTTAGTTCGAGTACCTAGTAGTAATCTATAGTAGAAAGGCTAGCGGGACTAATAATATCCCCGGGGTAGTATTAGCTTTTCTCTAGAGATACTCGGCAACTAGGAGCAAATCGCCTAGGCCTAGCGTAGCTTATATTAGCCTATAGCACTATCGTTATAGATATAGTATTACCTTCTATAGTAGCAGGTATATAAACGTAGCCCGTGCGTTCTTCTTTCTTCTAGATACTAAGCTTAGCGGCCTAAGGTCCCTATTCTTAGAGGCTATAGGCCTAGGTTACTACGTCTATCTAAGAGCTAGGAAGGGAGAGGGATCCTCCCTTTCTTAGTATCCTACGTAGCTAATGCTAATTAGGGTAGGAATAATCTTCTCCTACGGAGTATCTTATTATCGTTGCTACCTAAGGGCGGTTACTAGAGACTAGGAAACTAGAGGGAAGTAGTCCTAGAAAGGCGGGAGGTTAGGTTCGGCTAGCTTCCGAACACTGCCTCTAGGGTATTATTCGGAAGTTATTCCTCGTATAGTTCTTTCTAAGGAAAAACAAAAAGAGTAAAGCTATAGCAATATTAATCGAAGGCAAAAGAGCAAAACAACCGACAAAGTAAAAGTAAGAGAGAGTAATAACCGAGAGTATTAATATTAGTAGGAATAGGTAGTAAGGACTAAAGCTATAGGGCGGTACTATATTAATAGCGCGGAGAATAGTTAATAGAGGCAAGGAAAGCAACGTAGTAGAGGCAGGAAAGGATATACGATTATTTAGTCTCGGGGTCGTCTAGCTATAATTCTAGGCGGTCTTTATTACTAGACTAGTTAGGTTCCTCGGAGTTAGAGTTAGATAGCTAGAAGTCTAGTTTACTATCGGAATTAATATCGGAAATGCTCTATATATAGTTAACCTATATATAACCCTCCCTTTGTTCTTAAGTTATTCCTAATAGCTTACTAAGACGAATCTAGGGATAGGTATAGTTCTTAGGTAGAATAGGATCTATAATAGCGGTAGGATCCTCCTCCCGATAGGCATCTAAGGACGGTAGAGAGTCTATAGAGGCACTAACTTCCTCCTCGGTCGGCGGAGGGCGGGCAGGTTCGCGTAACTTAACGATCTTCTTTAGATTAGCCCGAGGGTAAGTGTACTTTAAGGTAGCACTATCTAGCTCCTAAAGAAGGTATACGGAATCCGAGTAAAGGACCTCCTTTACTCTATAAGGACCCTTCTACTTAAAGGCTAGCTTATAGGAGTAACTATACTCTAGTTCGGACCGGTATAGAAGGACTATATCGCTAACCTTTAGAGGTTCCTAATTAATAGCATTATAGTTATTAAAATACTGCTTAGCCTCTTCCCGAAGGCGACGTTGTCGAGTAAGACCCTCTTAAGAAGTCGTAGTTATATCCTTAAGAGCCTTAGCCCGTAGGGTAAGAAGATCTGCCCTAGTACAAATAGACCCCTAATCGTAAACGCCGTACGTGCGATAGGACAATTTAATAGGAAGAACGGCGTCCCTCCTAATTATAAGTTCCGCCGGCGTAAGCCTAGTCGTATCGATAATAGTAGTCCGGTCCGCCTAGAGAAGGGCTAGGACGCGGGTAGAGATAGGAACTAATCTGTCTCTACTATTAGTTATCTTAGACAGGGCATTAATTAAAGACCGATAGCCGCGTTTAATAATAGCATTCGACTAGGGATAGTACGGGGAGATACGAACGTTCCTTACCTCGTACGAAGTAAGTAGCGCCTAAACTTCTTTAGCTATATTGTTTATAGCGTTATCTAAGATAATCTCGTAAGGCGTTCTCTAGCGGTAGAATAGATCCTTAAATAGGAAGGTAGCTATATCCCGGGTATTAATAGTACCGTAGCCCTTGTAGAAATAATAGGCCTCCGGCTATCGAGAAAGACCCTCTCGAATAATATATAAGCTATTATTACGGCTAAGATAAACCCTATCGCTATACTACCGCTCCCCGACCGATTAGGTAGTAGAAATACGTAGCTCTCCTAGACGTCGGTAGCTATTCCTAAAGTTGCACTTAGGATAGCTCTTATAGTAGCGGGAGACATTAGCCTATACGCCGTCCTACTAGTAGCGTCGACGAAGGATATCGAAGGTACCCTCCGCCGCCCGGTAGCCGAGCTTATTATAAACAGAACGAAGGATTTCTTATCGGGCTACTAGATCGTTAATAATACGCTAGAGCGGTGCATTAACTATAGCCTATCGCTAAAGGATACGATCCTTAATAAGGAACCTCCGAGAATAGCGAATAATACGATAGTATTAACCCTTTAATAGACTAGGAGCCCTCTTTATATAGGTAAGGAAGTAGGCGATATAATAGGAATCGTCGGAGTAGACTCTATTAAGGATATTATCCCTACCTAGGTTATCCGCCTTAGTATCGTCTTAGTTATTATCGCTATAGCTAATAGTAGTAGGATCTTCGTCGGGCTAGTTACTAGTTTAGTCGTTAGTAGTAGGCCTAGTAATTACCGGTATAGCGTTAATATAGAAGGTAGTAAAGAACGTACGGTTAATAACCGCGTCGATATCCTCTTCTTCTATTATTTCGGCGATATCCTCTTCTATAGCAGGCCTCCTAGAAAGGCTATCCGGTCTAGTATACTTCTTACTAGGAATATAGAAGACGTCGAAATTAAATAAATAGATCTAGGTAACCTACCGAGCTATCGTAGAGTTAGGTAGGTCGGAGGCTATATAGTTAAGTTAATAGACTAGCGTCTAAGCGTCGACTTCTAGGCGAAAGAATACTCTAAAGAGCTAAGGTCGGAACTTCTTAAGAGCCTTATAGATACTAAGGCACTCTCGCTTGCTAGCATCGTATCGGGCCTCGATAGGCTTCTAGAGACCGGACTCGTACTAGATAGAGTAACGTAAGGAGGGCTCCTTACGATTATACTATATTAGTATCTCGCCGTAGCCTTCCCCGCTCGAGTCGATAGTAACAATTAGCAGACCTATACCCTCCGAGTAGTTAATAGAGGTAAGTATAGGCGCGCTAATAAGTGCCTTAGTAACCGTGTCCTTAGCTGCTTAGTAAATAGAGGTCTATTTAAACTTAGCGTCCTTCTTAAGTAAGGCGTATAGAGGCTTATATACTAATATAAAGTTCTCGACCTAGATATAGAAGTAGGAGACTACTCTAAGCTAGATCCGGACATCTTTCTAATAGGTAGGGTCTAGCTAGGACACAATCTTTAGGACCCGTATATTATTAGGATAGCGGCCGTTCTTATTAGTAACAAACCCGACAATGTTTATACGCTTGTATAGGAGCTAAAGCTTTTCCCTATATACTATTAAGTTAGCCCGCTCTAAGTCGTAAAGGACACTATCGAGGTTCTAGATATGTTTAAGAAAGAACCTACGGATACTAGGCTCTACTTCTTCGTTATTATACCTAGTTTTTAGGCCTTTAATACTAATGTCGTCGAGGAAAGGCATCGTAGTATAAGAAATATATACCGCGAGGACTTGATTTATAATACGTACGAACTAGGCTACTAAGTTAGTCGCCCCTTAGGGAAGGGTAGTTTGTCTATATAGTCTAAGAGGCGTTTCGAAACTAGTTAGGTCTCTACTATCGGGGTAGAGAGGTATCTAGTCGTAGCCCGAGAATATATTAACTAGTAAGGCTACTATACAATTAGTAAAGGCTTCCGAGAACCTATTAGTCTCCGAGGGAAGGTTAGTATCTCTAATTATAACCGTATTAAACTTTTAGGTAGCGTTAATTAGCCGGTACTTGTTTAGTTCCCTAGGAGCTATCTTCTTCTAAACTAGGAAGTATAGATTGCGATACGAGGTATAGGAAGGCTCTAAGGTACTAGCCTTTATACGCTGCCGTATTATATCCTTAACTATACCTCTTAGGCTTAGGTTTAGCTTAAACCCTAGGTAAGCCTAAGGCTTATACTCGATCGTTCGGATCCTCTATAGAGGGCAACCTCCGGTTAATCCTACCTAGATGCGTAAAGTTATATACTAATACGGCTTGATAAAAGTTTAAATCA
>NW_006921541.1:3857529-3859674 GCF_000340215.1 Pseudocercospora fijiensis CIRAD86
CCCTAGGAATAGTAAAGAACTTTTAGTAAATATACCTCTAGTCGTATAGACTATCCCTAGGTATTAACATCGCTTTACGGTTAAGGCACTTTTGTCGCTAGTTAGGATTTCCGCTAGGATTAGACCTATTAGTTATATATACGCTGCCTTTTACGGGCTTAATCTTGTTAGCTACCCTCTTATATAGGGTATATATACTAACCGCTCGTAATACCCGAGCCCTCTCTCTTTTACGCTAGGCCCGGAGATTAGCGCAATAGAATAACGCGTAAACTTTATTAGAAGTCTCCTTAAGTCGGTAGGTATATAGATAGATAGATAGATAGATATTTCATTTGCCTATTATAGTGCCTTTCGGCCTATACAGGTCTGTTTCTATGTATTGTTTTAGGTAGGAAACTAACTTAGTTAGTAAAAACCTCCCTTCTGTCCTATTTATAAGTGTTAATCTTCCTCGTTTCCTTGTTTTCCTTCCTCTAGGGTGTACTAGTGTTATAGTTGTTACCCTCTAACTACCTTGCCTGCTGCCCTGCCCTTCTTTCCCCCTCTTCTTCCCTCCTTCTTATCTACTCCTTAGTTTCCCTTACTAGTGCGAATTGTTGTACAAATCCCTATTTAATAATCTACTTTACTATCCTCTTTAGGTCTTCTTTGCTCTAGATTAGTTTGTCGTATTCCCTTTCTATTGCTTTTAGTCTCTAATTACTTCTGCCTTCTAACTATTAAGGGTAGACTAGCAGTATATGCTTAGGGTTCTAAGATTAGTAGCTATATTAGTAAGCTCTGCTTTTAATTCCTAGGACGTTTCTTCTAAATAGGTAAGATCTAAGTCTAATGTGTTTAGATCTGATTTAGATAGCTAGGCTTGCCTCGGCCCTATTTAGGTCCTTATAGAGCTAGTAGTTATATTGACTAAATTTGATTAGTGCCTTTAGGGTTCCTAGTCTAACTTGTGTTTTGTTCTATTCCTGCTCCTATAGGTATCTAGCAATTGATTCTGCTAGGCTTTGTTTCTCTCCCTTTAGCTTGTCTTCCTTTAGCCTTATATTTAGTCCCTAAAGCTCTTTCTCTAGCATTTCTCTTGTTAAGACTCTATATTGCTCTAGGTCTTTAACTTTCTAGGGAGTCATTTATAGTCTGTCTCGCCTCCTAGTCCTAATACACTAGGCTTTTATCTTATCTAGTGCCTTTTAGATAGTCTATTAGGCTAGGTATTCTATTGTCTTTGCTGTATA
Organism: Pseudocercospora fijiensis CIRAD86; assembly: GCF_000340215.1. Classification (NCBI taxonomy): domain Eukaryota; kingdom Fungi; phylum Ascomycota; class Dothideomycetes; order Mycosphaerellales; family Mycosphaerellaceae; genus Pseudocercospora; species Pseudocercospora fijiensis. Next base: position 3,858,765 of record NW_006921541.1, read on the forward strand.
TTAGTGTCTTAGTCCCTTAAAGTATTATTTGACTAGTAGGATCCCTAATTCTATTTCTACTACCCTTGTTAGTATAGTTTTATATACTCCTAGGATTTTCTTTAGGCTTTAGGTTTAGGACCTGCTAACTAGTTGCTTAATCCTCTTTAGTGTTCTCTCCTAGGCTATCTATATCTGTGCTCTATATAGTATTGCTAGCTTAACAATTGCTTTATATATAACTTTGGCTTTCTCGAATATAGCCCCCTATATAGAGGCTATAAGCCTATTAATAGATTGCATATTAGCATCTGCCCTCTACTTTGCCTTCTTTACTTATAGTCCCTAATTCAGTTTTAGATCTAGCTAGATCCCTAGTACCCTAAGCTCTGCTAATAGTTAGGTTTCAAAGCCTTAAATAGTAATTGATTGCTTTATATTATAGGTTGATTTAGCTTTACTAAAGTAGATAAGCTAGTACTTTTCTAGGGCGAATTTTGCTCTATACCTCCTTGCCTATTTTTCATACTCCTAATGCTTCTCTTCTAGGATCTTGTAGTTAGTTTCTATTGTCTTAGACTAGGCTAGGATGTTTGTATTATCTACAAACCCTAATGCTAATGTGTTCTTTGATTCTAGGAGTAGGAGTAGGTCTACTATAAAGATAAGGAAGAGGATTAGGGAGAGTGTTAATCCTTAGGGGATTCCCTTTTTAGTTAGTATTAGGTCTGATTTGAATTTGCCTAGAATAAGCTGCATTAATCTTTCCTATAGGAAGGACTAGATAAATTGGACTATCTAGTTTAGTATAGCTTTCTATTTAAGTATATATAGGAGCCTTTTATAGGAGATATTGTTAAAGGCTCCTAAGATATTAAGGGAGAGGAGGGTTGCTACCTAGTTTTAACTATAGTGCTAGATATGTTTAATC
>NW_006921541.1:3859774-3879655 GCF_000340215.1 Pseudocercospora fijiensis CIRAD86
ATTGACCTCTTCTTTCTCCCTCCTATCTAGCCTTTAAGAAGGATATTCCTTTCCTCGGCAAAGGTTGTTAGCCTTTTAGCGACAATTTTTTCTAGTACCTTGCCTATTATGTTAAGTAGGGCTATTAGTCTATAGGCCTTGAGCTGTATATAGTCTTCCTTCTAGGGCTTCCTTAGTACTACTGTTAGGGACTTCCTAAATAGTCTTAGGTAGTGTCCTAGTGCTAGGCTTTATAAAAAGATATTGGCTAGTACTAGGGCTAGCCCCTTCCTATATGCTTTTAGAAGTTTGTTATAGATCTTCTCTTCTCCTAGTGCCTTATTGCCTAGAATTTTCTTTAGGATCCTTTTAATAGTTTCGGGTTTGATCTAGGTATCTCTTAGTGTACCTAGTAGCAGAGTCTCTTATTCTTTCTCCTTTATGTCTAATAGGTCTACTTATACCTTTCTATAGAAGAAGTGTTAGCCTAGGGCTCTTGCTTTCCCTTCTATTATAGTCTGCATTTGTCCTCGTTAGTCTATAATATCCGGGAATTGTAGTAGCATATCCTTGTCCTGTTTAGGTCTCCTTGCCTATTTAGCTATCCTCTATATCTCCTCTAGTTTCTTTGTAATTATTCCTATTATAGATCTCTATTCTTGCATCTTGTCTTTCTTAATCTAGATCTTCTTTTCCTAGTAGGCTTTGTTATAGTTGTCCTATACTTCCTAGGTATAGGTTTGTATCTACTGCCTCCTAGCCTTCCTTACTACTTTAACCTTCCTTATACACTTACTAGTCTAGTATAGTTGCTAGTATAGTAAATGTTTCTTTGCTAGGGTATGCTTTCTAGCTACCTGTTTTAGGATTCCTATTAGTTCTTCTACTGCCTTATTAATGTCCTCTAGCCTTAGTAGGTGCTTTATTAAGAGTTCCTCTAGTTTTAGGTCCCTTTCTAGTTCCTCCCTAATCCTGCCCTATTAGGCACCTTTCTAGTTAAGCTTCTCCTCTAGTTCCCTTTCCTAATTAGCTTAGACATTTAGCTCAATCTGTACTAGGAAGTGGTCTAATAATTCTTCTAGTTCCTAGTTGACCCTATATCTTATAATCCTATTCCTAATCTAATATAATATAAAGTATAGGTCTAGTATACTACTCCTTCCTCTTGCCTCCTAAGTAATTAGTCCCTTTAGGGTAACAATTTCTATTCCTTCCCTCTCTAATATATTAATTAGTCTTCCTACTAGGAAGTAGTAAGCTAGGGTAAAGTCTAAGCCCTAGAGGGGGTAGTAGAGGTTGAAATCCCTAAGTAGGATTTAGTAGGTATTCCCCTAGATAACTCTAGGTAGTCTTTCTAGTAAAGGACGGAAACCAACACTACTACTACTACTCGTAGCAATAGTACAGGCTACCGAGGGTAACATAACCTATAGCAATATAGGTAGCTATGTTTAGTAAGATAGGATAACGAGACTGTCGCTTAGGCTAATAACTAGAGCCCTACAATATAGGTATTATAGAAGTGTAACATAAACAATGTGCTATACGAGGTTGATAATCTATCTACTCTATAGAAGGAGGCCTCTTATATAGGCTCAAAACTAGCCTATAGGTATAGGGCCGGTTACTAGCTAATATCCCTCCCTTTCTTCGTATCTAACTAGACACGTTTCACATTATGCGCGCTTAAAACAAACATGTATGTATCCTTAGCGCTCTTAGCTAAGGCCCTTCTTAGAACTCTGCAATAATACCCCCGGGGTAGCATTAATCCTAGATACTATAATTATACAAAAACAACTTCCTAAGCAACACTATACAGACTTACTATTGCTTTAACGCGCCGTAATCCTTACTAGCAATAACCTTATCTACTAGTCGGTTCTCGAAATCTCCTCCGTATACGTTAAAGCTATTAGCACCGAAGTACTGTCCCTCGTAGAAAGCTTAATTAACGAGGAGGTTAGCAGCCTTTTCCGTCGTAGCTTTCTCCTAATCGTATAGATATTCCTTAAGTCCTTCGTTATTAAGCTAGAGGATCTATTTAACTTCGTTCTAAATAACGTAACTTAACTAAGGAATCCTACTAACTAGAGCGTCGGAGATACAGCCGAGGCCTTCGACTAAGATAGCCGTAGGGAAAGCGAATAGTACGAAGGAGTTAGAGGCTAGGAGGGCGGTTAGATTGCGGTGCGCTTTAGCAACCTAAGAGACTATTAAGTTCTCGTAGCCCTTAACCTTAGTGCCGTTAATAACGCGAGAGTAGCCTAGGTTAATTAATATACGGTTGCTCTTAGTCTTTAGATTACTATATAGTAGGTATAGTATCTAAACAGAGACCTCGCACTCCTTTAGAGGGTTAAGGATCTACTCCGCTTTGCGCCCCTTACTATTAGGCTAACTATCGAACATATAGTCGAGGTCGTCGTTAGTAAGGTACTTGTTAGTAAGCTTGCCGATCTTGCTTAGTAGGACTAGGCTACGAGCCTTAAGCTTCTTAACCTAGTTCGCAAAGACCTCGGGCTAATGTATACCTTCGATAATAGTAGAGTAGCTAGTCTTATCCTTAGATATAAGGTAGACCTTAATGCGTAGGTAACTAGTACCCTCGCTAGCTACGAGCTTAACTATATCTTATCCGAGACGAGTAGACTCCTTAGAAGGACAGTTTTCGTAAGTACCGCTAACCTTAAAGAACTTAGCAGGCTTAGGGACGGAGATAAGCTCGTATACGTAATTAGGTCGAAGGGCGATAGCTAAGAGCTATAGGGCAGGGTGCTAGCGGACGATTTAGTTGCTTATACTATAAGTTTAAAGGATATTGCGGCCTTCTTGCTTAGACTTAGGCATCGCACGCATATACTAAAGGTATATTTCAAACTCCTCCTATATTAGGTCGATAAGGAAAGGAAGATATACTCTACGAGGCTCTTATAACTAACTAAAGACTTAAGGGAAGATAGCATTATTAGTCTAGCGAAAGCGGTCGAAGGAGGTGCCTTAGCTAAGGATGCCGGTAACGAACTTACTCTAGCGATCTGTTACCGTAAGGGCGCGAGTAATAGTACTAGTAGGGTTGAACGCGTAGAGTCCTAGAGATGTCGGGGCGGCAACAGGGCGTCTAGGAAACTAGTTAGTATAGGCCTAATTATCCTTAAAGGTAGCGAAGGCGTCTTAATTAGGAACCTCGCGACTAATCTTTAATAGGCGACCGACGAGGACACTCGCCTTAGTACTAGTATAAAGACTACAGACCTTAGCGGCCTTCTTAATATAGTTAGCATATATAGAAAACAGCTCTTCTCCTAGCTTGCTAAGGTCGTCGAGCTATTAATAGATAGAGAGGGCGGTAGGAGCTTCGCCTATTACAGCTTTAGGAACTATATCGATCTTAGTAATAAGGTGCGTAATAGAGTCGCCCTTGTAAGAACTATAGATGTTCTTAGTTAATAGGATCGGCGAGAGCCCTCTATCTCTACGCTCGCTAAAGGAGCCTTCGGAGGAGACATCTTCTAGTAGTATATCTAGTATATTAATATCCGAGTTACTATAGTTAGTACTATAGTTAGTACTAGAAGGGGCGCTATACTTCTTAGTAGCCTTACGGAGGGCCTAGCGAGTATATAATGCCTTCTTACGCGCTACTTCGGCCTTAGCGCGCTCGTCCTTAACTTCCTAAGGGACCTTACGGTTGCGGGTCGAGCGACGGTCTTAAGCCTATATCTCTATAGCGAGCGCGAGACTAGTAGCCGTATCGGCCTCTATTTCTAGGCGAAGAGCCTTGCGTTTAAGGACATTAACGATAGGAGCCTCTTAACCTTTAATAATAAAGCCTATACTATTAATGCGATAGCCCTTCTCTTTTAGTAGATCCTTAGTTGTCTATACGTTAAGATCGACCTAGACAATTACATCGTAGTACCGCTTCTAGTAGGATGTCGTAAAGTCGTTAAGCGCAAAGGACAAGTTAAGTAACTGCTTGCCTACCTTCTTACTAGCGGTAGACATACGATAGATTATAGTACGGGAAAGGTACTCGGCGCCTTAACGACGGACCTTGTACTTATTAACGAACGAAGAGACCTGCTTTGCACGCTCTTGTCTACTATAGGCGAAGTTAATAAGGCTCTTAGAAAGACTACTTAGTCCTCCCTAATATTCGAAGGCCTAGTCGAGGGTCTTAAAGCGCAAACGAATCTAGGTGCCGGTAGTCTCGAGGCTATAGACGATAGGAAAGGCTTGTTTAATATCTATATCGTTAAGAACCTCGCGCTTAAAGATACGCTTACCGATAGACTAACGCAAGTTGTTTATACCGTACGTAACTAAGATAGTAGCCTTCTTAATATTCCTATCGATAACGCGTAGTAGGGTACGAGCGTTCTAGATCTTCTCTTAAGGATCTTTAAGGGCGGTAACGATCTAGAAGCAGTACTCGAGGCTAGTTGCAGCAGCTAAGGCGCTATCGGATAGGGCTTCGATTAGGACTAGTACGCCTAGGTTTAGGGCTCGTAGGTTGCTACTACTACTAGCGCCTAGCGGATTTAGGGCGCCGGAAGACATCTTAGTCGACCGGAGCGGAAAGGAGTTAGTAACGAGCTTGTAAAAACGTTCGTAGCTTGTTAATAATAATTAAAGGATTTAGATAGAAGAGGGGGGGGGGTAGGCGGTAGTAAGTTAGTTAGTATTCGAGTAGAAGAAAGGGCTTAGAAGGCTCGCCTTAAATAGGGTACGAAGGTAGCGTAGTCCGTGTATTCCGGTAAAGCAAACGGATAACGATTATATATAGACCCTAAAAAGTAAAGCTATATACGAGACTCCTTTATTAGTAGGGCAGCTAAAGTTTAACAATCGATCTAGCTAATTACTAGTAGCGACTACGCGCCTTTATTAACCTCTAGCTTTCGTAGATTCCCGCGCACTCGAAATATAACTAGTTAGTTCGAGTACCTAGTAGTAATCTATAGTAGTAAGGCTAGCGGGACTAATAACACCCCTAGGGTAGTATTAGCTTTTCTCTAGAGATGCTCGGCAACTAGGAGCAAATCGCCTAGGCCTAGCGTAGCTTGTATTAGCCTATAGCACTATCGTTATAGATGTAGTATTACCTTTTATAGTAGCAGGCATATAAACGTAGCCCGTACGTTCTTCTTTCTTCTAGACACTAAGCTTAGCGGCCTAAGGTCCCTATTCTTAGAAGCTATAGGCCTAGGTTGCTACGTCTATCTAAGAGCTAGGAAGGGAGAGGGATCCTCCCTTTCTTAGTATCCTACGTAACTAATGCTAATTAGGGCAGGAACAATCTTCTCTAGCGGAGTATCTTATTATCGTTACTACCTAAGGGCGGTTGCTAGAGACTAGGAATCTAGAGGGAAGTAGTCCTAGAAGGGTAGAGGGGTTAGGTTCGGCTATCTTCCTAATACTACCCCCGGGGTATTATTAGGAAAACACGCCTCGTATAGTTCTATCTAAGGAAACAAGAGCGAAGGAATAAAGTTATAGCAACATTAATCGAAGGTAAAGGCAAAAGTAAAAGACAACAATAGGATAAACTAAAAGCAACAAACAAGAGTATAAACATTAGTAGGAATAGATAATAGGTAAGGACTAAAGGTATAGGGCGGCACTGTATTAATAGCGCGGAGAACGATCGATAAGAGTAAGGAAGCAACGTAGTAGAGGTAGGTAGAGGCAAGGAAGAGTAAGTAATTATTTAGTCTCGGGATCTAGCTATAATTTTAGGCGGTCTTCGTCGCTAGACTAGTTAGGTTCCTCGGAGTTAGAGTTAGATAGCTAGAAGTCTAGTTTACTATTAGAATCGGAATTAATATCGGAAACGCTCTATATATAGTTAATCTGTATATAACCCTCCCTCTATTCTTAAGTTATTCCTAATAGCTTACTAAGACGAATCTAGGGATAGGTATAGTTCTTAGGCAGAATAGGATCTATAATAGCGGTAGGATCCTCCTCCCGATAGGCATCTAAGGACGGTAGAGGGTCTATAGAGGCACTAACTTCCTCCTCGGTCGGCGGAGGGCAGGCAGGTTCGCGTAACTTAACGATCTTCTTTAGATTAGCCCGAAGGTGAGAGTACTTTAAGGTAGCACTATCTAGCTCCTAAAGAAGGTATACGGAACCTAAGTAAAGGACCTCCTTTACTCTATAAGGACCCTTCTACTTAAAGGCTAGCTTATAGGAGTAACTATACTCTAGTTCGGACCGGTATAGAAGGACTATATCGCTAACCTTTAGAGGTTCCTAATTAATAGCATTATAGTTATTAAAATACTACTTAGCCTCTTCCCGAAGCCGACGTTGTCGAGCAAGACCCTCTTAAGAAGTCGTAGTTATATCCTTAAGAGCCTTAGCCCGTAGGGTAAGAAGGTCTACCCTAGTACGAATAGACCCCTAATCGTAAACGCCGTATATACGATAGGACAATTTAATAGGAAGAACGGCGTCCCTCCTAATTATAAGTTCCGCTAGTATAAGTCTAGTCGTATCGACAATAGTAGTTCGGTCCGCCTAGAGAAGGGCTAGGACGCGGGTAGAAATAGGAACTAATCTGTCGCTACTATTAGTTATCTTAGATAGGGCATCAATTAACGACCGATAGCCGCGCTTAACAATAGCATTCGACTAGGGATAGTATAGGGAGATACGAACGTTCTTAGCCCCGTACGAAACAAGTAGCGCTTAAACCTCCTTAGCTATATTATTCGTAGCGTTGTCTAAGATAACCTCGTAAGGTGTTCCCTAGCGGCAAAACAGATCCTTAAATAGGAAGGTAGCTATGTTACGGGTATTAATAGCACCGCAACCCTTATAGAAATAATAGGCCTCCGGCTATCGAGAAAGACCCTCTCGAATAATATATAGGCTATTATTACGGCTAAGATAGACCCTATCGCTATACTACCGCTCCCTAACTAACTAGGTAGTAGGGATACGTAGCTCTTCTAGACGCCGGTAGCTATTCCTAAAGTTGCACTTAGGATAGCTCTTATAGTAGCGGGAGATATTAGCCTATACGCCGTCCTACTAGTACCGACGACGAAGGATATCGAAGGTGCCCTCCGCCGCCTAGTAGCCGAGCTTATCGTAAACGGAACGAAGGATTTCTTATCGGGCTACTAGATCGTTAATAATACGCTAGAGCGGTGTATTAACTATAGCCTATCGCTAAAGGATACGATCCTTAATAAGGAACCTCCGAGAATAGCGAATAATACGACGGTATTAACTCTTTAATAGACCGGGAGCTCTCTTCGTATAGGTAAGGAAGTAGGCGATATTATAGGAGTCGTCGGAGTAGACCCTATTAAGGATATTATCCCTACCTAGTTCGCCCGCCTTAGTATCGTCCTAGCCCTTGTCGTTAGTAGTAGGGTCTTCGTTAGGCTAGTTACTAGGTTAGTCGTCGGCAGTAGGCCTAGTAATTACCGGTATAGCATTAATATAGAAGGTAGTAAAGAAGGTACGGTTAATAACCGCGTCGACATCCTCTTTTTCTATTATCTTAGCGATGTCCTCTTCTATAGTAGGCCTTCTAGAAAGGCTATCCGGTCTAGTATACTTCTTACTAGGAATATAGAAGACGTCGAAATCAAACAAATAGATCTAGGTAACCTACCGAGCTATCGTAGAGTTAGGTAGGTCGGAGGCTATATAGTTAAGTTAATAGACTAGCGTCTAAGCGTCGACTTCTAGGCGAAAGAACACTCTAAAGAGCCAAGGTCGGAACTTCTTAAGAGCCTTATAGACACTAAGGCACTCTCGCTTGCTAGTATCGTATCGGGCCTCGATAGGTTTCTATAGACCGGACTCGTACCGGATAGGGTAACGTAAGGAGGGCTCCTTACGATTATACTATATTAGTATCTCGCCGTAGCCTTCCCCGCTCGAGTCGATAGCAACAATTAGCAGACCTGCGCCTTCCGAGTAGTTAATAGAGGTAAGCGTAGGCGCGCTAACAAGTGCCTTAGTAACCTTGTCCTTAGCGGCTTAGTAAACGGAGGTCTATTTAAACTCTGCATCCTTCTTAAGCAAGGCGTATAGAGGCTTATATACTAACGCAAAGTTTTCGACCTAGATACGGAAGTAGGAGACTACTCTAAGCTAGATCCGGACATCTTTCTAATAGGTAGGGTCGGGCTAGGACACAATCTTTAGGACCCGTATATTATTAGGATAGCGGCCGTTCTTATTAGTTACAAACCCGATAATATTTATTCGTTTATATAGGAGCTAAAGCTTCTCCCTATATACCGTTAGGTTAGCTCGCTCTAGGTCGTAGAGGACACTATCGAGGTTCTAAATGTGTTCGAGAAAGAACCTACGGATGCTAGGCTCTACTTCTTTATTGTCGTACCTAGTTTTAGGGCCCTTAATGCCGATGTCGTTAAGGAAAGGCATCGCTATATAGGAGATATAGGCCGCGAGGACTTAGTTTATAATGCGAACGAACTAGGCTACTAAGTTAGTCGCCCCTTAGGGAAGGGTAGTTTATCGGTATAGTCTAAGAGGCGTTTCGAAACTAGTTAGGTCTCTGCTATTAGGATAGAGAGGGATCTAGTCGTAGCCCGAGAAAACATTAACTAGTAAGGCTATAATATAGTTAGCAAAAGCTTCCGAGAACCTATTAGTCTCCGGAGGGAGGTTAGCATCTCTAATCGTAACTGCGTTAAACTTTTGTATAGCGTTAATTAGACGGTACTTCTTTAGTTCCCTAGGAGCTATCTTCTTCTAAACTAGGAAGTATAGGTTACGATACGAGGCATAGGAAGGCTCTAAGGTGCTAGCCTTTATACGCTGCCGTATTATGTCCTTAACTATACCTCTTAGGCTTAGGTTTAGCTTAAACCCTAGGTAAGCCTAAGGCTTATACTCGATCGTTCGAATCCTCTATAGAGGGGCAACCTCCGGGTTAATCCTGCCTAGATACGTAAAGTTATATACTAATACGGCTTCGCGGTTATATAGAAGCTTATATAGCAAATCTAGTTCAAGATCCGAAAGCTCGATGCTAGGTTTAATGTTCGCTAGTCTCTCCGGCGTTAGCCTCGATCCCCTAAGAATAGCGGAGAACTTTTTAGTAATATACCTCTAGTTGTATAGACTATCCCTAGGTATTAACATCGCTTCGCGGTTAAGGCACTTTTGTCGCTAGTTAGGATTTCCGCTAGGATTAGACCTATCGGTTATATATACGCTGCCTTTTATAGGCTTAATCTTGTTAGCTACCCTCTTATATAGGGTATATATACTAACCGTTCGTAATACCCGAGCCCTCTCTCTTTAACGTTAGGCCCGGAGATTGGCGTAATAGAATAGCGCGTAAACTTTATTAGAAGTCTCCTTAAGTCGGTAGGTATATAGCTAGTAATCCTAATTTATAATTCCGGCGAAAACGTTAGATTCCTAATAATATCCCCGGGGTAGTATTAGCTCGGCGCTCTAATTAGTTAGTTCGGATTCGGGCTTAGGTAGATCCGCTTCCGGCGGCGATGCCTACGATAGCATTATTACCGAGATTCGTATACTAGGTAGTCGTTATACTATTATGCTCGCTATCGCTTCGAGCATTCGTCTCCTTAGTATAGAGCCTAGAAACTAGCCTTATCGTACGGAGCGGCGCACCTCTAGATATAACCTATTTAAGCTATATTAACTTATAGCGCAGATTGCCGGTCTTATAACCGCGCTATAGCGTTTCCCGAAGAGCGCTTAGAAGTAGCAAGGATATCCTCGTAGGACTTGTAGCTAGTGTTTCCGATATAACTAGTAAATACGACTCGATTACCCTTCTAGTTAGCGATAGTTCCTTCTAAGGAGCTATCGTCGCAGTTGCGCTAGACACCCTAGGTTATACGAGACTATAGACGACCTAGAATAATTAGCGTATTCGGGTTAGCGGCAATCTAGAAGGTAAAGGAAAAGTATATGCCGAAGGCGTCTACTATAATATTATAGTAGGCACCTACTAGCGCAACCTCCCTATTTACTCCCTATATACTAAGGGAAATATCTCTGTTTATTAGTAGTCGGAGTTGTTTAGCCTAGCGCTTACTTATAATAAGTGACTCTAAACTATTATTAAGTATTGCTAGCAACTGCTAACTATAGCTTCTAATAGTAACTTAAATATAGATAGCGGGAACGACGGCAAAGGAACGGGTAACTGCGGAAAGGTCTATATTATTAGGGATAGAGTAAAGTTCCTTAGGTCGAGGAGGTCCTACTCGACCGATTTATTAGCTAGTAAATCGGACAGCCTTAATAGAAACCGAAACCGAAGCAGAGTCGGTATTATTATTATCCCCTCGGCCTATCTCCTTAATCCCCTCTTCGTTAGCATTATCGATAGTCTCCTAGCTCTCGTAGGTTACTAATTCGCCTTCTACTAACTCCTAGGCCCCTAAAAATTTAGGAAGGAACTATAGGGAAGAGACGTCGATATAGTCCTCTCGCCCCTATTTGCGTCGGAGGGCTATAAGGTCTTTTATAAAGGTAGTATCGTTAGGAATCTGGCTCTAGAATAGGTTAGTAGGCAAACCGTATACTAGAAGCTCTCCTATAGACACGTTAGACTTAAGGTCTAGGAACTATAAAGCCTAGAAGAGAGCATTTGCCTTTATATCGTAAGAGTTAGTAGGCCCGGCACTATACTTCTTTATATACCTATTAAAGCGAAAGCTCTTTAGGTCGGCTAACTTTCGTTTATAGGCCGGCGGGTTAGCTAGGCCTAGGGTACTACTAAGGTCGGTAGTAGCATCCTCTATATCGATATCCGGAGTCTCTAGAACCTCCGGAGAGGCTATACTAGCTCGGGTTGTACGGTCTTTAGCTGTCTAGAGTGTCTTAGTCTTAGCGACTAATTCTCGCTATTTCTTAGCCTTATTAGCTGCCTGCTTCTTAAGTATCCTAGTAGGGGCTGCCGTACTAGGGCGGGTAGGGTTCTACGGGCTCTTGCCCTTACCTTAGGACTAGGTTTAGGACGACTAAGTTTAGGACCTTGTCGTAGCGTAGACATCTATACTGTTCTTAGTAACCGCGTAAACATTAGTAACTACGTCCGGGTCCTAAGACACAAAGTTGACTTTAATAGGCTTAGTAGTACTATTACTACTCCGCTCCTTAACCTGTTTTGCTCTAACCTTCTAAGTTTCTCGTTTAGTAATAGCGGCGAGGGTACTATTCCTAGTATCCTTAAACTCGATCTTACTACTATACTTCTTCTCTAGAAGACTCCTAAGTTAAGGCAGCTTCGGAGCTCTACGATCCTACTCGAAGTTAATCTTATCGCCGGTATCGGTATAGTAGAACCGACTATTTACTTATATAACGAGCTTCCTCTTAAGAAGCTCCTTCTAGATAGGGTAGTCTAATTGAATATATTTAAAACCGCCGCATATCTAGCACTTGCTATCTAAGTTAGAATAGATCTTCCGTATAGCGTAGACGTTAACTAAAGGGGCCTTAGGGTAGTTAGGATCGGAGACCTAGTAGACTAGTAGTACATCCTTTAGTATACTAGTATTAAGGACCTCCCTAACTCGCTATAGTGCTTTCGTATTAAGGTTGAGCTAGGCTAGGGATTTAGCTAAGTCCGTAACGTCCTAAGAATGCTTAGTAATAGTAGGAGTTACGGTACTAGGACTACTTTGCGATTTAGGAAGAAACTTAAGCCCTCTAGTTCCCGAGGTATCGTTCCTTACCTAGGCTAGGTTATTTCGGTCCTCGCCGTAAATAAACTTCTTTATATCGGCGGAGCTATTAATGTCGTCCTTAATAGCCTCTAGGACCTCTTTGTACTTCCTAAAGGTCTCGGGATTAGCTTCGCTAAGCTTATAGCGACGGAAGATACGCTTAGCCGTAGACTACGGCAACCCTTTAAGGAGTAGCCTCGTTCTCTAAGAATTCTCGAGGTCCTACTAGTCGATGCCGTCCGCTAACTTAACAAACTCGCGGACGTACTCCTTTAGGTCGTTATCTTCGGTACGCCTCTCTATATAGAGGTTCTTAAGCTACGTACGACTGCCTTTAATGCGACGGCTATCGCGATCCCGATACTCCCTTATAAAGGCCTGCTTAAAGACCTCCTAGTCGGTATTAGACTTGTCGTCCTTTTCTAGGTAGCTAACTAGGGTTCTAAGGGTTCGGTAAAGCTTAGTAATAGTAGTTCTCGTAAGGGACCGGACCTTGTACTAGTCCGACTCCTCTTCGAGTCCGTACTCGGCTAAGTTGTCCTTAAAGCGTTCTACGTACGCCGTAGCGTTCTACCCTTCGAACAAAGGGTTCCTACTGCTTCCTAGCTCTAGCGGGCGACGCCTATTCTAACGGAGAAGGTTAGTTTGCCCTTGAATTATCTTTATAACGACATTATAGAGGGCTTCGGGCGTAGAAGGCTCGACAGCCCCTAGTTCGATAGCGCTTATAACAACTAGTCGTCGCCTAATTTCTTCGTTAATAGGGTCCGGTAGGTTATTAGATTCCGAAGATTCCGCTAATTCGTAATACTCGCTTTCGCTAGAGCTTATTCGATTATTATAAAGTAGTTAAAATGAAATGCTATAGGAAAGTGTTTTTAGTATATATTGTAGGTTTAGTTTGTTTCGATATTGCTATACGAGAAAATAGTATACTAGGCTGTTTTCTTCTAATATTACCCCTAGGGTAGTATTAGAGTTTAGCCTCCTAGGGGTCGCCTATACACCCCTAGGAGCTAAGTTTAGTATTAGACGAAAGCCGCTCGGAGGGAGAGACTACAATCTCTATTTATACCTAGATCCTAGAAACTAGCTCGTATCTCCTTTAGCTAGGTAGGGGGGGGGCGGGGACTTTCTTTTTCTAGTAGAAGGCTAAGCACTATCCGAACGAGGTAGCGAATCCCGAAACAGTCTATCCGGTTAATAGGGGAACTGTCTAGGTATCCGACCTGTAATCTAGAAATTGCTATCGTATAGATAGTCTTAGCAAACTAAGTAAGGCCGATAGGTAATTAGTCTATCTCCTCCTTAGGCGGGGCTTATCTCGAGTAAGCGGTACTAAATAGGTCTCCGACCCGGAGCCGAGTCCTTAGAAGCTAGCTATAGTTATAGACTAGGCCCTAAGCTGTAACAGTCCTAAGGGTTTGTAGCTTTTCGGGGTTAAAGCGATGCCCTCGTTAAGAGGTTTCTCTGCTTGTCGTAACGGCCCCTTAAGATACTTCGGTATCGTCCGTATCGTAGGCTCTTATCGTACCCTCGCTTCGGTTATAGCTATTCGTGCCTAGAGACTACCTTTAACATACCCGAACCTGTTAGATATAAAGAGATAGCCCCACCTTCGGCTCTAATAAAGGACGGAAACTAATACTACTACTACTACTCGTAGCAATAGTATAGGCTACCGAGGGTAACATAACCTATAGCAATATAGGCAGCTATGTTTAGCAAGATAGGATAACGAGACTATCGCTTAGGCTAATAACTAGAGCCCTGCAATATAGGTATTATAGAAGTGTAATATAAACAATATGCTATACGAGGTTAATAATCTGTCTACTCTATAGAAGGAGGCCTCTTATATAGGCTCAAAACTGGCCTATAGGTATAGGGCCGGTTACTAGCTAATACTAGGGTTTTTAGTTAGGTACTACTTCTTAAGTCTAGTAGTAGGTTGTATATATAGTAGACTTAGAGTGTGCCTTAGGATGTCTCTACTTAAACTAATATTAGGTCCCTATCCTCCTATAGTATAGCCTACTAGGTTTCTGTATCTATCTCTTTACTAATATAGATGCATGTCCTTAGGGCTCCCTAGTTATAGATAATTAGGTAGTATCTTAGGTCTTTAACTGTTGCTAGTCTCTTTGTATATAGGTTGAGCTAGGGCTCTTAGATTGCAATAATGTAATATTCTTTTAGGTTTAGTGCTTAAAGGAAGCTCCTCTGTACCTTGTCTTTGCTCTTATTAATATTGTACTATATAATGTTTAGTAATATTGCAATGTTTATTAGGTTTTATCTATATTATTTCCCTATAAGTTTTCCTTTAGTCTTCCCTTACTTTAGACTAATATTTGACTAAGCTTTATCTGCCCTGCTTCCTTTCCTATAATATTAAGGTATCTTAGTCTCCCTAGTTGCTAGTATAGGCGGGACGAGTAGGTCGTAGGTAGAGGTACATATATAGGGAACTGTATACTATAGGCCTAGTACTTAGTAGACTACGAGGGGTCGGCGTAGTATTATATACTTCGAAGGGAAGGGGTTATAAATATTAAAGAGAAGAGAACGGCCGTAGGAAAGGCTATATTACAGCTAGATTAGGTACATTTCCTATAGCCTTCTTGCTATGTGTTATCGTAGCTGTATCTCCTTATATTGCGTATATGTATGTATTTCGATTATAAAGGTAGGTATATATATTCTAAGGTACAAAAATAGGGGAAGAGGGTACAAGTAGGCACACCTGTACTAAGCCGGGTTTCCCTACTACATTTTCCCTCCCGGACTAAGAAGTCTGCCCTTAGACTAACGCTTCCTTACCTCCCGGACTGAAAAACCTCAAACACGTAAAGAAACTAAACCGACTATCCTATAACGGTATCCTAGCTAGCTAGCTGCTATACCCTATTACTTATTTCTTTCTACTACGAGTCGCTAGTCTACTATAGTTACCTCTACGGCCCTAGCCGCTATAATTGCCTCCTCGCCCCTGCTAGTTAAATTAGTCGATAAGAGCCTAGGTCCGCGTCGCCTTAGCCCGTATATCCTAGCGGGTCTGTCGCTTATTCGGATTAGCTATAGGGTTCGTAGGCTGCTTTAAAGAAGATAGCTAAGGAGGCTGTTTCTTAGGGGTACTAAGCTACTAGAAGTTAACGTTTAGGAGTACTCTACTAGGAGTAGAGACCTTCGAAGCGTAGGTAGCAGATTTCGCTAAAGGGGCGCTAGACTACCGCTAGTTAGTAGGAAGGTCTGCCTTACTAGGTTCCTATTAGTATATAAATCCCTAGCCTCCCTAGTTAAACTCCTCCCTAGCGTTAGGCGCAGGCTAATATTAGTAGAAATTATCCTAGTTTAGGCGTATATACCGATCTCCGCTATTGTTTAGGATGCAACTCTAGTCTTTTAAAGACTATTGTTACGGATCTAATTGGTTAGAGTCCTTACATGATCTTAGAGCGACGCTAAGACTAGTAGGCTAAGCTGTCGCTCTATCTTACTAGGAGCGACAGGAGCGGTCGAGAGCGACAGCGTCGCTTACGTCGCTTACGACTATAGACAAGATATCTCCTTTGTATTTAGGAACGCCGGAATGCCCTTATAGCTCGAGGCGTTCAACTTATGTTACCTACTTACTAATTGGAATTACCTTTGTACTAATTATTCTGTCTCTACCTCCCGCTTATATTAGCCTCTCTAAAGAAGCCTCGGCTTGCACGTAATAAGAAGTCACCTAACGATCTGTCGCGAGTAACCGTAACACTTTGAACGCCCTTAGGATGAGTGCCTTATTACAAGTCGGAAGGGGAACTCCCGCCCCTAGCGAGATAGGCAGTACTCGACGTACTACCTCTAGTACTAGCAATGCACTCGGAACCTATACCGGAAACGATTCTCTTAAGATCGGAAAGCTAGACTTTTATTACGGCGACTAAGACAAATTCGATACCTAGGTTAGCTAGATAGATATGTATTTCATGTTCAACTAAGTTTAAGATAACTTAAAGCTAGTCTTCGTAACGACGTTTATGCGAGGCAGGGCTCAGCATTAGGTTAAACTATTTCTTAGGACCTATCTAGATAGCAACGGGACCGACAATTCGGATAGAATCTTCGTAAGCTACGAAAATCTCAAGCGTGCGATAAAGAAGGTCTTTAGATCTTCTAACGAAGTTGCTACCGCAGTTAGGGTCATCTAACATTTGACTTAGAAGGGGTTATATGCCGATTACGCCGCCAAATTTTAGGAATACGCCTAACTTACGGATTAGGACGACGAAGCTCTTATAACAATATATCGGCGAGGTCTTAAGGACAACGTTAAAGACGAGCTTATGCGCAACGGTAGAAAAATAGATAATATAGGAACATTAGTTAAGGTTACGATCGATCTCGACGATAGGCTCTACGAACGAGCTTTAGAACGACGTTACGATTCTAAGACTTCTAGAAAAGCTAGTTATACTCCTAGATACGATAATAGACGAAACTACAGTACCTACGATAAACCAAAAGGGAACAACTACTACGGTACGCAACTAATAGAGCTAGACGCTACCTAGAAGGGTCGAGTAATTAAAGGAAGAAAAGGCAAGAGTTCGCCTAAGAAAGTAGGAAGATTGACTTGCTATACGTATAGCAAGGAAGGCTATATAGCACGGAACTGCCGCGGCAAGAATATAGTGCGACGCGAACAGTTTAATATAATGCAACGAAAGGACTCGGGCAGAGAAGGCTACCGAATAGTAGTAGAGCTATACTCTATTAATAACGCGCCGAGGACCTACGTAGAGGTCGTAAAGGAAGAGCTACGACAAATCTATATAATAGCACGACGACAAGAACCCGTATATAGAGCCCTTTACTAGAGATTCTATTACGACGACTAATGCTAAATTCATTATTCTGCTAAAGTAGAAGCAGGATTTTTCCCTTAGATTAGGCGACTCGTACGAGAAGATGCGAAATCCTAGTTAGAAGAAGAAACGATTAATGAATCTTGCTTAGATGCCGACGATAAAGAAAACCGAGATCCGGAAGCTTTATTCCCTCCCGGGGAGGAGTTAGGAGCTATCCTAGAAGTACCGGAGTCCCCTTAGCAAGAGGAGGAACAGCAAGAAGATTCAGAAGGAAGTCTAGATACCGAGGAAGAAACTACGAATAAAGAAAGTGAAGACGAATTCGGGATTAACGACGATACGATCCTTACGTTCACAATAGATACACCTATAGCAGCGCGAATAATCGCCTTGCATCTAGTACGCAAATACGAGGAAATGTTTCTAAAGGTTAACGGACAACGGAAGGTCGATCCTATCCAATTTGATTATTTCTAGATAAGCTTACGGGCAAAATTCTAGAATCACCCCCGGATACCTATAGACTATACGTACTATAACTTTATTACGGAGCGAGTACCGATAGGAAGCACAATTACGCCCTACGGATACGTCCTACCCGACGAAAGGACGATTATTACTTAAGATATGCGTTAGACGGTTTAGCGATTAAATCAGCAATACCGAAAGGCTATAGCAGCGTAGGGACAAGATGTATATAACGATATCCTCGAGGAAAAATTATATGCCGAAGAAGTACGAACGGTAGGACTACGGATCCGTAACTAGTTAGAATAACGTTAGGCTACTAATTAGTCGGGAAACGGACCAACTCTCTAGATTAGAGCGTTCTAAGAGAGTTCCTTAATACCGAAAGCGCTTAAGTATTAACAGCAGTCTTCCGTATAAAAGTTATCGTTAACGGGCACCCGACGAGTGCATTAATAGATTCCGGAGCGAGCGGGAACTTTGCCTCCGAATTATTCGTTAAAAGCCGAGGGATCGCAACCCGAAGCAGAAGAGAAGGAGCGTATAAACTTATAGCAGTAGATAGGTTACCGCTACCTAGCGTAGAACGAGAAACGATACCGTTACTACTAGCTATCTAATAGCACTACGAGGAGATTGTCTTAGATATTACTAATATAGCTAGTTATGATATTGTATTAGGCATACCTTAGTTAAGAAAGCATAACCCAGTCGTAGACTAGAGAAAAGGAGTACTTACATTTAAGGAATGCGACTGTATAATCGGCATTCAACCTATATAGCGGCAGCGTTCGTAGGCAGATAAGATTGACAAACGTAGGGCGATTCGTAAGACGTTTGCGTCGACAGGAATTACGGAGAACCGTATTCAACCCGGATCGACACTACCGTTAGGTTAGGAGGGTTACAATAATGATTACGGGAAGGATAGAAGTTATACGCTATCGAAGAATGAAGCTAGAATCTCGGACCTAGACATTCCTAAAGAGTATACTAAGTAGAAGCGACTCTTTAAAGAGGAGAGAGGCAAGGCAGCCTTACCTAAACACTAACTATAGGATTATAAAATACACTTACAGCCTAGGAAAGAGCCTCTATAGGGACCCTTATACGCAATGTCTAAGAAAGAGCTCAAAACCCTAGACAAGTAGCTGAAAGAGAAATTAGAAAAAGGCTAGATACGGAAGTCGACATCCTCGGCAGCCTTACTAGTAATGTTCGTTCCGAAAGCCGGATTAGACGAAGGACGGCTAGTAGTCGATTTTAGACGACTTAACGACATTACAATTAAGAATCGGTACCTACTACCGAACATCGAAGAAATGCAAGACCGATTAACTAGATTAGACTAGTATACGAAGATTAACCTACGCGATACGTTTTACGCAATACGTATAGCAGCTAGATACGAATAGATGATAGTATTCCGAACAAGATATAGGCTTTACGAATTCTTAGTTATGCCTATAGGACTTACAAATGCCCTAGCGTTATATTAAGACCTTGTAAACGAAGTCCTCCGAGACCTTCTAGATATATGCGTTATCGCATATATAGACGATATCTTAGTCTATACTAAAGGAGCTCTCGCGGACTATATACGAATAGTGCAGGACGTCTTTAAACGATTTACTTAAGTAGGATTTAAGACTGCACCTAAGAAATGCGAATTCTATAAGAAGGAAGTTAAATTCCTAGGATTTATTATTAGCACTATAGGAATCAGGATCGATCTAGAAAAAACCAAGTCAATATAGGAATAGCTAACGCCTATATGCGTTAAAGACGTACAATCATTCCTAGGATTAGCTAACTATAACAGGAAATTCATCGAGGGCTATTCTAAGACAGCGGCACCCCTTACGGAGCTTACAAAGAAAGACAAGAAATGGAACT
Source organism: Pseudocercospora fijiensis CIRAD86 (assembly GCF_000340215.1). NCBI lineage: Eukaryota > Fungi > Ascomycota > Dothideomycetes > Mycosphaerellales > Mycosphaerellaceae > Pseudocercospora > Pseudocercospora fijiensis. The sequence continues at coordinate 3,878,688 of NW_006921541.1, forward strand.
AGAGCACGAAGGAAGACGAAGCGTTTAGGCAGCTAAAGAAGCAATACGTTTCTGCGCTAACGCTACGATTATTCGATAGGAGTAAGGCGGTCTAGATAGAAACAGACGCGTCGGATAGGGCTATAGGAGCATGCCTTATATAGGAGCATAACGGGAAACGACACCCGGTAGCCTATTACTCGAGAAAGATGTTACCCGCAGAACAGAACTACGACATCTATAATAAGGAGCTACTTACAATAGTTGCATTACTATAATACTAGCGAGTATATGCGGAAGGAGTACTAAGTCTTACGATTCTTTCTAATTATAAGAATCTAACTTACTTCACTACGACTAAAGTACTAACCCGAAGATAGGCCCGCTAGTCGGAACTACTAGGGCAGTATAAGTTCGAAATCCGCTATACCCTAGGACGCGAGAACGGACGAGCCGACGCACTAAGCCGCCGTAGCGACTATATAGAGGGTCACGAACTAGTATAGCAGCAGATATTAAAAGCAAACCAAGACGGAAGCCTTAGTGCTAATACAAAAGAATTCAACTATATTATACGAGTTCTTTAGGATATAGAAGAACAGTTCCTAATCGAATATAGGAAATACCAAGTACCTAAGGAACGAGTTACGGAGTGTATACGACAACACTACGACGGACTAGAAAATGGACACCCTAGAGTTTCAAAAACAATAGAACTAGTTAAGCGAAGCTTCGGATTCCTACACATGCGACAACGAGTTCTAGAATATATTAAGAAATGTCCACAATGTTAGCGTAACAAGGCTAATAGACACGCTAAATATAGACATATCCAATTTAGGACGCTACTAGATAAACCATAGGACGAAGTTACAATAGACTTTATTACGAAGCTACCGAAGTCTAAGGATCCGGTTATAGGACATAGCTACGACATAATACTTGTTATAGTCGATAGGCTTACGAAATACGCATACTTCATTCCTACT